>NC_083363.1:59787163-60087163 GCF_030254825.1 Meriones unguiculatus | reverse complement strand
GTTACCCACTTTGTCCATTGACGGGAGTCTCCCCCGCCAAGGGCCGCAGCCTCCACACAGCACAGAGAAGCTGAGCGGCTGGGGCTCCAAATGCTTCCTGCAAATTAAAGCTAAGACAAACTTGTGCCCATACATAAACTCCAAATTAATTGGAGAAGTACATCAGCCCATCTGGAGTCTAACTGTGTGTCCACAAATAAAGATCTCTTCTCTGCAGAATCTGTCCAAGGCAGGCCAGAGTCGGAATGCAGAGACAGTTTCAGCGAGTCACATCAAGAGCAGTGTATTTATTTTATCTTCACACGATAGTCTTCCAAATACTAGGTTTCAGAGTAAGGACTGGACTTTTTCCTCGGCTGAGGAGGACTAGCTCACTGCCAGTGAGAAAGGCCCCTCACACTTCTGTGTGTGACTCAGGCTGCCCAGATCCTACCCAACAGACTGGATCGGTTTATACTAGTCCAGAGGGGTTCCTTTCTAAAATAGACATTATTACATGGCCTGGGATATTACCAGTCCTGTTAAATGACTCCCTCTTCTGCACAGCAACTGCATTCCTAGAGCAAATTCTGTTGAGTATTTAATATAATAGTATATAATAGTAGCTAATTCCATTTCACAAGATTTTTATTGCACATATCAGAAGTATATAGGAGTCGTAGATTTTGTGCACTGATACACTTTTTATTTACATTCTCACCATCTCTGTTCATTCTTCTGTAACTCACTCTTACATTTTGTATTAAGAAGAAACAATTTTGGAAAGAAAGAATATTTATGTACTCAAGACAGAAGTTCACATTTCATTTTAATACAAATAAAATCAGATTTGATGTATATTTGCTTGAGTACTAACTAATTAGGTTACTAACTAACTAGTTAGTGCTAACTAACCCTAATGTTCAGAGTAGTACTGGGTTTGTGCCCATGCAGGTAAATGGTAATGCATGATAATCTTAGTGGCCATCACAGTGAGATGGCCACAGTTGCCCAGGAGAGTGTTTCCAGCCAAGACGAGGCTGGCAGCCTCATCTGCGGGCATAATAGAAGCAGGGCAAATTCAGAACAAATTAGTTAGGCTCAAAGACATTAATGTAATGTATACATGACCAAATCCGGGAACTAAAATCATAAATTCTGTAGAAGAAAACACAAGGTTAAACCTCCATTACCTTGGGTTAGATGATAGATTCTGAGATGCAACCCCCAAAGTATGAGCAACAAAAGAAAAATTGAATAAATATAATAAAAATATAAAAGATTTGTGCGTCAGAGAAAATTGTCAGGAACAGGGAAAAGACGAGAAAATGAGGGCAATTATTGGCGTCGGGTATATCTGATAGGGGCATAGAATCAACAGTATGAGGAACTGTTCGCTCAGTAACAAAAGGCGAGTAACTACATTGCACTGATAAATTACTTCAATAGGTATTTCTTAAAGATGAAAATAGCCGCAGTAGGTGGAGAGAAATGCTCAACGCTTTAGCTTTTAGGCAAATGCAAATAGCAGAATGAGATACCACTTGGGTCACGTAAGGATGACTACAAAACAAGCAAATGAAAAGAACAAGTGCTGGCAAGGAAATGGTTCTGCCACGGGAAACGGTTCACATGCTTCCCAAAACGTTCACTGTAGAGTCACATAAGACCCCGAATTCTACCTCTGTGTATGCACAGACATGGATTGGAAGCAGGATCTGTCTGTGTTTCTGTGTATGCATGTCGGTAGCAGCGTGCCTCACAAAATATGGACACCAGGCACATGCATTGGCAGTTGCAGGCGTACAGTATCGTTTTATATATCCTGTGGCGTTCATCCATAAAAGTGAATGGTAGCACATGCGTATCATCCTAGCACTCAAAAGCCTGAATCAGGAGAGTTGTGGGTTCCAGGCCAGCCACGACTGGAGACCTTGCTAAAGAAAGAAGAGAAGAAGAAAGGGAGACGGAGGAGGAGCAGAGAAGGGGAGGGAAGAGATGGAAACTGACACCAGCTCCAAAAGGAGGGAACTTCAGTGCAGCCCTCTAACGAAAGAAGCCTCTCAAAAGACCACGTGTTGTATGTGATTCTATGAATATGAGATATGCAGAAGAGAAAAGTCAGCAAACACAGATGGAATTTGGTGGCTCCTAGGGCTGAGGAGTCGGGGAACAGGCGCTTGGGGAGACTGCTTAAATGCTTGTGTGATGGAGGTGTGTTGCGCCCCGGTGGAGGCTGGAGTTGGACGACTCCCTGAAAGTATTACAAGCCACTGAAATTTCTATTTCCAAATGTTTATTTTGTAAAGTATGCATTATCATCTCAGTGAAACATCAGAAGGGTTCAGTGATAAAACCCAACTGCAATTGTCCGCTCTATTCCAGAACTTCTTAACGAGCACGCATGTTTCCATGACAGCAGCTGGAGGGCTCCGGAGTGGAGACGTGGTTCTGTATAATGACTGATACATCATGTGTTCAGCTTTGGTTTGGAAAACAAAGATAAGAGAATTAATTGATATTTCTCTCTTTTTTTTTTTCCAGGACTCTCAGCTTGTTTCCTCTGGACACAATAACCCAAGTAAGAATGTCTCTCTAAAGCTTTCTGGGGACAGGGAGGGAAAGATGAGCAGTAGGTTTCAGAGAAGCCACTGGGAGGCAAAACCAAGTGAGGAAGAGAGCCTCTTGTTCAGGGTGTTTCAGGGAGAGGAGAGCCAAACACAGAGCAGTGCGTTTCAGAGGGAGTCCAGAAGAAAAGAGCAGCATGTTCTGCTGGCCCTGGTATGTGTGAAGGAAACAAATGAAAAGGCAAGTGAAATGAAAACAAGATGCCTAAATTACAAGAAAATGAATGTGCAAAGAAATCCAGTCAGGAGCCTCACAGTAAATTACCTCAGGCCCCGTAAAGGAAGCCTATGCTTGCTAAACATGTGGTGCCTTCTTCCAGAAATAGGCAGGCTAGACTGGGCAGGAAGTCGTCTCCTTATTGAATCAGTGGCTAATGAAGCACATGAGCTCTGCCATCCAAGAGGGGAGAGCTCTGTGGAGAAGAGGTTTAATTCTCCTCCTTGGCCCTACAGATTGGTATTAATGTTGTCTGGGGCATTAAAAATGCATAAGCTGTCCTGCTCATGTCCTAAAAGCAGTCGTAAAGACCAGGCTGTGTTGGCTTCATGGGCAGCCAGTGAGCTGGGAACATCGTTTGCTACTTACAAAGCTCATTTGGAAAATAAAAATCACTCTGAGTAGCTAGGCATGTCTGTGGAACTGAGACTCATCCACCGGACATCTGTGAGGCAGGAGACTTTGGGAGGAAAGATGTCCACATGGTACACTAGGAAGCTCCATAAAAATCCATGCACAGGTTTAGCAACAACAAAGGTCAGGTGGAAGAATGATGACACCATGGCATGTGGTGTCACTTTCCCACCCTCTGTTTGGCTTTTTGGGGGGAAACAGGGGTCTTTGTAAGACTTCTGTGACGAGATACTCAATTTCGAACAAGCTTCTGTTTTATAATATTAAAGTACTAAATATGACACTGTGTGTTCAGACTTGAAAACGCATCGTGTGCGTCTGCGTTGTTAAGTTAGTGGGAGGTCTGCTTGGTGGTGGGAAGGGTGCATTGATCATGAGTGCTTTCTCCTCTGCCATTCGGATCCTCCCTCAGTGAGGTGATGCTATAGAAACGGGACTAGATCAGCAGCAGCCCTGAGCACAGCACAGGAGAGAGTGGCATCTGAAAAACAGCCTGAGCAGCAAAATTATAACTCACACAGAAAAAGAATCAACAAATTGTGTGTGTCAGTTTGGGGAAGGAGCCCTTGGGAGCTCATAGGCAGGCTCTGTGTCACCATTGAATCCCAAGAGAGTAGGTGGATTATCATGATGGACAGCTGGACCTTTCCACACAGTCACCCTGAGTTCCCCATTCTAGCTAGTGCACACTAGAACCTTCCATTTCATTGTCCTTTTGAAAAGTTAAAACACACACACACACACAAAACCACAGTAATGTTTGCTTAAAAGATGAACAGTTGACTAGATTACCTACAGAGAAACAGAACAGACTCTAAAATGGCACCAGGTGTGAAGAGTGGGCTTAATTCAGTGATCAGAAGGGGTCAGCTTTTCTCAGCAAGATGCCTAACCAAAACTTCTGCAACCAGACATAAAGTATTTCGTGTTTTTGTTAGGGAACAAAACAAGGACTTGGGCTCACAGCTCACCTGCCCGTCACTCTTCCTTGTGAAGTTCCAGCCAGCATATGCTTTCCTCTTAGAGATCAATCTATCTCTCCCCACAAGGCAGAGGTGTTCTAGAAAACCCCATCAGTACTCCAGTGCAGAAATCGACACCTCTCTTGAGATGACCAAAGAAAATCAGAGGTGCAAATGTCAGCAAGTCTGCAGAAAGACCTGTAATTAACTATAATGGGATCTGATGCCCTCTTCCGTCATGCAAATGGAGCACTCATATACATAAATAAATAAATCTTTTCAAAAAAGAAAACTGAGCTTAAGAAATTATCAAGAACACCGCATAGGAAACCAAAAGCAGAAAACAGAACGTGGACGTTCAGAAGTCTACCTCATGCCTGCCTAGAATTCCCAAAACAAGTTTCAGTGGGGGCAGCAGCGAAGGACATGGCAGCTGAGAATTATCCACGTAGGGTGCTAACCCAAAGGTACCTGGTACCTGAGAGACTAACAGGATAAACGGAAAGAAGCCCACATCTGTACTTTCCTGTAAGACGTGGAGGAGAGAGCTTTAAAATGCCCTTGAGGTAATGTTGTTTACCAGAAAGACAGAGACCCTCCAGAGTCTGCAGCCAGCGGCAGTATCGCTGCAGCCAGCTGAGGGAACACAATTATCAAGTGAAAATCTAGGTGGCTAAAGAGATGGCTCACAGTTAAGGGTGGGTACCACCCTTAGGGTCAGGGTTGAGTCGGAGCTCACAACTGCATGTAAGCCCAGATCCAAGGGATGCAGCACCCTCCTCCGGCTTCCTTGTGTGGCTCCACACGGGTATTTAAATTATGTTATTCTAAAGCTAGGTAATTGTTCCAGCACTCAGGGAGCCAGAGACAGGTGGATCTCTGTGAGTTTGAGGCCAGCCTGGGCTACAAAGTGGGTTCAGAACAGCCAAGGCTACACAGAGAAACCCCGTCTCAAAAAACAAAAACAAACACACACACACAAAGAAGCAACAACAACAACAAAGGAAAAAAAACTAAGTAATTGAAGGCAAAATTAGATGATATTAATGTTATAGTATGTGTTTATATTTGTCTAATTTTAGAATTTAAATACCTTTCTGTAAAATTTTCACATACATAACCTGAGTAATCCTACAACCATTTATTTGAAAAATGGCTCAGTCATTTTACATGTGGTAAAGCTGGTTGCTTTTCACTGAGAATTCCACCAAACACAAGAAGACCCAATTTGAGCTGGACCCTCTTTAAGAGAGCCCAATCAGAAGGCCAGCCATGCCCTACTCACTTGGGCCAGTGTAACCATAACATACAAGAGAAAACTTGTAAACGGGTTTCTTAATGACCCCAATGCACAAGCACCCTAAGAAAATGTTGCTAATTAAATCTAGCAAAGTTTAAAATACATTCCAGCGTGTAATTATTAAGAAATCCTGTTCTACTAATTCAAAATCAGACTGTTCAAATACAGTGTAACTCATGATAGTAATTATAAGAAGAGAAAATATTATCCAAGACACTGAGAAAATACTTGATAAAATTCTGTATATGCAATTCAGAGGAAAATGCCTTAGCCAGCAGGGAGTAGAAGACAGCTCCCGCCCTGAGCAGGACTGGAGGCTGAAAGGACAGAGCTGTATGGAAGCAGGCAGCTCTCTCTTCAGATGCTTCCCGCACCTTCTAAAGCTGAGGCAGAGGCAGGCGCCAGATAGAACAGACTCAGCAGGGCAGAATCCTAGTCACAGCCATAAATTAGGAAAAGGGAATGCGCAGTGTTCATTAGGGCGGAAATGCCAGAACTCGGTTCCCCAAACGATGTGATTATCAATATATTGATAGAGCACTTCAAAACCCTACTGGTGAAGTATTAGAATTAATAAGAAATTTTAACAGTGCTATGTTCACAGTTGCATTCTCTTGATTTAAAAAAAGAAGAAAAACTGTAGCTGAAAATATCTGACATTGGCCTAAAAAACGTAACTTACTAAGTAATGAATCTGACAAATGTGTAAAAGAACGTGATAGAAAAAATTGCAAACTATTGAGAAATATTACAGAAGACCTAAGTAAATAGTGACTGATATGAGGTGCAGGCATCAGAAGGCACAGTGTGGTAAAACTGACATTCTGTGCACACTGCGCTTCAGCCAGTCAAAGTTCAGACGTTAGCAGATAAGGAGGCTGGCCGGCTGGGCCTCAGGTTTACAGGATAGAGCAAAAGATAAACCCGTGGTAAACATGTCCATGAAGAATAACAGGCCGAGCCGTGTCTCACCAGTGTTGAAAGCATCCAGAGCTACGTAGCGAAGGTAGCAGCAGGCAAGGGGAAGGAGCACGAACACATGGAAACTGGGCTCCCAGTGAGGCCAATGCTGGAGGTCAGTGAGGAGAAGCAGGTGCCCAGAGCCACAGTCCCTGGGATGGGAATCAGTGGAATTCCCCCTCACTTTGCACCATTTGCGAGTACTTCTCAGAGACCAGCAACACTATGAACTGAAGATGGTAATGGAGAGACTTATTTGTGTCTTCAGTAAATATGTAGACATCAAAGAAGCTATTTGGACATATCAATTTTTTTAAAAGTTAAAAGCATAGTTCAGTCAAAAAATCTGACAGTGTAAAAGGAAAGTTACAGCTGCTTCGAGTTGTGAGAGAACGTATGGGAGGAACAAGCTGTGGGTGAGCCTGAGCCTCTGGCTTCACATCGCGTAAAAATAGAAGCCCAGGGGCTACAGAGATGGCTCAGCGGTCAGGAGCACTTACTCCACTCCCAGCACCCACCTGGCAACTAACAACCGTCTGTACTCCAGCGCCAAGGAGCACAGACGCGCTCTTCTGGTCTCCACAGGCGCCACACTACTGTGCCGTACAGATGTGCAAGCCGGTGAAACGTCCACACACCTTAAATGCACGGTTACTTTTTAAAAGAAGCTGATGAGTCAAGAAATAGGAGCTTATGCTCTGGTTTTTCTTCAGAGCGTGCAAGTCTTTGGCTTCTCTTTAATGTGAGAAACAAAAGGTGAAACACACTTCAGGTTGTAAATGCTAGAAACGCTGAAAGTAACCAATGAACCAGTGAAAACTGTGGAGGGACCGTTTATTACATTAATGAAAATAGGCATTATCTAAAGTACATACATCTAAATATATATATATATATATATTATTATTATATATTAGTATTGCTTGGAGTGGTGATTGAAGGGTAACAGAATTAAAAACAGACACAAGTGAAGTCACTGGCATTTTCTGTGCTGGAATTCTCTTTGACCGTGAGTGTGAATTTCCTGCTATACAATTGAAGAAAAAAAGTGACAGCGCAGCCAAATTTTCTTCTGCAGAAAACTCAGCACAACACGTGTCTCTCTGGGGGACTTTTTCTAGTATCTTAGAAAAATTATTTTGATAACATTTCAGTTAAAAATTTGAAAACAAGACATAGTTCCTCATAATCTTATTAGAGACTGCTTATCTCCCAGTGTCTTTAAAAGAATGTGAATTAGATTTTCTTTTCTTTTCTTTTCTTCTCTTCTCTTTTCTCTTCTCTTCCCTTTTCTTCTCTTTTCTTTTCTCTACCTCCAGCAGGCCAAATACCAGGTACAGTGGAGCCCTCAGTCTGTAATCGGTGACAAAGGAAGCCATTGTAATGATCTAAGTGGCCTGTTGAGTGACTGATCTATCTCAGGCCTCCAACTGTGTCCATCTCAGTGGTGACTGCACCTTAAAAATCCCAGCTACCTTCAGCCTAGAGGTCTTCCACTTGCCCTGTTAGTGACTGGGCATCAGGAGACGCACGTGAAACTGAAAACATGTGTCCTATACACACACATAGGTGGATGGGTGGGTTGGTGGAGGAAGAAAGGAAGGGTAAATGAGAAGAAAGAGAAAGGAAGGAAGGAAGGACAGCAGAAGGAAGGATGGATGGGAGGGAGGGAGGTGGATGGATGGACAGATGAACGGATGGATGGATGGATGGATGGATGGATGGATGGATGGATGGATGACTCAGTGAATAAAAGTGCTTGTTACCAAGCCTGATGACTTGTACTCAATCCCTGAGATCTACCACAGAGCCCACATGATAGAAGGAGAGAACCAGCTCCCACAGATTGTCCTTTGAAATGACTGCCCCACCCTCACATATACACAAAATAAATAAATAAAATGTTAAAATATAGGGCAATTTTTTTATAGACATTTTCAGATCTGTACGATCCTTTCTATGGTTTATTTTCCCCTTTCCTCTCTGCGATTCTTATTTCCATATGCAAAATGGCCACCCCTGCACCTCATCTGCCGAGCTTTGCTGAGCAGACGCCCTCCCAGTGAGACCTGAGCAGGGGCTTCCGAGAGCCGAGAGCTGTGTGTAAGGGGACTCCTTGTGGGGTCCAGCCTGCCACCTGCAAACCTTTGGTCCTGTGACTGTCACTCTCCCTGGTGGCCGGGTGAAATGGTGATGGTTCTCAGCAGCTCATACCCTTGAACATTTCAACTTAACATCAGAAATTGCATCACCTAAATTTTCAGACATGTCGGAGCTTTAATTTGCTCGTGTTTTCTTCCTGAAAGACAAAAGGAAAAAAAGGAAAAGAAATTATAATCCCTGTGTCAGTCCTGGCCTGGCTTTTCCCAAGAAAGTACCCTCCGTTTCAGCGCTGAGGTTGCACGCGCACCTGCCGTCAGACCGCTCCTGTAAATGTCCCGTTTGGCCCGAGTTACCCCTCCTGTTTACTAGAACCTGTTCTGTTTTCCCTGTCGCCACAACATAAGTGCTGCTAAGAGCAGAGATAATCAGCTGCAGTGTGGTCCCCATGCTCAAGCCAGCCCAGGACACCTGCAACCCCCTGATCCCACCTGCAGTACAGCCTGGGTCCACCCAGCCTCTGGGCCACTTGGCATCATTATTGGTCAAAGTAAAACATTTCCTCAGATGTCCAAATGTTGTCTTCCTTAGCTTAGAACGAGTCCTTGTTTTCTGATGTGAACTCTTGGAAATGCTTACCATCTCCTGAGCCTGATTGATGTCCTCCATTGTAATGGTGCCTTGGTGTAACTGTTGACAGCTCTTCCCTGGGAAAAAATAACCCATTTCTCCAAACTCGGGGAAGGGGAGAGGAGTCGATGAGTATGAAAGGAATTAAAGCCTCATTTAATTCTGTCTTGTGCAGCCCAGGTGCTATGACTGTATTTGGGATTCCGGCAGGACTGGTGCTTGTTCTGGAGCTATGGTTCTGGAAGGTGCTAAATTAGGTTATTTTCTAATGCAGGCCTTACATGTCTCCTATGTCTCCTCAACAAACATACTACAGCTCTTCCCAGAAGACCCAACCTAATATAAACTCACAGTATTAGAGTAAGCGTCTATTGCGTTGGCTTTTGTCCAGACATGGTTTCACCTGGGTCAGGCACCAACTAGTCAAGTTAGTGTTGACATGGGTGCTGTGGCTTTTTCTTTCTTTCTCCTTAGTTTGGGACTGAGCAGCTGTCTCATGAGTGTTTCTGCACAGTATAGACACACAGCAGAGTTATATCTGAGATAGAGGTCTATTGCTGTCCTCCCTTACTCACACTGTTTAATCTCCTGCAAGAAAATATGAAGTGGGGTTTTGAGCTCAGCTTGGCCAGTTTCTTCAGGATATGTTGGGTGTATATTCCAGGAGGTCATTCCTAAAATGAAATAACCACAAGACAGTGTTGAGTGAGGACACATTAAACTTCCTATCATAGTCCAGTGTTTGGGGAAAAGGGGCCAAGTAGAAGCAGAGGATTCCGGGATGTGTCATGCTGATGTGAATGCAGAGCAAAGAAGATTAGCTGCTGCCACTGGGCCCATCTCCTGCAACTCAAAACTTCCCATTATATTTGCTCAACAGTTGGCACTGCGGAGCCATTTGTAACCACAGCATGAACGGCCTCTTCCATCCATTGCCACAGGAGTTCCTTACAAAATGAGGGTGCACATTTCAAACCACCAGTTGGTCCAGGATTAAGTATTACCTTATGCCTCTTGTGAAAAGAATTTGGACTGCTTCCAAACTTCTTAAACTAAATCTCTAACAGCCATGTCACATAGAAATGTTCCTTTCCCTGCCTCTCTGATGGTCAAAGGGATTTCTGGTTTATATCTTATTCTGCTTTTATTGGGAGCCCCAAAAATCTGCTGCCAGAGTTCTCCGTGGCATAAAATTGTTGAACATCTCTCTACTATGGCTTCAGTGTTCTGTGAAATTCTCTCCAAGTTCCAATTCAGACTGACCCCATTTGGCTTGTGTTAGCTTGGAGGAATCAAAGTTCAGAGCGCCTTGGATGTACAACGCTAATGAGTTTATTTCCTTACACTTTCTGTAAAATGTAGTGGAGAGAAACTGATTCCATCTGTAAGATACTCATCTCCTGGCAAGGTCCGCACTCCATGTCTCTGCTTGTTTGCAAATAGCTCCTTGGTACCTACTCAGGGCCCTGTGCCTGTGCAATTGTATTGCCAAAGTGAAATTATTTTTCACATTCGGTTCTCAAACAATAAAAGATGTTTTAAAAGCCTCCCGCTGCACATTTTGAAAGCTTGTTAATAGGAGCATAGAAATATGTTTAATCTTAAATCTTAAGGGCTGTGGGACTCATGTTGGTGTTTTTTTCTTCCCCTCCACTTCCTTTTTAAGAGAAAGCTGACGCGGAGCCAGAGAGTCCAGACAATGGCACATCCAATACCTCGTAAGTGTCTTTCTCGTTTCTCTCTGAGATGACTATTCTTTAATATGCCTTAAAAAACGAAACAGTGCAAGTATCTCGTAACAGTGGTAATCATAGGGAAAGGAGGCCCATGGTTCTCTTTTTTCATGATAATGTCTTTTTAAATGCTTTCGGGTACAGATGCATTTTGAGGTTTTATGCTTTAGCACAGAAAAAGGGATCTTGCAAATGCAAATGTTCTTCTTTATAAGGTAGAAATATAATTAGGCTAGGGAGTGTGTACTAAGGGAGAATGGAGATAAGCCCTTTAAAACTTGGCTGGAGACTTTTAACACTGACATAAGATTTGCAGAACTTTGGGCACATACCGGGGACATTCTGTCCCGCGTGCCTGTGAGTACCCAAGTCATTTCAAAAGCCTGCCTGCCATCTGCAGTCCCCCCCACCCCAAAATACGTGACAAAACAACTCTAAATATCCCAGATCTCCAGTGTTCACTGATGTTTTTACATAAAGCAATTTTTAAAGATGAGAAAAGACGCTTAGAAGGCTTTTGCCCCCCTCATCCTTATGTATTCTTTTCTTTCTCAGGATTGAAGGACTGTAAGTATGTTCTTAGTGATTGATATGAGATGAAATTGAGGTGCCGGAGCTACGGAAACAGCTCGGTTGGTAAAAGTGCTTGCTGAGGCGTGTGGAGCATGCCCCTATTCCAGGCTGGGCAGGCAGCAAAAGGCAGACCCACAGGGCTCCCCAGGAAGCCAGTCTAGACTGCTTGGTGAGCTCCAGGCCAGTGAGTCCAGGCCCAGTGTCAACTAATAATGAGTTTCTTATTGTTGGTATCATTATTATCTGATACAACAGTACTCAATTGCAGTGAAGCAGAAACTAACAAACAAATGGCTTCCATTAATGGCTTCCGCCTTTAAAATGTTTATTTTGATCACCTCTGGGGAACAAAGCGTGTTTTGTTATGGAAATGACTTTGTGACTGTATCTCTTTCTGGGTCAGCACTCTCATTACTAGCACCTGAAGTGTGTGTCCTTCATTAGCAGTCAGGGTTTGCAGTGCGGTGTCTCATTCTTATTTTGCCCAAGATCTCTTTCCATCTAGAGAGTGCCTCTGGCTTGCGTGACGTGGATAGATGTTTTCCAGTACATGTCTCAAAAGCTTGTGTTTCTTGAGAGACGACCCTAAAGGTTCTAGTGAGTTTCATTGTTTTTTTCTCAGAAACAAAAAATATAACGGTTTTAAATGGTTAAAATATTGCCAGTTTTAAATTGTGCTATAGAATATAATGGGAAAAGAGTTTGAATGCCATCTGGAGGCATTCTAAAGAACTGAAAAGAGTAGAATCACTGGAAAATGTAGTCATTTTGAGTACCACTTGGATGACATAAAAACGTATACAACTAGAGTGTAAACTATTGGCATAAGTTAGTTGTGTTTTAGTCATTATTTGAGAAGAGCATTGATTATTATGAAAGCATCAGTCTTTGAAGTGCTTAACAAAATTGTTTTTACAGACGGACAAGAGAGCATCAAAACTATAAAACTGTCAGCATATTATACTTAACTTTACATATTTTAAAATCCCATTCACCAGACACCAATTTGACTCATGCTATTTGATGTGCTGTTAATGACTCCTTCATCCATTCATTATGCATTTCTATAACGTCCACTCCCTAAAATAAGTAGGTTATGCAGGGAGTTAAGTTTAAACCCTCTGGTGATATCAGATCCTTGGCACCCCTCCTTTCCTTTCTGTCACCTGCTTCATGGTCGCCACTGAAATCACAGGAGACATGAATAGAGCCGAGTTAGCCATAGTCTCTTAAGAGTGGGACACTGTAGGCCTGGAGTCTTTTGGAACCCCTCTGTAGTCCTTGTGTTACGCTCAGGCAAGAGGAGCGCTGATTCATGCCTCACACATGGGCAGCGTGGACATTCTGGTACATGATGTACGCCTACTTACATCTGTGTACATGCTTACATACACACACAGCACAGAAATGTGCACATACACCCTTCGCTTGAGTTTTACTCTGATAGCTATAGTGGGACGCTCTACCCATTGCACATGGGAAATCTGAAGATCAGAAAGATTGTCCAGTTACAAGGATAATTAGAGCATAAATGGGCCTACCTGCCATGCTTAGGAATGTACAATCTTGAGACAAAGTCAGGCTGTGAACTGGAAGGAAATTTTAAAAAATTGAACTATTTTTGGTTGGAGACGTATACCCATTGTGGGCTACTGTTTACAAATTATCACGGACTGGATAGCTTAAGCAGAAGGAATGCATTTCCCACAGTTTTGGAGACTGCCAGTCCCAAATGAAAGGTTTGGGGAGTGTCTTCTGACAGCTGGAAGGGAAGGCTCCCTCCCTGTGCTCCCAACCTTATCCCCCCCTGACACCCCCATATGGCCTCTTCTCCCCATGTCTTCACACCATGTCTCCATTACATCCTTCTCTGGGTCCCTTTCGCAAGGACAGCAGCCATGTTGACTAAGGCCTACCTTGTTAACTTTAGACCTCACCCCGATGGTTTCATTTTAAAGTGAGTACTTCCACAGAGTCTGTCTCAAAATGAGGTCACATTCTGAGACATTAGTTGTGGTCTGAAAAGAAAGTGTCCCCAGGGGTTCTGGTTTGAGTGTGCGGTTACCCTCAGCTGCGAACACTATTTGGGAAGGCAAATTTTGGAGAATTAGCTCTGGGGCTTAGATGCTCACATGGGAGGAAATCCTTGAGAGTACCTTGTTCTTGTCCCTTCTGCCCCTTCCTCTACTTTCCAGCCACCATGAGGTAAGAAGCTCCTATGCCACATGTCCCCACCTCATGACTTACTGCCAAAGCTCATGGGGCCAAAATGTTGGCTGACCTCCAAATTGTACACCAGGATAAGCATTTTTCTTCTTTAAATGTTTGGGTTTTTCCGGCTTTTTTTTTTTTTTTTTTTTTTTTGTCACGGCTACATAAAAATCACCAGCATGGTGCTAAAGTTAAAACTTCAACATGTTGGGGAGATGTCTCAACCCTCTGTGACCTTCAGTAACTGAAGGTCAGACTTAGGAAAGGGGGTGCTTAGGAACCAGAAATTAACAGAAACAGGATGTACACGTGTCAGAGCAAGGGCCAGAGGAGGAGAGCTTGAATCAAACACGTGAAAAGTTACGGACTCCATGGAGGCCAAGTGGATTTAAGCCGAGGCCTCCGATTGGACAAGCAGTTGGGGGGCATACCTGCAATCCCGGCACTTGGGAGGCAGGACCAGTGCTAGTTCGAGGCCAGTCCTGGTCTATAGGTTGAGCTCCAGGACAGCTGCAAGCCACGGACACGCAGCAGATGGTGTCAGGAAGCGAACAGAGTTGGGAGGCCAAAAGCAGTTTCTGCAGGTGCACGTGCGCCTTCTGTCGATGTTAATTGTGATGAGCTCTAGGCGTGCCTCGAATGGTAGGACAGAGGGATGGAGGAAATACCTGAGATTTCCTTCAGGATTAATGATCCAAGAATTTGAGAAGATGAAAGGAGCGATTTAATGTTTAGGCCCAAACAAAACCCTAAATATCTGTGAAAGAGTTTCAGTAACATTTAACAACGGAAAAACTCATGTTAGACGAATTCTCCTCCTCTGAGAATTTGCAAGACTGTTTGAAGTCTAACTTTTTAAGGCAAACTACGGCAAATGTGATCCTGGGAAGAAGCAAAGAGGACGGAGTGAGAAGGAGGCAGACCTAGCCCCTTCCCTGGGGGCATGCAGCCATCCACAAGGAGCAGGAGTGAGGGCCGGAAACCACACCTGCAGTGGATAAAGTCTGCTGTTGTAAAATTGTGTGGTAATGAGGGGAAGACATTTCATAAAGGAAAAAGCCACGAGCAAGAGACCCCCCCAAGAAAGAGACCCCCCCATCCTGTATTTAAGTCCCCACAAGTGCTTTAATGGCTGCTAATTTACATAGGTGTGGGCAGGGTACCAGTGAGCCCAGTACAGTCATAACTAGAAGGCTGAAAGGGAGAAGCAGAGACTTCAGATACTGCCTGAACTGGGAGTTCAAACTCACCCAAGACACAGGTGCTGAGTAAAACTTGAGGTTTCCGAGGCCCAGAAGAACCAAGCTTTGAAAGTCAAGTCACCTTGAGGCTGAGAGACGGTTTGGTGGGGAGAAGCACACGCTGCCCTTGCACCTCAAAACCGCCTGTGACTCCATCTCCAAGGGAGCCAACACCATGCTGGCTCGTGCTCGGACAGCTTGACACAAACGGAGTCATCGGAGATGAGGGGACCCCAACGGAGGCCCCAGTATTCATGGTACAGTGCCCAGGGACATCACCGGAAACAAGGCTGAGCAGAGCTTAACTAGCCAAAAAGTGATGCAGACATTTTAAAAAAGGGTGAACAGGAGAACCGACAGAACAAAAAGAGCAGAAGCAAAAGGTGGGAGACGCCAGCAGGAAACCGGTAAATCTCAACCTGGCTGAAGCAAGTGTGTTACATGTAAATAGAGTAGAAACTCCACCCTAAAGAGCAAATACCGTGCTGGCTGTAGAGTCAAGAGGGATTATTGTCTGCAGGTCCCACACTTGGAGTCTAAGAAGACAAACTGAAGCCTTGAAACAAAAACAAACGAATAACTGTTTCTATAACAAGTGCAAGAAAGCTGGAGCAAATGCCTTAATGCTACTGTCAAATAGTTTCTGAGACAAAGGACATGATAATTGTAAGGCATCGACGAAAGGCCATTTCCTAGTGCTAATGAGGAAGGTGTGATATTCATAGGTATGTATGTACCGACGGACTCTAAAGTCATGACAAAGCGGAGTAGGCAAGATGAGAGTTTCATTAACTCTTTCCTTAGTGATTGGGAATTGCACCTTTCTATAGTGATTGGGAGTATGCGTACGACTTGTCACCTAAGACGTGCAAGCACAGAATCTTTGCACTGGAAATGACGAATCAATAAACTTTTGAGTATGAAAATACCATAGCTCATGCTCCATGATCACACAAAGTAATTGTATTGTAAGTCAGCAGCAATAAAGTATAATTTAAATCTCACCATTGAGAAGTTAAATAACATTTCTAAACAATCTTCACATTAAAAAAAAAATACATCACAAGTGAAATTAGAATGTACTTGTCACTGAGCAGTAATGAAAGTTCAGTTGATGAAAATACCTGAAACTTAATCATGTGAGGACAATAAGAAATGTATCCGTTTACTTCCTCATGTGGGGAGAGAGCAAGGCTGAGACCGGCGACTTATTTCTGTGTCACAAAAGTAGGAAAAAGGTGGTTAAGAACACGCCACTGCTCTTTCAGAGGGCCCAAGTTCAGCTCTTAACGCCCACATCAAGCAACTCACCCTTCTGTAACTCAGACTCTAGGGGAAATCCAACTCCTCCGGCCTCTGTGGGCACACATACTTATGTGCATGTACTCACACACACATGTGTACACACACATCAGAAAATAAAATAGGTTTTGGAAATGAAGATAGAGCCAAGCGTGGTTGCACACACCTTTAATCCCAGTACTCTGGGAGGCAGAGGAAGGTGGATCTTTGTGAGTTCAAGGACAGCCTAGTCTACAAATTGAATCTACGACAGCCAAGGCTACACAGAGAAACCATGTCTCAAAAAGAAAAATTAAGATAGAGAAATTATGAAATACATTGATTATCTTATATGCTAACCAAAAAAGTGATAAAATTTTCAAAAAAGAAAAAAAAACTAAACCTAAGATATAGTAAGACATATATAATAAAAGTCATAGAAATCACCACACAATAGGAATAATTAATGAAAAGTTTTTTTAAGGGTTTGCAAAATTAACATTGGTACGATTGATCTAGAAAAAAAAGAGAGAAAAAAACACAAATTACCAACTTAAGCCATGAGAGAAGACGGCTCAGATCTCCTATGAATCTTTAATTAGCAATAATTAGATATTATGAGCCACTCCTTGGGAATTAATTTGACAACTTAGATCAAATAGTTTTCTTGAAAGGGAATTAGAATCATCATAACTGTCTCAAAAATACAAATGCTGCATTGGTATTATTAAATAATTGAATTTATAATCAAACCTTTGTAAACAGAAAATCTTTCCAGGGTTGGATGGTTTCACTGTTAATTGTCATATTTTTAAATTAAAAAAAGTGTTTATCGCCAGTGAAATACCATCAATGAATTACCACCATCCCACAGACTCAGGAAATAAAAGAGAAAGGAAATAAAAGAGAAATCCAGTTCTCTGTTGGAGATCAGTGTAACCCTGACACCAGAAGCTGACTTCTAAACCTCAGAGAGAAAGTTATAATCCAGTATACCTCATAAAACGCTTATGTGAGATGCTTAAAATATTAGCAGATCCAATCTCTTGTTTAGGAAAAAGAGAGAGCCTACTGTGCGTAGGTAAGATTTGCTACAAAAGTAGACGGTTGCTTTAACATTAAAAATGAATTAATATCCCAGGTGGTGGTGGCGCACGCCTTTGATCCCAGCACTCAGGAGACAGAGGCAGGTGCATCTCTTGAGTTTGAGGTCAGCCTGGTCTACAGAGTGAGTTTCAGGATGTTCAGGGCTACACAAAGAAGCTCAGTTTTGAAAAACTATTACTATTATTATTATTATTATTTATAATATAAAATAATACAATTAAGTATGTTGATAAAAGTAATGAAAAACGATGTAAGTAGGTACAGCAAAGTACATGACAAAAAATGCTAACTCCCATAAATTAATTTTAAAAAAATATGAGTTAACTAGGACTAATGGGAAACATTTACTCTGATGATGGGGATATGTAAAAATAGTAAGACCTGCTTCTAGTAGCACATTTAAAAATAGTGGTGTAGACACTTTCCTTCTAAATCAGAAAAACAGCAGTGCCATCTGTAAAGCCTTCTGAGGTCCTCGTCAGTCCTACAGGACAAGAAAAGGAAATGATGGATGTAAATATTAAAATGAAAAGAACACAAAAGCGGAGAACCTAGATCGATAGCCAGAAGAAGCTTGAGGAAGAGCCAGGGCCTCAGCCTGTAAATACCTGATTTCAAAGCGGTCATAAAAGCGACCTCACACCGCACCGCCCTAACTTCAAGTGGACAAGACCATGAAGAACACCAGAGTCTGAAGCCCTGTGCAGGTGCCTTTCCACACGGGTAGCAAGGCAGGCCAGCCGGAAAGGCAAGCCTTTCACCAGCCATACCAGGATAGCCAGTAAGAGAATGACTCTCCTGCCGCGCACAGCAGAGATTGCTCCAGAGCTCAGTATAAAACGACATGACAGCTTCTCTGCGAAGTTAATGACAATGCCTTCTTAGCCTGAAACGAGACGCTCTCTCGTTTCATAAGACTGGACAACAGAAGGAAGAACCCTAAGAAACTTACCTATACCAAAAGGAAACTACTTCTAGGGAAGGAAAGAACGAGCCAGGAGCCGGAAGGATGCTTTTGCAGGCTATAGCCTGGCAAATAGCATATCCGGAATAGATAAGGAACTCTGGAAAAGTATAAAAATTAATAAAACAACAAACATTTTTTCAAGTGGACAAAATCCTCAAAGATTCCGGAGAAGACATGCGAATGGCCACAGAGCAGATGAAAGGGTACATTTCACTAATTGTGCTCGTCCTAGGAAAACACAAATTAAAGCTGCAGTGAAACGGTAGTAGTTCTCATCTTTGAGGTGAATTAAAATGACTGACACCAGCAGACAAACAGTGAAGCAAATATGGAGCCACAGTGGAAGCTGTCTCACTTTGCTGTGAATAAATACCGTGGTAAAGACAGGACTTGAACCCAAGACTCCAATCCTAGGAGCAGAGATCTTGGCCAGTGTCCCATTGCTGCCCTCTCAAATCCTCATCGCTCCTTCCGAGATGGTAACTCTCACAGAAGAACGAGTCTCAGCATAGTGCCTGAAGAAGCAGGGCTAGGCTGAAGTGTTACTAGACATCGCAGCTAGAGAAGCCCAAGGACTGAGGAGCAGGTGGAGGTTTCTGAGACCCTGCAAAGCCCACAGTTAGGAAGATCGCTGAGGTGCTTTCACAGAGGCCTGCCAGCCACGAAGAAAGTGCACTCAGGTCAAAGGCCGTGGCTCAGACAGGCAGACGAAACCCCAAGACAATGATGCCCTTTCACACTGTAGCTGTCCCTCCATTGGCCAAAGTAAGTGTGCCTCAAAAGAATGAAGATCATAAATGGCCTTCATAAATCAAGATGATAAGATTAAACAAAAGGGTTAAACTCCTAAGAGGGGGGGAAAAATAACCAAAGTGAAGCTGAAGGAAAATGGCCCATCCCACTGCCTACATTGTACAGTAAAAGAGTTGGAAGTTATTATAAGCTAGACTAAATTACAGCAAGCCATGAAACGCTCCTTCTTCAAAAGGTAATATATGGAAGGTGCCCATTACCAAGCCGGCACCCAATAACTCATTGTTATAACAGTATTCATGGTGTGGAGGAGCTTGAAAACAGCGGTGATGCTGGCTGGTGGGAGCTTTATTAGAAGCGTAATTTGTTCTTTAAAACAAGTAGAGAACTTAGAAAGAATGAAAGGTATTCAAGGCAAACTAGTAGAAAGTCTTTTTAAAGGCCTTCCGGTGAGACCAGGGCTAAGAAAAGAAAGATCCAGTACGGGTCTACTCCAGAGATCTGGACCAGAACGAGCTCCTCCCTGAGCTTTCACTGGGCCATATGCAAAAGCCATGGCTCTGCCTCTCTGCAGAGAGAATGCATGGCTGGAAGGAGGCTGAAGAGCAGCCTCACCCCTCACTCCTCTCTAAAGCATCTTGCCAGCATCGCTGACTGTCAAGAGTGGTCTGGGTGAGCCTTCCCTGGATTGCAGCATGCCCTGGAGCCATGGCCGACAGCTTGCTCGTAGGGGTGGAAAGTGCCCATTTGAAGTTTCCATGCTCATGGCAAAATTACCTTAAAAATGTTAAGTATGGAGGAAATGGTTGCTAAACATATAAAGAAACACGCCATTTACACATGTGCGTTTAATAAGCAGGTTACACAAACTGGTCAGCTCACAGTATCTGGAAGTTGATCAAAGTCTACCAGAGAATGGTTCCCCCTCAAAAAAAAAAAAAAAAAAAAGGATTTTTTTTTTCCTGAGAAACTTGAAACCATGGTGATATTTATTTTGGCTGTAGCAACCTGTGTGTGAAATGATGAATTGTGGCTGATCTTTCAGCTTATTAGGTATCTGTCCCTGGAGCCCTCCTTTCTGTGTCTGTGTAAGTGATTTGCCAGGGTCCTGTTAGCCAGAGAGCCGAGAAAGCTAACAAAACAGCCCTTTCGGAGAGAGGTTGGCTGGATCCTGTTTCTCCTGCTCTCAGGCACCAAGGATGAAAAGTCAGCACAGGGTCCCTCGGTGCCCAGCCCCCCTCAGAGCACTCGTCGTATAGATGCCCACAGCAGATGGGGGTCTGTAAAGAAGCGAAGACCACGCCCCACACCACGAGCAGCCAGCGGGCACCGAAGCGGCAGCAGGGCTGGCCCCACGGGAGGGGAGGGCATGCCCACGCTGCCCACTTTGCCTGAGGGGGAGGTCAGGTGTTGGGTCATTCTGCTTGGACCCACGGCTCAGCACAGAGGGGCCTCTCGCAAAATTCCAGAGTCCATTCCCCGGTCCCTTGCTTGATTCTCTAGGCACCCACCCTGGGCTCCATCAAACGCTGCCTTTGATCCTTGAGTGATCCAGGCTCCTCAAGGTCTTTTGTCTGCTTGTTTCTCTTACGAATTTGGTGATGTAATTTTTAAGAACGTGGTGAGACACAACATAAGATAGGACATTGTTGCCCTAACTGGTTTTAAGTGTGATAGCATGAGGTGTGTTCCCAGGGCCTTGCTCCCATGCCCATTGTCTTCACCCAGAACTCAGCACACGCACTGGCTAACCTGTGGCTTCCCATGTCACTGCTCCCAGACTCAGACCCAGCCTACGTGTGGACCCACACTTGCTGTCCCGGGTACTTTAGATTTAGTAGAAAACATGCAGTCCTATTCATTTTTATAGCCGCTATCCCCAAGTTCCATTCATGCCACAGCATGCGGCAGAACGTCCTTCCTTCTCAAGCCTGGCTGATATTTCATTGCGTGGTATAGACTATCCCCAACTTCGAATTGGAATTTGTATTGTTTTTAATCTTGGAGTTGGGGCGCAGCGTGCACATGCCGGGGTGCACACATCAGTGGACAACTTCTAGTGGGGAGACTTGCCTCCTGCCGCCACGGCGTTTGCCTCTGCATGTGCAAGGCTGGCCTGTCGGGGAAGGTCTGCTTCTTTCAAGGGCTCCCGGCGTTCTCCGGGGTCGGAGCCCTCGGGCACTCGGCGCTCTGGGGTTCCTGTGAGCTTGGGGGACCAGGACTCTGTCTCTCCCTTTATCCACCAGGCCATCTCCCGAGCCCTCGCTCTGTGCCTCAGCTGGGACGGGACTGGCCTGTCCACACCCGTGAGGCACTCCCCAGGGGAACCGAGAGCATCTTCGTGGGATCTCCAAAAGTTTTAGCTAAAAGAACTGAAACCCAGACATTTGTAGGACCCAGTCCCAGGCTTATGATGGAGCCGTGAGGGCCCTGCCTGGTGGGAGGAGGTTCCTCGTGACCCCTCAAGGGAACACGCGCAGAGCTGGAGACGGGCCTGTGATGACATTGGACAGTCTCTAGGACAGCGGTTCCCAGCCTCCCTAACGCTGCAACCCTTTATCAGAGCTCCTCGTGTTGTGGTGACCCCCCAACCATAAAACTATTTTCGTCGCTACTTCATAACTGTAAAATGTACTACTGTTATGAATGGTAATGTCCACATCTGTGAAAGGGTGGTGACTACCAAAGGGGTTGCGACCCACAGGTTGAGAACCCCTGCTCAGGAAGGCCTGCACCTTTGCAGTGAGCCTTTTCAGTCCCCGGAGCCTGTCCGTGCAATCTCGAGCCGCTCTGTGTTCTCGGTGACCTTAGTGGATGGTAACTTCCCCCCCTTTCCTTGGCGGGGCCCCTTGGCCATGGCAGAGTCTGTTTCTTGTTGCCACGCTCATGGACAGTTGCAGACAATAAATACTGCCTGACGCTAATGGATTGGTTATTTTCTCCAGGCGCAGCGTTGCCTGCCCTGCGGCTCATTCTTCCTGCTCTTCTGGAGGGACCTGCCCCCCACCAGCCCCCCACCAGCCCCCCTCCAGCCTTCAGAGCATAGCACTTAACACAGTGCCAAAGTACCGAGATGAGTAACTAAATTGACCGAGGACACGGGGATGGTTGGGACATGCTTGCCCTGCACTTTTTGCACTCTCTCTCACAAACACTGTGGCCTGTTCTCTCTTCCGCACAGTCTAAGGCAGAAACCTGTGACGTGCACAGCTCAAGTGGTTACAAGCCAAGCTCACCCTCGGCCGTACCACAGGTGCCCTCTGCACACTGGTACCTGAGACACCTCCCGTGGATTAAACACCCACTTGGGCCAGGCACTCAACCGGACACATTGTTCGGTTTAATCCACGGGACAATGTGATGAGGTGTGTTGTTACACTTTACCTCCAGGCAGTGAGCTGGCTCCCTGAGACTTCACAGTTGGCAGCCGGGAATCTGGCTGGTTGCCTGGCCCCGGAGCCACCGCCTGGCACTGCCTTAGGTCTGTGGCCTGGCACAGGGGCCCTCTAAAGAGAAGAGCAGTTGTTAAGAAAGAAATCCCATCTCTAAACAAAGGGCTGATAGTTCCCTAAAAAGCTCTTCCAGCCTGCCTCTCCTACCTACTGACGAGAGAGCGGCCTCCCTTGGAGGGCCCGTGAGGATACAGCGGGCTCCAGGCCTAAGTGCCCGCCCATTGCGATCCTGCCCAGTGGTGGAAATAGCCAAGCAGGAGTCTGGACTCCTCCTTGCTCAGCCTGCCTGCTCACCTCAGAGGGCCTCAGTGAAGCTGTGCCCACAGGATCTCGCCAGGGAATGTGAAATGTGTTGGCATCTGAAGCTAAGGTTCTGCCATAGAGAATCACCTCCTTCTGCCTTCAGTCTGACATGAGTGAAGTACCCACAGAACAAAAAAAAATACATGGTTAGGATGGATGGCCAGACTTTTACACGCATGCCTACCCTCACCTTTTGATGTTGTTTTTTAAACTACTTTGGAGTTTTAAAAATAAGGAGTCTGTGGAATTTCAAGCATTCAGGCAATGAAAATGGGTACATCGTGACCACAGGTGCCGTGCTCGGGCGCTATGATGTAGACTCGTGTTATTTGAGGTAGTGTGATTTGTAATGGGGACTGCAATGTGGACCAATGAACCCAGTCGAGTCGCTCTTTCGGTGAGTCAGCTCAAAACTCAGCAGACAGCAGCACCTCCATGTTTTAGATGAAGAAATAGAGGCCGGAGAGCACATGAACACAGGTGCAAAAGACAGGCCAGTGCTGTTGGGTTTTGTTTTGTCTCTGCACCATGTGCATGCAGTGCCCAAAGAGACCAGAAGAGGGCATCAGAGCTCCTGGAACTGGAGTCACACCCAGTTGTTAAGCCACAGTATATGTGTGCTGGGAATCGAATCAAACCTCTGGAGTAGCAGCCAGGATTCTTGTCTACTGAGCTGTCCCTAGCCCCCAGGCCAGAGTATTAAAATCCGAAAGTGCTTCGTGTACAGACGCTGAATCACATTAAGAACGCAAACAAGAAGGGGCATCTGGAGTGCGCAAGGCTTGCGCCCTGGTTTAGATGAGGTTTGTGCTGGAGGCTCAGAGCTGGGTGCGGTGAGATGCAAATGAGTGAAGGTATATTAGCAAGAGGCAGGGCCTGGTAGAGTCTTGGTTCCTTGGGGCTGCTGGTTTCGCAGGCTCTGTAAGACCCTGAGCCTGACCTCTGCATCTGTCTGGACCTTAGTTTTGTGATGTGAACTCACTCATCCTTGCCTTCCTGCCCTTACTGCCTTCCGCCTCAAGGTCGTTGCCGAAACCGAGCTGACACTACAGCCCTCCAGAACTTAGCGCCAAGCAGGCCTCTTAGCTTTGGGAAGTTGCCCAGGGCGGGGTAGTTCCTTATGGTAACAGGAAAGGAACGGATATAGGAGGAAGAAGGGCCACTGAGTAACCTCACTTGGACATTTGTTTGACACAGAAATGAAAAGATTGATTACAACTATTAGATTAATTATATGTAAGGAGTATGAGCTAGAAGGAATATTGGGCTTTGTTTCTGTTTTTTATATGTATGTTTGTTTTGAATTTCCAGGAGTAAATAAAAGAATAATAAAAGTAAAACAAGAAAAAATAGCCAATAATTGGGTAGAAATAATAACCATAAACCTTTGCTCCCTAGACGAATATACTGAAAATTTTAGAAGCTATGTACTATGAAAATATTTTCAATTTACTACATATAAAACATATATACAGAAACTATTTATAGATTTGAGGAAAAGCCATTCATTTGACCATAAGACAAAACTGCTTTTTATGAGCGAGATGTGGAAATGGGGAGTTTTACCAATTTTGTGCATTATCCCTCCTTCTTTAGTGTGAGTTGGGCAGTCTGACACCCACTGTTCTTGGGCTCTTGGGGTTGAGGACCTTCTCAGAAAAGGCGTCCATATGTGAGAGGTTTACGATGCAGATAGGATTTGAGCTACTTTGACTCCTGTTCTTCTCGGGACGCTTCTGCATACTGTCTTCAACATATTTCCAAGACAATAAATATTAATGTGTCTCTAAATAACCAAGCAGGATTTCTAAATTTTGTGCTGCTCTGGATTTTCTCAAGTGTTTAAGCATGTGCATCAGGTAATGATAAATGTCAAGTGTCTAAATTCCTCTCATGTGTTTATCTTTGTTTTCAATGCCTGAAACTTGCCAATTTTTATCTTTTCTTTCAAATATCTGAAAAGTGATCATTTTATACCATTCTGAAGAGCACTCTATTGTTGTGTTTTGTAAACGCCCCTGAACAAATGCTGACCAAAGAAAACTGTGCACTGTCCTTTAAAGAACTAAATTGATGCTCAGGGTTGGAAGAAAAATAATGAGCTCAGACCCAGGCTTGCTAGGATTAGGGGCTGCAGTGAGAGGTCCGCTGTTGCCTGGGGAACATTTGTGCTGACGTGGGGTGGTGCTAAGAGAGACCCTAACGCCACACTGGACTTTGTCCGTGTTGTGGTGTCCTGTGCTCTGAGGAGCTTTCGTTGTAACATGGAAGGTCGAGTTAAAATAAAGGGATGCTGTGGAGAGCATCTGAGGCCAAGAGCGCTCAGAAGGATGGTTGGAAAGTTCTCCTCCTCCAGGGGCTGTAAATGACACCTTTGTTGTTTTTTTCATACCCTCTTCAACCTCTAAATAGAGATGCCAGATAAAATACAGGACACCCACTTAAATTTGAATTTCAGATAAACAAGGCATAATTTCAGTGTGTGTCCTGTGCGATATTTAGGGCATACATATGCAAAAATATTTGTTGTTGTTTAAATAAAATTCAGATTTAGTGGGGAGCCCCATTAGTTTCATTTACTAATTCTAACACCCTGCAGACACCAATTAGACTCTGGACTCAAATGCCTTAAAAGTATTAATGAATAAAGAATAAAAGATGCGTGGAGAAGGGGGAGAGAGAAGACGCGGGAGGGAAGAGTGAATGCTGGGTACCTGCCAAGTGAAATAACTAAATGTTGAAGAAAGAAAAAAATCCTAAAACTGAGGTCATAGGATGGAAAATGTCTGTTTCATGGAGTCTTGAGCCTGAATATTGGCAGAGAGAGGAGAGAGGGAGAGAGAGAGATCCTGTTCTTTGAGTCTGGGCAGCTCTGCACGTCCAGGAAGGGAAGAATCAGAATATGAAGCTCCTTAAGCTTTGGGACTCGGTTGGAAGACCATGGCCGTTTATTAATTGCAGGTCTTGTTTTTCCTACGAGAAGCTTTGGCAGTTGGAGAGCAGGGAAGGGTACTTAATTTCGGCTCTTGTTTCTCAGACGCCCTTGAAACTTCTATTTGTCTTGTGCTAAAAAGCAGAAAACTATCTGACACCTGATATGGAGAGAAATTTTCCCTGTTTGGAAAAAACAGATCGCCTGTGAAGCATGAAGATGCTTTTTTCTTCCTTTCAAGTCAGAAATATTAACTCACAGCTCAAGACTCTTTATTTTTTCCTTTATCTCTAACCAGACAAATTACTCTAACCAGGAAACCCTTGCCTTCCTCCTGGACATGTCACAGGCGTGACACTGTTCCCAGGAGATGGATTTAACTGTGCATGGGGGCGAGTCATGGTCGGAATGTTTAGCCTGTTATTTCAGGCACGTGTGCTGGGTTTTGGCCTGCTGAGCGACAGCTGGATCAAGCCTTACACAGGGTAAGAGTTGTTCCCTGTTACTGGTTTATCTTCAGAGGATGGGTGGCCGTGGGGGTAGGGCCAGCAGGTTGTACTGGCTGTTGCGTGTGCTAACTTGAGCGTCCTTTAGAAGGAAGGTGGATGGTTTGTGTCTGTGCTGCGAACCACAGCCTAACACATGGCTGCATTGGCACCGTAGCATTGGCACTGGATCGTATTTTATTTAGTGTGAAAGACAAGAATTTGCACGTTTGTGGTGTTTTTTGAGGGCTTCCAGTTCCCTACAGCCAAGCAGCTGTGTAGGAGCGTCCTCTTTCTTTCCTTCTCTCTCTCTCTCTCTCTTTTTCCCTCCCAGACAGGGTTTCTCTGTTTAGCCTTGGCTGTCCTGGACTCACTTTGTAGGCCAGACTGGCCTCTAGCTCACAGAGATCCTCCTGCCTCTGCCTCCCTGCGTGCTGGGATCACAGGCATGTACCACCCTGATCCTCCTCTTGCTAAGAGTTGGTTTTGTTTTGTTTTATTTTATTTTGTTTTTGCTGGAAGAAAAAAAAAAAGAGTAATGATGCAAGAGATTGCATGACCAAATTCATTATGGACCTTTCAGATGACATTTATTTCTGATTTCTGAAACACAATCTTTTCTTCCTGCCTTTCCTCCGTTCACTGTTTTGGCCCCTCCCCTTACTAGCTCCTTTCAGGTTGTGGTGTGATGGAAGAATAGTGGCATTCTGCATGCTTCCCATCTTGAAAACCTCAGCACGTGCCCAAAGCCAGTCTCTTTCCTAAGGGACGGAGTGATAGCTGGAAACTTCGGGGAGCCACATTGCCCATCTGTGCCAGTCGGCTTAGAAACTAGTGCAGTTTTGGTGGGAGAGAAAACCAAAGGAAGTTGTCAGGTGAGCCAGGGGCCAGTTGCAGAGGTGCATGGGTGTGTCCCAGCAGAACAGTTTTTCCTCTGTCCAACCTCCCCACTAGACATCACAGAGAAGGTGTATTCCAGACACCAGATAAGCTTTTTAAACTATTAGGGGATAGGGAGATGGCAAACTTGAGGACCCGAATTCGAATTCACAGCACCCACATGAAATGAGGAAATCTGTAGGGAAGTGGATATGAAGGGGCAGTGTATTAAATGTGTGCGTGTGTTCATGATGGAGTAAATGTGGGTAGAGGCCATGGAAGGAGAAAGGAGAAAGAAGCTTTAAAGAAGTGATGGAGGCTGGCTGGGGGTGGGAGGTGACGTTGGAAAAGGCGCTACTCAGGGCAGGATCAGCAAAAACAACGTGTGCGTGAAAAATGAAAATGCCTCAGTGAAGCCTGCTCAGACAGACAGACAGAGGAAACAGAAGGTATCTGGGGGAGTCTTGCCATAAGTAGCTTATTCTCAAGTACTACAAAAGGTAGAGTAGCGAGGGGAGAGGGGGAGAAGAGAGGAAAGGACAGTGTCCTAATTCAGAAGGCTCCGCTCCTGATTTAAATACTGTAATCACTGAAGATGCTTCGAAGTGGAAGGTGCTGCCTCCTCTCACTACAGTCACATCCTGTGTGACTGAGCTTAGGCCAAGGAGTCTGTCTGTGGCTTTAGCTGAGCCAGGTGATGGTGGTACATACGTTGGGACGGCCCCACGGTCCTAACCCAGGGGAATCCTTTTCCGCTGCAGAGAGCTTTGCTTTCCATCTTTCCATCTTTCGGGTACACTTGTAGCTTAGGCTTCTCATAGCTCCACCCACACCAGTTTCCTTCCCATCTCAAAAGAGGGCGTGTCTGTTCCCCTCTGGAGCTCTTGACCTCATCCCTTCCTTCCCTCCCAGACTTCCCTCTTGTTGTCCTGGAAACTCTTCTTCCATGGATGTAGACTTTCCCCAAACAAAATAAAAACAGCCACGTCGGCCAACCAGTGGATAATAGTCAACTTTTCCTTCCTACAAGAGAGCTCGGTAGGAGACAAGGTGTGTTTAGCTGTACCTTGAGGGGCTTGTTCGTGACAATCTGACAGTCGCCCAGCGCTGGGGAGTATGCCTCAGGGCAGAGTCACCGCAGCAAGTGTACACAGAGGGAGGTTCCGGAATCAGCTCAGACTCTTCTGACCCACTGTCTGCTGCACTCACTCCCAGGGACCAGCATTTCCTTCCAGTGACAGCGGCAGCCCACCGCCCCACCCCCTCCGCCCCACCCCCACCTTAGCTTTCCCCAGCAGGCCTCACTTCTTTCTCAAGCAGCACCATCCTGAGGACAGGGCCTATGACAAGTGAACACACAGTGAGGCTGAGGGCAAGGAGCAGCC
This sequence comes from Meriones unguiculatus, assembly GCF_030254825.1. Classification (NCBI taxonomy): domain Eukaryota; kingdom Metazoa; phylum Chordata; class Mammalia; order Rodentia; family Muridae; genus Meriones; species Meriones unguiculatus. Next base: position 60,058,672 of record NC_083363.1, on the reverse strand, counting down.
CATCCCCGCTCTAGCAGTCCTTCAGGGATGTGCTTCAGGATCCTTGCTGTGTGCCTGAATCCACGGGTCCCTCTACGTGTGTTGTCTTTCCTGTATGTACCTACCAGTGGAAAGATTTAATTCTGATGTTTCGCAAGGAAGAGCTTAGCAGCAGGAGCTAATGATGGAGTAAGAGTGGCCGTGACAGTGTGCCAGCCACAGGGCGAGCTATGCGAGCCCCGTCAGTCCCCTCCGCCACCAAGTGCTGCCCTGTGCGTGCTTTGTGCTTCCTTTGTGGCCAAGGTGGCTGTGGGGTAAGTAAAGGACAAGCAGCATTGTACAGCACGGGTGCCCAGGGCAAAAGGAAGCAAGACCGCGCTCAACACAGTTTAACATCCGTGAATTGTGTCTGAAGTTTTCTGTTTCATGCTCTGGGACTTTGACTAACTGTGAGCAGCTGCCACTGACCCTTGAGCCCTCCGCTGAGACATCGCCCAATCCATCTCATGCCCTTCCCTGTGTCACCCAGCGCACTCACCTCCAGGTCTTCTCATATTGCCTTCAGTGTCTAACGACACCGCCTGTGCCGGTGTGAAGAGTGCAAGTGGCCTCCACAGGCTCACAGTTTTGACTATTTAGTCACAAAGAAGTGAACTCTTTGGTGGAATTAGAAGGGTTAGAAGGTGTAGCCTTGTTGGATGTCAATAAGTGTGTCCGTAGGAGTGAGCTTTGAGGTTTCGGAAGGCCACCCAGGCCCAGTCTCTCTTTCTCTGCCTGTGGCTCAGCCCTCAGCTGCTGCCCTGGCCCCACACCTGCCCGACGCCACACCCCTGCCGCCACGCCCCTGCCGTGATGATAATGGACTAAGCCTCTGAGACTGTAAGCCAGCCTGTAGTTAAATACTCTCTTTTAAAAGAAGAGTAAATATTTACAGTGTCTCCTCACAGCAATAGAACAGTGACTAAAACATGACCCCAAATCGAAACTCTTGGTATACTCTTTCCGAGACTCAGCGGCCAGCTCTGCCCTGTTGGTTCCCCTTTACACAGCGCCTCTCGCACAGTTCTGTTCCTTTTGCTTTCCCTGGCCACTGGCTAGGTAGGACTGCCCCGTTTCATCCTTGCCTCTCCCTGGACACTGATCTCCCACCACCAGCTCTCAATTCCTTCTGTGTATAATCCTGCCGAGATGCGCCTAAGTGCATCTGGGGTGATAAGGCTGTAGCCCCAAATTAACTTCTGTAAGGAGCCTTGAGAGCGTACTGCTCTCTCATCCAAATATCTGGTAACTGAACGCCTAAACTTCACGTCCAGATTTCTTGCCAGGCCTCTGGGATCTTTTGTCCTCTTCCCTCCGTTGTTTACTTCATCATTTTCTTTTACAGTACTGGGAGTGTTGAATCTTGGGATTTGCTCGTGCTAGTCAAGTATTCTACCACTAAGCTATTCCCCCGGCTCCCTGTTTATTCTTTCTGATCTCATTTACCACTTCCTTCCCCTACCCCAACCCCACACACAAACACCAAACAGATTAATAAGCTGTTACTCTTAGTGTGTCTGCAAATGCACCTCTTTTGCGCCTTCGTGTGTGCCCTTCTTTGTATCCAGCGTGGCCGCTCTTGATTTGCCTTTGATGTTTTCATGCGTTTCTCTCATGAAATTCTATGCCATTTCTCTGTGGCAGAGCTTACCTGCATTCCACAGAGCAGCTCCGTCTTTGTCTCTTCACCACTACATGAAATGTTTCCTCACCATTAAATGAAGATAGAGTCACCCTACTCATTTTGGAGGCAGGGTGGTTTCAGGCCCCATGGAGGATATCTCAATTCCGTAAAACTACATAGTATTTGTGTATAAGCTGCGTGCCTGCTCTCACGGACCTTAACCTGTTTCTGTCCAGTGAAGTTACATGTACCTAGTATACACAAAGAACTCCCAGACACTTCAGTGTTAAAGAAGCAAGCCTGCAAGCTACACAAATGGGCAAAAGGCATGGTGAATGTTTCCCTAAGACAGACAGATATGCAGGTGGTGGAGATGCCTGGGGAAAGAAGGGAACGTCCCTGAGCCTTGGACAAAGAGCAGCTTAAATGAGATATTGCTACACCTATCGCATTGGCTAAAACAAAGAACACACCAACCACAAAAGCTGGCAAGGACATGGAGAACCTGAATCACTAAGCACAGCATTTCTGCAAATGTAAACCGCTGTGGCCACGCCAAAACACAGTTTGGCAATCCTTTCCATGGCTAAAAACGGACCAGAAGTCACACTCTCGGGCATACATCCCAGAGAAATGAAATTTTATTTTCGCACAACTTGTACATGAAGGTTCACAGCAGTTTTATGTGTAAAAGTCCCAAACTGGAAACTAACTCAGTGTTGCACAGCATCGTCTATTACTCAGCAGGAAGAAGCCTGAACTGTTGAAACTCATGGTCAGTTGGACGTGTCTTGAGGAACATGGGCTGAGTGGCGGAAAGGGCCGCTTCTGAAGAAGCACTCAGTCCTCCGTGTGCATAGCGTCTGTGCGTTACCTGGGCATGAAGGCTTAGAAAGGACGAAGGCCCCTGTGGGCTACGGATAAAGGCGGGCCGCCAAGGGGGGCAGGAAGGACCTTGTAGAGATGGTGAGACCGGTGTCTTAAGGGTAGTGGATTGTTGCATAGTGCCCACATGTGTGATCATCCACACGCATGTGTAACTGCTGGCACCTGAGGGAGCACTATACCCGGACCCGGTGTCATTTTCCTGGTTTCAGTGTGTCCTACAGTGACAGGCGCTGACAGTGGGTGCCGGAAGGGTGGCTCAGGGATAGAGAGTGTCCGTAGCATATCTGCCACTGAGGGCAAAGACATCATCTTGGCGGAGTCTGGGGAAGGGTGCTCAGATCCCTGCGCACCCTGTGACGTAGCGGAATCCTCTGGGCTCCCCGGCGTTTCAGGCTTCAGGGAGTCCTTACTTTGTCAGGTATTTCCTGAAATTCAGACCCACATCCTGTCTTTGCTTCAGCTCCTCTCTCCCTTGCCCATCCTAGACAGGTTATCAGTCACCGCCTGTTCTCCCTTTGTCCTCAGTGTGGTTGTAAAATGGCCCCAGGAGCTTTGAGATGCCCTGGGCCCCTCAAACTTTGAAAGCATGTGGCTGGCGTTTTTAAGATCAGGCAACTTCCTCCTGCTGAGATTAAGGCTAGCCCCATCTCAGCAGACAGACTGTCTTTGGTCTTTCTGTCCTTCCTTTCTCCCTTAACCCCAACAAGCAGGCGCCAGACACAGTTGGCAACACAGTTCTAAGTTCCTTTAGAACACTACCTCAGGTCCGGGCGTTTCCCAAATCCTGATCACTGTATTCGCTCTGCCTTGGGTTCTGTTCAGTCAGGACACTTCCTCTTAAGTCAAGCTGACAAATGGATTTGAATGAAATGGTGATAACTAATAAAAATCAAAGTGTGTCTACGTTCTAAGGTTATAATCTCCAGGGTCTAGAGAGATGGCTCTGTTTAGAGCCTGACTGCTCTTCCAGAGGCCCCCTGTCAGCCGCCAGTAAGTCCAGCTTCGAGAAAGCCGATTCCTTCTTCTGGCCTGTACTTACTCACGTAGATACACACATATACACATAAGTAAAAATGAGGTAATATAAATGTGTGTATGTATATGTGCATGTATTTCTGAGTCTCATTTTCTTTTCCCCATACCTTCATCTGGCCATCACTGCCCCCTTCACGGAGGTTTTGAATGAATATCTCCCTTACCAAGGATGAGGCGGTAAGGGAGATACTTGAAGCAGGCCCTCCTGCTTAGTGGTTGCCCTGGCCATATTCTCACTGTCTGGGTCTCCAGGGCAGGTACTTGTTTGGAAGCCATGGAGGTTATTGGCAAAAGCCAGCTTCTTCCATATCCAAACCAAGTAGGCGCTCCGTGCAGGAAGGCCCAGTGCCCTGGGCATCCCATGAGCAGCACAGCGGAGCTGACTAGAATCCTGTTCATCCTCCTGCTTCTCATCTGTTGCCTGGGAACAGAAAGAAGGATGTCTCGGGGAAGGCCAGCACTGTGTGAGTGACAGCCCCACCTACCTGGCTTTTACCTGGCTCTTACCTGGCTCTTACCTGGCTCTTGTTTATGGGGTAGGGAAGAGAGAACAGAGGTTCCCGTTGATACAGAGCCTAGGCTAATGGAAGCCTGTCACTGTCGCTCACCGCTGTGGGCCTTGTGACTCAGACACAAGCTTAATCTCAGTTCAAATTCTCTCAGTGTTTTCCCCCTAAAAGCTGGCTTGATACTTAATGCAGCTCTGGGGGAAAGATCATTCACATTCATTAGACACACTTTCCCCCTCACTTTAATAACCCAGCTAATAAAAGAGAGTTTCGATGCTGTTTCTGAATGTGCCTGGCTTAAGCAAGCACATGGCCCCTTCCTTACGTGTCCATGTTCCATCCATGACTTGGTAGCCTGACAAAGAACCATTTATAGTTCACAGTCCAAATTCAGATGTCATTATTTTGGTTCCCTCAATTAACTAGTACGATAATAAGTTCTCACCTAGTTGATAACTAGGTGGAAGGTGTTTACCAGGATTCCCCAAGCTCAGAATCAAAATTAAGTTATGCCTGCTTGGAGGCTGCTGATGTGAATCTATCAGCACTACAGAATGGTTTCTTCTTGGAAATAGTGCTGCAAGCTGTGGGAACTGGGCAAATTGCTGGGTAAACATGGAAGCGATCAAGTGTGTAAACAGATGAAAAATCATTGACAGCTCCTATACCAATCCAAAAGTTTTCCATTGTCTCATCACCAGGCACCCAGGCATATTGGGCCTTCCAGGTGAGTCAGAGGCCTTGGATCATTTTTTGTTTTTGTTTTTGTTTTTTTTGCTAGAGTAGTTGGCCAGAATCAACAGCCTTGAGGTCAACTTGAGGAAGAATTTCCAGATTCTGCCAGTGTTACGGCAGCAAACCTCCAGCACTCTGATACTCAGTTTTCCAAAAAGCATGAGTCAGCAGACCTCGGTCAGTGTTCTGGGGATGCCCTGCTGGTCCCAAGCCTCCCACAGAGAGGGGGGTCCAGAGATGGATAGCATCCTGAAGGTGTGAACATTAAAAAACAGTCAGCCACGGGAAAAAAGGTGTGCAAGGGAATGATGCAGGGCATTTGGCTAGATGCAGTTGTTTTGTAGATGCGATTGTAACTTCACACTAAGAAAAAGTGATCAAGAACAGGGATCCAGTTCTTGGAAGTTCCAGTCAGGGTCAGGAGAGGTATAGCACTTTGCCACGGTCCAGGTCCTCAGAACACATGCACACTTGAAATTGAGTTTTGCTGAGACTTTATGATAGAGGCAGCCCCTTTACTGACAGTGTGTAAATTCAGAGTGTTATTTCTTTTAAAAACTTACATTCACACAACAGTGCTCTTAAAAACTCCTCCATTCTCTCACATTGTCTGGAGCAATAGGTGTAGCTGCTTTTATTGTTCACGCTGTGAAGAAACCACAGGGAGGCCTGTGGGTCCCTAAAGAGCAGAACTGAGAACTTGGATCCTCTGACTCTTAATCCCTAACGCCCGTCAGGGATGAGGGACCCGAAAGATGAGGATCGCATCTTTAGCAGTACCCATCATTCTCTTGTTCTCATACCCAGAGCCTTTTAAAAACATGATGTCTTGACTGTTTGAAATAAACACTTAGGTCTGGAGAGACGGCCTAGTCAGCTCCTGAGTGACTGCCTAGAGCCCGTGTAAAAAAAACGCCAGATGTGATGGCACGTGCTTATAATCCCACCTGCTTGATGAGGTCCCAGGCCAGTGAGAGACACACCAGAGGCTGTCCTTACACATATGTCTGCAGACACACCAGAAAGGGTGGGGCACAGAGAATGGGAATGAGCACCAGTTAGCGTTAACCCGAGAGGCATGTTCAGAAACCCAAAGTCAGGGTTTTAGTTCCTAGACCTGAAACTTGTGTTCATTTCCCTTGTCTTTAAAAAGTGTGGCGTTCAACAGTGGGTTAGAAAGCCTTGTTAACTGAGGATCTGCAGTCTCAGCCCTGTACGGGCTCCCTCAAGTCCAGGGCCCAGGGGTGCCCAGGGCGGATGATGACGGGATGACATCATCTGCCTGCACGTCACCCAGCTGAGTAGGTAGCAGGCCTCCATGTGGCATTGAAAGTGCTCAGATCTGGGGCTAGAGAGATGGCTTAGCACTTAAGGGCACATGCTGCCATTGTGAAGCCTGAGTTTGGTTCCCAGGACCCACATCAGGTGGCTCAGAACCTAAGGAAAGCCAGGTCCCAGGATCCCGCGCATTCTTCTGAGACACCCACGCTTCTACCCACTCACCGACACGCATACATTCCTTAATTAAAAATCGAAACAAGTCCCTCTCAAATTTGTCTTCTCCAGCTTCCCCTACTTCCTCTAGTCTCTACTCATCAAGGGACAGATGGCCTTTTTCCCCCTGAAGCCAAATCTGTATGGTAGGAGGTGCTGGGCAGAGATACCTGGTGCCTTCAAAACTGCCAAGCCTCAACAGAAATGCATGGTGGAGCCCAGAGCAAGGGGAAATGGCTGTGCACCGGATCGTGTACGAGGGAACTCCGTCACATCGTGTGCTGTGTGACGTGCTGAGCTTTCCTGAATGTAAGTGTCTAGAGCCCACGTGTCTCCTGCAGAGAGAGGCAAGGTGGTCAGTGTGATCAGAAGCACAATGAGACACCTCCGCTGTGTAAGAGCCGCACTGATTAAGTGGTACAGACAGACCCTGGATTGGATTTTCTCACGGGTCAATGCAATGTGGGGCTGGGCCGCTGACTCGGGTACCCGTGTGCCTTCTCTGTAAGCGTGAGGACCCAGATCCCCAGCGGCCACACAAAAGCTAGGCACAGTGGCGCATGTCTGTGCACCCAGCACTAGGGGTTAGGGACAGAGGCAGGCAGATCCCTGCAGCTCGCTGGCCAGCCAGTCTGGCTGACCTGATGACAGCACCTCAATTCAGCAGCCTAAAGAACTCAGTTGACGTGGACCCGAGGCTTCCGCATGCACATCCATTCTTCAGCACACACATCTGCACGTGAATATACACACAGATGCAGTGTGAAGGTATTTAACGTACTCGAAGGACAGATACCCCCAAATTGCATCCTATTGATGTCAAGTCCAGCGACCGCAGCTTTCTGTATGTGGACGCTGCAGCGATCTCAGAGTGTGTTTGAGGAGCGAGATGGGAATGGAGTGTTATATTAATGAAGCTTTCTACCGTTCTTCCAAGCAGCAAAGGCTTTCTGAGCTGTTCTGTCAGGCTAACTTTGCAGGCAATTCATTTAGGCTTTGATCCCTACGCTTCACCAGAAATAATAGTCAGTTTTCTCTGGAGGGGTTTGGACAGCTGACTATGGTCTGAGGCTGTCGGGCCATCCCTAGCAAAGGGATGACTAGTATCTACTGGAGCCTTGCTTGGTGGCTCGCGGTGCTCCTCCAAGTCATTTTCCCCAAGGTTCTGAGAGTTCTCTGGGCTAGAAAAAAACAACATGGCAGCTGTTCATCTTTGTTCTCACAGATACCTTATCGCTCTGTCTTTGTTTCTTCCCTCCTTATATGACATTAAGATGCCCGTAAGTGCCCGCAAGTCCTCACATGCAGATATTACAAGAGGGAAAGTATAAATGTTGTGTGGGCTACAGGGCTCTGAGTTTGAGAAATCTGTTCATTCGCGCGGTGGGGACTAGCGTGTTCGTTTACAATAAAGAAACGGGGGGGGCATCCCTGCCCCCTCCATCTTGTGTGGCAGCCTTGACAGGACGGCTGGCAGCTGTGGGCACACACGGAATCAGAAAGACATTCCCCAGGTTATTTTCCCTTGCTGTTTAAGAGTACACATCCAGGCTGTCTCGGGAGGCCTGATTAAGAAGACGGTGTGTCTGCACATGGATGGAGGTCCCTGGCAGGACGCGCCTGCTCGTTGGGAAGCTAATGAAGGAAATGAATCAAGCTGTCAGCAACTGACGGTGTTAGCGTCATACTCACCCAGTGATGAGTGGAATTTGGGACCTGAGAACCCAAGATAGGGAGGCCTGGCCTTGCTGGGCACACAAGAGCCATGCTGTTCACCAAGAAGCCACCTCATACTAACAGGTGGCTGGTAGGCACCCATAGCACACAGCCTACAGATGGAGCTCAGTTGGCAGAAAGCCAGCCCAGCTCACGGTAAAGCCTGGGTCCTCTCTCCAGCACTTCTCACCTGAGGCATTGGTGCGTAGGCCTGGAACCCCAGACTCCCAGATGGAAGCAGAGGCAACAGGAGCTGCGTGTCATCCTGGGAGTCAGCCAGTTCTTGGCCAGCCTGCGCTACCCATGATCCTGTTTTAAGTTGGCAGTCTGAACTGAGATCAGCTGTGAGATATAAAACATGTCATATGAAAAGATCAAACAAGAACACTGGTAGCTTTTATGACATGTTAAAATTATAATATGTGCTACATGAGGTTAAATAAAATACATAGGTGCCTTATTGTCAGTGGTGATTGGCTCTATGATACCAAATCCCACACATGCTCAAGTCTTTTATAGAAAACAGTATTGTGTTTCCATAGAGTCTGTCTAGAGCCTCCTGTATATTTCAACTACCTGATACGGCGTAAATACTGCTCCGCTCGTGGCGGTTGTCCAGTACTGTGTAAGGAGTGTGGACAAGGAAAGCCTGTCCATGTTTAGTACAGATGCATTTCTTTTTTATAATTTTCCATCCATGGTTGGTTGAATCATAGATTCAGCTGGCTATCTTCCAATCAACATCACTTCTCTTTTTTTTACATTCCTTCTAAAAATGCAAAACTGCATAGGAAGTTCACGTTATCATTCTACTAGCAGGTAGTGTTCTCAAAAACTTGCTCAGCATGTGAATGGACAGAGAAGGGACTATGGAGGGCAGCACATACTACTTCCAGGTGATTACCAGGCACCCCTGTGGATGTCTGTCTGTCTGTTTTGTCTTGAAACTGTATCTCACCTATCCCAAGCTGCCTCTAGAGCTCCGTATGTATCCAAAGATGCCTCTGCTTCCCAAGTGCTGGGACCATAAGCATGTAGTGCCATGCCTACTTCATGTGGTGCTATGGCTAGGGACAAATGACATCATGCATCCTGGGCATGCGCAGTACCAACTGAACCACATCACAGCCCACTCCCTGTTCCTCAGAGCCTCACAGCCTTTCCACCACGGGGCTTCTCTTGGCTTCCTTTGATGAGCTCCAGGCTCATACTCGGCATACGCCCCCCTCCCCTCCTTAGGCTCGGCGTAGTAAACTCCTCGGCCATGGCTGTGGCTCACTGCTCATGACATACCAAATGTGTGCATCTGCTGTCCAATTAGTGAAGTAAGCATGTCTTTTAGTCACAATTCTATTTTGAGTCCCTAAAATCTTTTGACAGTCCAAAATATCCCTCTCTACTTTCTTGGCTAGAATGTTGTAACAAACTGTTCGGGAGTGAAAATGTGAATTTAACATGAGAAAGGCTGGAGATGTATATATTATGATTTAGCCAAAATTGCAATGTGTGGGAAATAAAAGGACTGTCTAGGTATTTTTTCTTCGTTGCCAACGTATGAGCATAAATAAGGAAGGCAAAATAATCACCTTAGTCCTTTTGTTATCTAAAGTGTTTTTGATGACGTTACTCTTTGGTAATGAGGAAGGCTAAAGCGCTCTGGGTCACTGCGTCATGACTGGCACATGAGTTAGCCATTTGCCTGGATCTCACAGTTCCGGGAAGGATGTGCCTTACGCACGCGCATCCACGGAGCGTGCGCACTGCCTCCACGCCCGTTACCAAGGAGACACAGCTGATAAATGTCTGACGTAAGCAGTAGCACTGTTTCTGTCATACCTACCACCCTTTCACTTTTCCTTGGTTAAAACTACCTTGACTTCTAAAAACTTGGGTTTTTAACAACAACAACAAAAATTACAGTTCCTGTAAGTAGGAAATGGATTAAAATTTTAGTGTGCGAACCATTTCCATGCAACATTTAGATTTGGCCACATTCTGCTTATTTTTTTTTAACACCTTGCTGTCATTATTTTCAGCACATGGATATAGAAAAAAGTTGAACCCAACTGAAACCTGCACAGATAGTTGCCTTGCACAGACACATTCAAGCTTACACACTTAGGGTGATGATGTTAGCTTTGTCACAGTTAATCCTGGAATTCTCAGTTCTGCTTTTGTCTCTTATTTCACCCAGTTTCTCTCTGTGCGGATTCACAGCTGTCTGTGAATTTCCATTGATTTGGTTGGGAATTGGCCCAGCTGTTGAGCTCCTGCTCTGTCTGTGGCCCATGCTAAACCCTGAAAAACAAAACCAATAATAGACTGACGTAGTGCCTGCTTAAAAGAGATGTACCCAGCAGAGGATGAGGCTGAAGCATGAACGTGGGTTCCCTGTAAATTGGCCGGAGCTATGATAGACGTGTTCATTAAAATGGGCCCGGGGCATGCCAGAGCCACCTTCCAGAGCCTGGTATAGCTCAGAACTGTGACATGGAGCCACCTCCTCATTGAGCTCCTCATGATACTCTGCCATGCTGAAGAACTGAGCCATTTAAAACATCCTCTCAATCCTGAAGAAGGCTGAGGAAGAAAGATATCAGGGCCCAGCCTGAATGGGTTGGGAGCAGAGGGGAAGCTGGAGGTCCCTGGTGAATGCACAGCACAGAAGAGGCTGTGTGGGCTGAGCCCCCGGACTGTATCATGGAACTGGAGTCAGCAGAGAAAACACTGCACACAGGACTATGGAGTTAGGCTCCTCTTCTCTCCTCTCCTGGAGAACTCCAAAACTCTTCTTGAGCTCATTCCTGTATACATCTGCAAAGGGAACTTTTATTTGACTGTTTCAGTTGTTGTCTGGGAGGCTTACTGCCTCTGTCTGGTAACCTAGGCCTAGTCCTGGAAGCTTCCGGCCCGCATACAGTCTTAATGTAGGCCTAGAATGTTTTCAGCCTCTGAGACTTAAGAAGTGCTTAATAAGCTCACCCTTTCTAGTTCTTACTGAGCTCTTAGCTGGCTGGTTCAATTGAGCTGTTCTGGCTCAAACTCTTCTCCCAGCTGACTATTCAATCTGGTTCTTCTCTTGGCTCAGAATTGCTATTTGGCCTCAAACTAACTCCAGCAATCTGCTCTAATCTCTCCTGGCCTCCTTCTCATTCTCTGACTCACTCAGTCTTCACCTGAGTTCTCCCTCTGCAACCTGTCTCCCTGTTACTGTCCCAGGAAAACTTGATTCCTCCTTTCTGCATTGCCCCTGAAATAGCTTCCCTTTCCTCTGTCTCCTCATGAGAGTCGGACATATCCTACTCTGTCAAGTCTTTCTCTGATTCATCGCTGTCTCTGCCACTCAATTAGACATCCTTTTGAAACATAGCTGCTTTCTTCCACAAGCTAACTTTACATTCATTATTTGGGTGAAAGGCATACACCACCACACCTGGATCTAATTGCTCTAGACCAGGCTGGCCTTGAACTCAGATCTGCTTGCCTCTGTCTCCTGGATTAAAGGTGTCTTTGTATTCCAACTGGATCACACAGACCTAGAAGGTCTTTGGATATAATCTCTTGCCAGAGCAGCCATGTTCTGAATTAACATTCCTCTACATACATCACTCCTAGGTCCCACACACAGCCCCCATTTCCAACTCCCACAAACCTGAAACCTCTTCTAACTCTGCCGTTAAGGGTATTCAATTATAAGAGTAAAGAGCATGCTGCTGGGTAAGGGGGCAAAGCCAAGAGACAACAGAATGCACCATCCTGTCTCTGTCTCTGTCTCTCTCTCTCTTTCTCTCTCTGCACATAGTAGGGCATCATGCCCACAGTGGCACTCATTAAGGATTCGAGCCAAGCTTAGCAGCTGGAGCTGGGCCCCGGGAAATGGACCCTCAGGAAAGTAGTTAATGGTCCTCTTTGGATGTGAACAGGAAGGTTGCAGGCCAGGGCCGCACCCAGCTGTGCTGACCTCACCACACCTTCGGCCTCACTGCTGCCTCTTGAGGCTGAGCACCAGCCACTGCCTCCAGGACCTTCTTGGTAGGGACCCTGAGACAGTCATTGAGAAATGTCCTTAAAGCTTTCCACATTGCAGAGCCCGTGAGGCAATGGCCGGAACATAGTCCTCCCTGAACACTCGGAATTAAATAGCCTTGTGAAACAGTGGTTCTCATGCAACGGATCACTCTCCCACTCATCACTCCTGAGAAAGAAGGAAGAAGGAAACTCCACCATCAAGTCTTCAAAAACCAAGCTTCTTTCCATATTATCTTACATTGTGCTAGGAGAGTTTTAATCAGAACACACTGTATTAAAGTCAGATTTCTCTGTGCCCAGTTCTTTCTGTGATGCATTCTTATGTAGTGCACGGCCACTCAGTCTTGCGGAAGTTACTTTATAAGCTCTGCCCAGGCCACAGAGGCCTGGGGTTCTCGGCAGTTCCTGGAAAGCCCTTTCTGTCATCAGCGTGATTCCACTGGAGACAGATTTGTCCAACCACTGGATGTTTTTAAAGTTGATACAGTTGATAAGTTTCTTCTTAGTAACAATCAGTAAAACCATCCTAGTGGAACACTTGCACAGCCCTTTAGATAGCTTGTATGACTGTCTGCCATTGTTTCCAGTTCACTGAGGTAGATTTTAATTGTATTCCATTCCACTTGGAATCCTGAGTTGAGACCATGAGCGGTCTTGTCTGCTAGTCTTAAGGTACAGGGGGCAGTGTAGAGAGGGCGCCATAAATTACTTAGTGTACATGTGTGAATTTTAACAGAATAAATACTATTTTTAAATGCTGGTGCCCTGTTGAAATCAAACACCCATAAGAGTCAAATCTACAGTGAAGGTGTTTGCATTCCCAAATAAAGACTAAAAAATGGAATCTGAAATATACAGGTAAAGGCCAGGACATGTCTAGGAGATTTATTAGGACATAGAAACCCACCCAAATTACCTTGAAAATTCATTGGCCCTTCGGGTGCTTAGATGACTTTCTCTGATGGGTGAGTGGTGGCACTAACTACATAAATCTAATTCTAAGGTCATATTTGGCAATTTTATTGATAGTTACTAAGTAAAAATAGCCTCAGAGTAGAGTACGCTCTTTCGTGGGGTCAGTTCTGGCTCCTGAAGTACGTGTCTCTGACCTGAATCTTCCTTTCTCTCACATGGCTCCTCAGCTCTGTTCTCTCAGAGTATGACAGTGCAAGCTCCCAAGCACCAGAGATACAGAAAGGAGGAGGGCACGGGCAGTGTGGCTCATCAGACTGGAAGACAAATAATTACAGTATAGGTTTGCAAGTGCACTACCAGACATGTGTACGTGGAGGAGGATTAATTCGGGCTGCTAAGCAGGGAGATAAGCCCTTTGGGCATCCTCTGAATAATAGATAAGGAGATGGAGGAGGCAACCGCCAGACAGGAGGAGCACCTGATCAGATCCCGAGGAGGGAGCCATGAAAAGCTTGCAACAGCTCCAGTGTGGGTGAAGGTTGGGGACACGGCTGCAGCTGTGGTGAGCCGAGGCCAGGCCAGAGGGAGCCGTGCTCTTTCAGAAAGCCAAGCCATGTGACGTTAAATTTCACAGAGTGTTGGAGGATGAGACCTAGGCCCCAGAGGAAGGCCTGGGAGGCAGGAGGAAGGAAGCTGTCACAGTGAGAGGCGGCACGTGAGCTCCTGCCGTATCTCCTGGAGAAGGGGAGGGTTCCAGAGAGGGCTGGAGAAATGCGACAGACAGCACAAGGAGCTGTGTGGCTGCGGGGAGGAGAGAGGGTAGGTCAAAGCCGGGATGCAGATGGCCAGGCGGGTGGCAGCTCTGCTGAGTGCAGCAGTCAGGAGCGGCCGTTGAGTTTTAAGTATGAAGAAAAGGGATGGAGTTTCAGGAAAAGCAAGCCGGAGACACATCTAAGCGCAGGTTAGCCACGCAGTCCACAGACGTTGGTTGAGGCCTTCTTCTACGCCGGGCATTTTTCTGAGGGTGCCTCGGACTATAAAACTGGGGTGATAGCGTCCGGAAAGCAAAGTCTAGAGCTGCCAGTCTGGTTGGGCGTGTGGAGCTGGCCCTTGGAGAAAGTGCTCGTGTGTGTCCTACCTGGGACGTGAAGGTGCAGAAGAGGTGAAAATTGACAGCAGGCCCCTCGGGTGATGAACCCTTCTGGGAAGTGGCCCAAAAGGGTAGACACACAGAGGGAAACGGGAAGAGACAGCGGGGAGAGTGACAGAAACAGGAGGAGCTGATGAGCAAAGAGTGCACACGTGGCCAAGCAGGATCGGCACATGTCCATCTGCTGTGACGGTTGAGTGTCCTTGTCAGCCTAAGTGTATGCGGACGTGTAGATAACTGGAATTTGGAAAGAAATCTGCTTTTATGGTCAAAAGCCGGAAGGCTTTGCTAAGTCTATTTGGCCATAATTTTTTAGCACTTTTGTACCTTTAATGACAGCGTTTTTATTTGTACCTGTTGCAACTGTTTGTAACACACACCAACTCTGCCCCTTCATGCCCTTTGCCCACATCCACCAGAGGAGGAGGAGAGGCTGGTTGTCCTGGTACCTTTTAAAATATTGTTTTGACAGATTCTTCGAAACTGTCTTACGGTGAATCTTTATCATGGTCCCACCTTTCAGTCCTTCTGATATCTACTCCATACCTACCCAGCTTTGAAGTTTCTTCTTCTCTTTTTCCTGTCGCGTTCTTCTTGTTGCCCAGGCGCCCTCATGAGCGAGGCCTGCCCTGGTGTTGTCAGCCGACCAGAGGTTGGTCACATCACTAAGGAAAACGGACTCCGCCTCTCCCAACAGCTATAAAATGCTCCTCTGGTAGTTGTGGGATTTTGGGCCATGTTCTCCCATCCCCTCGTCACTGAAATTTTGCCTGACATGAGCTTGCAAAGGTCTTGTATGTGCAGCCGCAACCTCTGTGAGTTCAAATGTGTGACGGCCCTGTTGTGTCTGGAAAACACTGTTCCCTTGAAGTCATCTACCACCTCTGGCTTTTACAGTCTTTCTATTCCCTCTCCTTGGAAAATCCCTGCGCCTTAGGCCTCCAGAGAGGTGTTTGTGTCGTTTGGGCTGAGTACTCCTTTGTCGCCTGGTCTGCGGTTTGACTGGTTCAGGCATCTGGACCGTCTTCATGTGATGTTTAGAAACAACTGTACTAGTGCTGGCTTAAGAGCTAACAGAAATTAAATATGTAAGAGGCTGGGGAGTGGTTTCAGCAGAAGAGCATCTGCCGAACAGGCATGATGCTCTGGGTCCCTCCTCACCACTGGGAAAACAAACAAACAAACATACAAGATGCCATATTGACATAGGAGCAACAGGGGAAGGGGGGTTGAAATAGACAAATACCCTGGAAGAATTCCAAATAATTTATGTAGGGAGTGATGCATTACTGTCTCCTATATGAATCTAGCTCAGCGCCTTCCATGTGTGGTCTTGAGGAAGGAGCAAAAGCACAGCTTTAAGGTGGCGAAAAACCCTGGCAGACGCCAACTCTGCTGTGTGGTGAAGCCATGCTGACAACATGTGCCCTTGACAGGATCTGGGAGGGATGGCAGGTTTACCTCCGGGGTCATCCTCTTAACCTGTCACCTGAATATAACCAGGAGAAAAACACTGGTCAAAATGTTCAAAACCAGACACGTCTAAGAAGCCATCGAACTTGAGAAGAGCCTGCCCAGATATGATAACTGAACATACCATTCTGTCTCGGGGGGCCAGGGACAGAAAGGGAACACTGGGGCCAGAGGCGTGGCTTACGTGTGGACCCCAGCACTTAGGAGGCATAGGCAGGATGAGTTTGAGGACAGCACAGTTAAAGAGAACACTGTTCATCCTCCCCCAAAGCAGGGAAAGAACATAAAGGGACCATTAGGCACCGAATAAAGAAACTGGGATTAGGTATGGACTGAAGCACTTTGGTGCTGAGCCATGCTCCCAGCGCCATCAAAACTTGTAAAGAGTTCCTTGAGTGTTCTGAGGCGAGCACTTGGGGGTGGGGATGGGGGTGGGGGTGCTGGCCTAGCATGTGCAGGCCCTGGGTTCAGTCTGCAGTACCAGGAAGAAAGAAAGAGCACACTTACCGATTGCGATTGCCTGTTCCTATCCCCTTAGCTATTTATTTAAAATGTGAAAGTAGGTGACGATGCCGAAGTCACAACAGGAAGTAAGTTTATGTTAAGAGCACCTGTCTTTGCCATACAATTATTGTAGTACAGGGTCTTCTAGAACCTTCCGATTATTCTGAGTTTGCTCTTCCACACTTACAACAGTCAAGGGACTCTTTAAATGTTTTTGGTGGAGCTGGGGACATGGCTCAGCAGGCAAAGTGCTGGCCACACAAGCATGGGGACAAGAGGTCAGATTTCCAGCATCCACGTGAAGCTTCCCCCGCAGGCTCAGAGCCCAGGAGGCAGAGACGAGGAGTCCCCAGAACAAGGCAGGGGGCTAGACAAGCTGAATCAGTGAGCTCTGAGACTGACAGACCCTGCCCCGCAGCATCAGGTGGAGAAAAATCAAGGTTGACCCTGACGTCAGCTGGAAGCTGCTGGTACGCCCTCAGCAAGCCAGGCTCCTGAGCTGAGGACCCATGGGTGGCAGTGCTGTCTGGTGTCAGTCAGGCATGCCCGTCTCTGCATTCCCACCAGGCCCCTGGAGTCATGGGTAAGAGCGTCTGCTGCAGTGAACTGGGACAAAGGTTCAGTGGCCCGCCCGAGGAGTTCACACTGTAACTGAAAGTGTCATTCCTTAGGATCACTGTTGCTGTTGTTAGGGTTTTGGTGTTTCTGCATTGTTTACAATTATAGGCAGTAAATGTGTACCGAGCTCTTAGAACGAAGCAGAATATGAGGAGCCCCTTACGTTGCAATGTGATTTCTCACAACCAGTGCTAACAGTGTGGGGTACAGAGAAACGTGGTACAGTGGGCAGGAAGGAGGCCCGTGCCACGCCACGGGACTCTACACTCACTCAGAAAGGAGTAAACTAGCAGGAGGCCTTAAGTCTTAGAGGGTGAGGAGTATGCCTGAAATAAGAGTGTTTTCAAAGATGAGCTTTGCCCACAGACATTACTCAGTGTTGACCTTCAAGCAATTGATTTCTGCCATTTTAATCAAAACGTATCCCTCTCCCCCTCCAAAAAAAAAAAAAAGGAAAACAGGAAAATGGGCATTTTGAACGGTGGTCCTGTCTGCTTTCACTCCTTGCCTCCTGCCCTCCTTCAGTGAACAGACCCGCTTGGGCAGGATTCATGCTGTGCCTTCCAGGAATATCACTGTGTTCGTCAAGACTGCCCGAATTCCTTCCTAGGCAGCAGGTAGCAGCAGTGCTATTCTGCAGCCAGAATCTGTCCAAAGATGTTCGTGCCCACTGAAAATTTCCTCCCTGGTTTATTTTCTTGGCACTTGAGATTTTTTTTTTAATCAACTCTACAAGTCCAACCGATGAATCTGTAAATACGTGGGATGGACAACAAAGCTGGTGCTGCAGCTGGGCTCTGCTTAGACCTCAAATACAGCCAGTGCCAACCCTGAGGTTCGATTTAAGGACGCTTCAACTGATGGGGGAGCCTGCTTCCAGCCTTGTCCGTAAGAGACGTGACAGGGCTTAATTTACACAGATTGTCTGATGTGTTCTCTTTTACCATAAGCTAATACCCACCCCCAAAGGTGCTCATGTTGACTGAGCGATCATCCTTCCCTTGGCAAAAGCCAGCTGTACATATCTGATAATGGGTTTAGGACTTTTAATATACATGACCTAATTTTTGAGTCTATTCGCTTTTTTTTTTAAGTGCTGAATTAGTCCTTCCATATATGAGCACTTTTTTTTTTTCAAATTGTAGTTTTATATATTCAGGCCACCTGGATTACTTTTATAATGAAAAAGTCTGGAAATATCAGACATTATATGCAACATATTACAAAAGTGTTAGCATTAAAGCCGCATTCATGAGAATGCCTTAGTTAGGGGATCATACACCAATCTTCAGGTCCAATGAATGGCTAATAGGATGCATTTTCTTCCATATGAGGCATGAAAGTCTTTTTCTCCTCTTTACATTTAAATGACAAGCTTATTCCGTTTGCAGCAGAGAGGGTTAGTGGGTCATGGAAAAGCTTCCAAGTTGCAAGATGCAGAAAGCGGCTCCTGTCTGTATTCCAGGGCCTACACACTGAAGGGGTGTGTTTCAGCAGAATCCAGGTCCAGACCCGTCCCCAGCACACACTCCCCACAGCACTGGACAGAGTTGTTAGACTGCCTCGCTGGATCTTTGGCTGGTTGATATTTTGAGACAGTATCTCATGTAGCCCAAGCTGGTGTGAGATGTGCTAGATAGGAAAGGATTTCCTTAAGCTCCTGATCCTCCTGTCTGCCTCTGCCCCCTCGTTCCTGGTCCCTGCCCCCGGCCCTCTGTCCTCTACCCTCTGCCCTGCTCTTTGCCCCTGTCCCTTCCTCTACCAAGTGTTGGGATTACAGATCTGTGTCGCCACAGTGGGCTCTTTGATGAATTTTAAATCGTCTCATGAATATCCAAAACAAGGAAGTAGATGGCTTTTTGTCCTCAAGATAAATTGATGAAGAAGGTACAAATTAAGTGGGTTCAAGTATTAGAAAGCCTTAATTCTATAATCTTAGGTCTTAGTGTTCAGGACTTTCTTCATAAAATGGGGGTACTACTTACTTTTCTGTGATGATGACAAAAGTCCTGTAAAAAAGTGTATTTTAACTCATGGTTTCAAAGAATACAATGTGTAATGGTAGGGAGTATGGCAAATGAATGGCCTGGTCCGGGGCAGTGGAAGCCTGTTGCTGTTGTTTCCTCACATCTTGAAAATCAAGAAGCAAAGAGGGAACCAGAAGCAAGGCCAAGCCAACAGTCCCCAGGCCTGCTCTGAATGCCTTCTGCTAGCTTGTCCCCAGAGTTCCACAGCCTCCCACAGCACCACCAGCCAAGTATTTCCTTACACCACCTGCAAGGAAAGTTTCTGATCAAAACCACTCGAGCTGGTAACTGTCCCACTAGGGCTCATCTTGATATAGCCTGTGTGCTGAGTAGACTGGGTCCTGCTGTGACTCTACAGAGACAGGACCAGAAACTCAAGGATCTCCTCTGCTACATGGCTAGTTTCAGGGCAGCTTGGAAAGGATACCAGAGAAATCGCCACAGACACAGAGGAGGATTACAGAATGCTGAAGGCTTTAAGCCAGAGAATAAGCCTTCATGGAGAGAGACCAGAACATGATTGCCTGCCAAGGAAAAAAGATACAGCCCTGTGGCATGATATTCATCACCACACAGGTTTCTTCTCTGCCTGTCCCCAGCCGGCAGTGAACCATTTCAAAACACAGATTTCCGAAATTTCATGTTTTTAGCTCCTAAAATGTGCTCTTTGGAAATGGTGGCTAAATTAGTGGTCTGTGATCTGTGCTAGAAACAATAAAAGGGACCTAAATTGTAGCACAGTTACAGTGACAACATGGAGTGGGTAACAAAATACCTGTCGTAATATCGGATGCTTCTGAGTGGTTACTGTGTGCAGTCAGCACTTCAGTGTGCTTCATTTGTTCCCCATGTAATTCTCACCGCATTTCTAGAAGGCAGGCATTTCCGGTTTTCCATCGTGTAGATCAGGAAACTGAGGCAGAGCAGTTTTCAGTTCTTTGGACAAGGACACATGACTAGTGACGTAGGGTGGAGATAGGAAACAGTGTGCATCAACCTTCCTGGTTCTGAACCCCTTTCTGTTTACTGTACATGCGGGTCAGAGGTTAACCTGGACAGGAGAAGCCACGGTGGGCATTCCAAGTACAAAGACACTAACACAAAGACTTCGGAGGCTCCCAAACTCATCAGGAGGAAACCTTAGGTCCGGGAGCCAATGGGGCGAAGTTGGTAATCAGAAAGTCGTCTCAGAGAAGCAGTAAATGCAAGAACTGCAGAAAACCACTAAGAGTAATCTCAGGTGCCTACCATGCCTGCAAGTATTTTCCACAGAGCGATGCCGGGGACCTCTGTGGAAGTCACGGCAGCCCTATGCTGGTGCTGGCGCAGCTGCTTCTCCGCACTGGGACCTATGGTGGTTGTCAGTCTCTGGCCTTCCAAGCACCCTGCAAGTGCCTCTCCATTGGTGACAGCTAAACAAAGTCTGTGCTGGTGGCAGTCCCAAGGCCCCTAGCCTTGTGACCGAGAGGAATGCTGTTGTCTCCACATGCCTGAAATGCTGAAGGAACGGTATTCCACATAAGCCCAGTGTCCTCCCAAAAACTCAAGAGCAGGCCGGGAGAAGGTGCAGATTCTCCCTGCCCTGCCCAAGGTCCCTGAAAACCTAGAACCCTGTAGAATTCTGGATGGTACCACAATCCAGAAACTAACTAGTTGATAATGATGGTGTCATGCTTTATCCTGGGCACTGAGAAAACGCACAGCTTCGATCAGAGCATTGTCTATTGTCCTTTTTTTTTTTCCTTTAAAGTACAAGAGGAATGGAACGGAAGGGCTGGGTGTGCTTAAGCAGGTTCCCCGCCGTTAAGGCTACACCCCAGGCCTTAACACATACTCATTCAGATATTCTATTATTCAAATAGAAGGTGAGGGAGGGTGAGGCCAGGTGAGTCAGGATCCAGTCTAGCATGGTGTCCCAGTCACACACAGAATTAGCTATAGAGCGAGTCACTGTGTCCTGCCTGCGACTTAGCGGTGGCTTAACTACAGAGGTGAGATGTTTGTCTGTGAGTGTGTTACTGCTGAGTCATTTGGGATGCTTGCGCTCAGTCCATTTAGATTTTTTATGACAATATCTTAGAAAGTGTCTCAGGCTGACGATCTTATAAACAACAGAGGCTGGATGGAAGTCACCCATCAAGACGCTGGATTGAACATCTGCTGAGGGGGCGCTTTCTAGTCCATCGGTAGTACCTGTTAGTTGAGGCCTCACATGGTAGGTCTCTTTGGACACTTTTCTCGTTGGCTCTGGGCTTCTGAGAATGGGAGATTGAACCTAAGCAGTCACCACTGGGTTGCATGCCCACCCCTGGGGGTCCTGAGGAAGGGGCAGAGATCCCATCCATGATAGCCCTGTTCTCATTCATAACCTGATCACCTCCCCCTGGCCTTACGTCTTCAAACCGCAACCCTGGTGATTAGGTTTCAGCAAGTGTGTTGACCATCGTAATTTATCAGATGCCTGTGGCCAGTCCAGGGAAACTGGCCGTTTGGGGATGTGGCCCTCTCATCAGTCTGTGTAGAAGCGCCACAGCTGGACAGCACCCTCACTGAGCAGCCCTGCAAAGCAGTGGAGATGTCGTACATTTTTACCTAAATTGTCTCTTCTGAGTCTTCACCATCATCCATCCCATTTTGTTAATGGGCCAATTAAATGGGAAGGCTTTCCTGAAGGTCAGGAGCTGTCCTTTAGCTTTTCTGGAGAGTGGCTCTTAACCCTTTCCACAGTCAGGAATCACCAAGGGAGCATTGAAAAGCCTGGACCCCCAGACTGCACTCCAGACCTATTAAATCAGAACATGCGAGAGGAGCAGAAGCCAGTGTCAATACTTTTAAAAACCCCAGATGATTCCAGTGTGCAGTAAGGCTTAGTAAGGACTATTTTATGGCGTTCTCAAGCACCGTGGTACAGCTCAAAGTACATGAATTTGTGAATTGAGAGATTATGTTTTGTCTTCCTTCCTAATTCTGCAGCTTACCTGTTCAAACGACTCCCTTAATTAGGGAGTCTGTTCACAACTAACATGTCAGTAGCAACAGCCACAAAACACAGAAGAAGCTGGTATTTCAAACCCAAAGAACAAATCTTACCCCAAGTTTCTGTGACCCTCCCAATGTCAGTGCACACTTAGCATCAGGAGCTGCCGACTTAAGCAGATCATTAGTTAGTCGGCAGAACGGGTACCAAGCTTATCAGTTAACTGATGATAGCTAATAGTGCTTATCACAGGCGTGAGCTAGGTGAAGATGTCTAAGTGCCCTCTGACTGAGCACTGGCTGCTCTCCAGCGAGGATCCCGTGAAGAAAAGCCCATCCTTGGATCTGCAGAGCCGAGAGTGTCTGTGACCCCCGCCTGGACCCTCTGAGCCCCGCTGTACTGTCGGCCCTGGAAAGGACCCTGTTCTGACACATACTGTGTTCGCATCCACGTGCCCTTAGACACTCGGTCCGTAACGCCAGGGACACCAAGTTCAGAGACTCATTTTCCAGAAAGCTGTGTAACAAAGGGAGGAATGTAGAAATCTTCTTGGAGAGAAAGCATTTCCTGTTAAAGTGCTGCTCCTGAGCCTCTGTTGTCTTTTGAGTGAAATGATAGCATGCATTCAGCCCCTCTTTTCCGGTAATTCTCAGGAAGAAGTAATTTTAAAGTCTGATGTTTTGAGGGGGGGGGAGTGCAAGCTCACCACAGTGGTCTGTCTGCATTGCCCTTGTGGAAAAGGCGGAAAGTCTCCATGTCCTCACAAGCACACGGACAGCACGTGGTATCTGTGGGCTTTTGTTTTGTTTTGCTTTTAGGTGGAAGAATTATGGGATGCTCAAGGAAAGCCCCCCCCCCCAATATTCCTATCCTCCTTTCAAACTGATCCTTTTGGGGCTGCCAGCTCCAGTAGCTAGAATTCTAACTCCAAGCGAAAAGAACAACTGACGTACTTGAAAATATACAGGAAAAACCCCTAAGGGTTTCAGATAACCTCAGTGCTTCGCTGTGATTGTGCCCGTATTGTGCCCGTATTACACCCGAGAACAGGGAGCGGCTCAGGCAGAGGGAACAAGTGTGCCGACTCCCTTGGCCAGGTGGTCAGAATTTTACGAGATGCATTACAGGGTCGCCCGCTCCTGTTCTCTTAGGACACGACCCCTAAGTTGGCAGCCCGCAGCCTGTGCCTCCTGCGGGCCACTTGGGCTTAGCTCACTTTCCATTTCTGGGTGCTTCTGTGACGCCAGAGGTTACAGGGACACTGCATGTGTCACACAGACTCCTTGAATTGACAGCAAGATGGGTCAGTGCCACACTTCACTGACGCCACGAGCCACTAGGCGGCTGAGAGAAGAGCAAGGGAAATGGAGCTTCTGCTCCGCCACTGCACCGTTTGGAAGCTGTCACTTCCGCAGGCTTGTCCCCTGCACCCCGTCAGGCCATGTCAGAGATCTGAAAGAGACGAGGACAGAGGGCATGCCAGGAATTTGAACGCCCTCACCTTCTGACAGAGAAAGAAAAGAAAAAAAAAAAATGAAAATGTTACCTCATAGCCACATGTATCTGTTGAGCACTTGAAATGTGTATGTTATGATACAGAAATACACTGAGGTAGGTAAAAATGTGTCGGTCTCACCTACCTATTGTTAATATCACTATTAGAAAATGTCTCACATTATGTCTTCTGTTGGATGGCTTGAACAATGGCTACAAAGGTTTACCTCAGATCACTGGTGGCAGCGCTCAAGAAGACACATACTAAATACATACTGTCTGCTAACAGACCAGCCATTTATTGATGCTTAACAAATTATTCCTCAACTTAGTAGCTCAAGGTGACACCCATAATGTTACTGTTTCATGGGTGAAAAATGTGAGTGTGACTTCTTAGCTGGGTCCTCTGGTTCAGGGTCTGTCATGGGCCACAAACATAGTGCCAGCCAGGACCGGAGCCATCCCGGGGCTTGCCTGGAGAAAGATGTACCTACAGACTCACCATTGTGGAGACTGGCAGGTGGAAGTTCCTTGTAGGCTGTTTGGCTGAGAGTCTTGGTTGCTCGTTGGCATCAACCAGAGGCAGCCATCCTCATACCGTGACATCCTGCTGTGTCAGAGCAAGCAACGAGATGAACAAGGCAGCCTGCAGGAGTCACTACTGTCCGGATGCTTTCCTATCACTTTTGTCCTCTGGCCTCCAAGAGTCTCTTTCCTGGCACCAAAACCTCAGGGTTGGAATCCCTGGAGTGCTGTTTCTGTCTCCTGCTAACTAGATGCTGTCTTTCTCCAGCAGTCTGCCTGACCTGTGATAAGGGGAAGGAGCCAGCATCTTCAGAGCAATAAAAGGAGGTGGAGGCCATCCTACCCAGCTGTTTTGTTGTTGTTGTTTTAGCTGTGTGGCAACTGTATCTCAAGAGAGTAAACACTTCCTGGCACTCAGAGAGCTAGTCAGTGACAGAAATCAAACTGAAATGCAGGTCAGCCTGGCAGCTGCCTTAAAGTCCAACCCTTCAGCAGCAGCTCTGGCTGTGTAGTCTTGATCCTCATCTCCTTTGACTTCTCCTCACTGGTGACATGTAAATGAAGGTGCTCTCGGGAAAGGCAGCTGACTGAATTACGGCTACGCATGCTCAGCCAGTGTCTTCCCGGGGAATGGCACCCTTCCCAAGGGAGACTGGCTTTGGGGAGGATCATTTGGGGGTGGAATTGAAAAGCAGTTCCTGTGAGAGGGTGAGCCTCGGTAGCAGCTACACTCGGTAAGGAGGGAAGAGGCCATGAGATGCCATTGTCTCTAGGCAGCAACAAGCCCGTGAACATAAGAAGCAGGTACTTGTCCACTCCGAGGTGGCCACGGCGGGAGCAGGACAGGTCGAGGGAGGGAGGTGTGAGCAAACACCGCCTCACTCTGAACCACATCGGGTCAAGCAATGTAGAGAACCGTGACACAGAACACATTCTGACCGGACATTGCCAGGCCACCTGGACCACCCTGTCTTGACCCTGCGGTCTCCACTTGCCCTCACTCATCCGTCTTCATCTGGGAAGAAGTTGGTCCTCACTGGCCTCCTCAATTCCTAGTTCCCAGGATGCTGTAGGCAGAGTTGTTCCAAATAACTGCAGATGCGAAGGCGGCCACCTGTTAGTGAAAATTACCCAACAGGAACGTGGGACTTCAGAAAGAAAATGAGATGGCTGATATTCCCTCCAGTGTTCTAAGGCCCGGGCACCCTGCTGAGGCACGCCTGCAGAGGCTTAGGCCTGTCTAACATAGACTGTGCTGGCTGGTTGGCTTTTATTTCTAATTTCACATATTTGAATCATGTTCTTCCCCCTGCTTCACTTCCCTAGCTACCCAGCCTTCTCTCTTCCCCTCTCCCTCCCTTCCTCCGTTCCTGCCTCCCTCTCTCTAAAACAAAAAGAAGACATCAGAGCCTATAAGATAAAGCCATACCAAAACAAAACAAAAATTACGCACGCACCAACAGAGCTCTTTTTGCGTCAGCTCCTCTTGGGCATGTAGCCTGCCCTGAGGTGCGCTGGTATACCAGTGGCATTCCATCAGAGAAAGCCGGTTCTCTCTCTCCCATCAGGCAGCAATTGCAAATCGTACTAGCTGGTTTCATGTCAGCTTGACACAGCTAGAACCCTTTGGGAAGAGGAAATCTCCATCGAGGAAATGCCGCGCCTGATCGGCCTGTGAGAAGGTCTGTTGGGCATTTTCCTCATTGACGATCCTGTGGGAGGGCCTAGGCCACTGTAGGAGCACCCCTGGGTTGTTCATCATGGATGCTGCGTGAAAGTGCACTGAGCAAGCCTTGGGAAGCAAGCCAGAAAGCAGCACTCCTCCATGGCCTCTGCGTCAGCTCCTGCCTCCAGGTTCCTGCCTTGAGTTTCTGCCCAGACTTCTCTGCATGACAGATTACAAGCTGCAAGATGGAATAAACCCTTTCCTTCTCAGGTTGCTTTTAATCGTGGTGTTTTATCACTACCATGGTAAATCTAAGGATTAGGCCACTGTGAAATACTAATTGCTAGAATAGATATCTGCATATGTGAATATATTTAAGGAAGATTCGCACACATTTTCTCTGACTAGACATAGACATGAACTCACAGACAGTCTCAGATTGATGGAGGCAGCAGCAGTGAGTGTTGCCGTCTGAAAAACAGCTCAATTAAAACTCAGATTTGTCTTAAAGCCATTAAAATGTGGCAAAATGAAACAAACTTTAAATGAAAGACTGAAGCATCTTGGAGAGCCTGAAATGAAAATTAACACAAGGAAATACCATTGAAAAAAATAAATAAATAAACCCTGCTCCACAGAGCAGCTTCATTACACCCTGAGGTGAGGCCCCTACTGTGCTGGTCAGCAGCTCCTCAGTGGGGTGAAGCGAAGCAGGGGAGCAATGGGCACCCGTTACAGACTGTTGTTTCTACTCCAGGAGACACAGGTCCCAGAAAAGTAGGCAGCAGCTGTGGTAAAGCTCTCATGCTTCTAAAAGAAAATAATTCTTGTGGGAGGTTGGGTAGTCAGATGTTAAGTTGCAGAGCTTACAGCCAAGTCCTTCTTGTGAGAGTCCTGAATTTGCCCAGAAGCAGGGTAGCCGACTGTGCTAGGATTTATAGCCAGAGCATAAATACTTGAAAGCACTGAGAAATGGGTATAATGGCCTTTTTTTTTTTTTTAATTTACTACAACACAAGGCTGAAAACTCCAGCTTCATGGTCCCTCTGGTTAGACTTCCACTCTGGCCTCAATTTTTAAAAGTCTAATTTTACCGTGTGTTTTTATGTCAACATCTTTGCTGTCATTAAAGTGTACCTCAGTAACTTCTGCCAACCAGTGAGCAGCCACTGACTCCCAAGGGCAGGCCTTCCTGGATGCTGGGCTGACAGGCGTGTTTTCTGGCCCCTGTAGACCTAAATCAACTTTTAGAGGCTGAAACATATTTCCTCCACCATAGTCACGATGTTATATCATTCCAGAAAGACCTGAATGGAGAGGGCTCGGCCTGGTGTGCGGGCTGGGTTGGGACATCTTTGTTTCCCATTGTGTTTACCTGTATGAGTTTCCCTGTTGACTCACCATCAGTACCCCCTTGATTGGTTCTAGAACCTTCCTCAGATACCAGAATCCGAGAACACTCCAGACCCTTCTGTAAAATGGACTTGCATGAGACCAACATCCATCTTTCCTGGCTTTAAATTTTGCCTAGAGCACTTAGAACCCCTAATGTCATGTGGATGCTGTGCTCTGCCCTGTGGACAGGAAATGACGGCCCAAGCGTGCACATGTTCAGTTGCCAATGTTCTTCCAAATGATTTTGATCCAGTAGAAAATATTTGTTTTGTTTTGTTTTTTTCTTCTCTGTGAGATGGAAGCAACAATTTTATTTCTTAGACTCAGGATCTCCAGGTATAACCTTCCACAGGGTGAACAAGGGGCCTTACGTCACCTGCCCCCAAAGCTGACACATTTCAAGGAGAGCAGAGTCCCCCGTCTACTCCCCAAGTCGCTGAAATGACATTGAAAGCCAGGTATCTGCCTCTAGTTGGCCTGTAACTGACCTTTACGGCCGTCAGCACATTTGGTGGCAGGCTTCAGAAGCTGACTTCAAGGAAGACATTGAGGTCTTTAAACACAAGAACGCAGCAGCTTGCAGACCAGTGTCTGGAGCCCGGGGCTCTCTGCCAGGGCACTCTTCCTTCTCCCAGGCAGAACAGCTCTGTGTGCAGAGCACATTTGGGGGAGCGCGTTTCTGAGCAATGGGCAAATCTGAAAACAGCTGCACTGCAGAAAACCAACTGCAGTGAGGCTGAAGAGAACAGTTTCCATCACTGAGAATGGACGGGTGTGAAGTGGCATCGCTTTGTCCACTGTCTGACTTTGTGGACTCACTGCGTATGTCGGGACGCACGGGAACGGCTGTTGGCCTGAGGGAGGAGCCCTCCTAGGCTCCTCAGAATTGCCCTGCTATTCATTGCCTTCTGCTCAGCACCTCATAGAGCAGATAACTTCTTCAGCCCTTGGGCTGTCAGGGGGCCCTATAGAAATGTCACGTGACTCAAGACTATGGCTGCAGGACCCTCGGCAGAATTCTTTCTTTACCATGAGTTACCCCCTGCCCCCCAGTTGGGACTAAAGACACAAGCCAGTTCTTAGGCCTGGAAAACATTGAACAAACAAGTGTAAAATTTAGGCTTGCCAGGGAACAACCCCTGTTTGGTTCTGTTTCCTAAAACTGCCAGCTCCGGAGGAGCCCCATCACTCCCTGTGGTGGTCATGAGGGTCAGTGTTCGTGCTGTGACAGTCTTCTCTCCTAAAAACATCCAAGGAAAAGCGCTTACAATACACGTGGGAGGGAGAGTGGGGCGAAGGGCACGATACTGAAAGGCCGTGCCCCAGCATGGACAGGCGGTGGCTCTAAGGACCTGCATCTTTCTGTTCCTTCCCACAGGATGCTGGAAGATGACCTGAAGCTGAGCAGTGATGACGAAGACAGTGAGCAGGTAAGGTTGCCTTTTGTGTTGCTGTCTTGTAGGTAAGGCACACATGAGGGTAAACTGAGTCACAGAGGCACTGGAACCACACTGTCCAGTCTGTGCTACCAGACATTGTGCTGCCACTCACGAGCTGCTTTGCATTTGGGCCACTCTGTTGAAATGTCTTGAACTCGGTCCCCATTAAAAGCTTTCATTTTTTTAATGACACAGAGCCCAAGAAGTATGTTTCTAACAAAACTAACAGAGTCAGGCTTGCTTCCCTAGAAATAGGTCCCTCCTTTCTTTCTTCTTCTTCTGGCAAAGATAACTGGCCTTCTTGAGATCAGGCATGTGACCTTACTCTCGTCAGCATGCGGCAGGGAGGCTGTACCATTAAATATTGAGAAGCCTTATACAGATATTATTAACAGTGAGAAGGCGCGGACTCAGAGGTGAGCGGAGATGATGAATAAAAAATAATCACGCGCCGTCTTGGCTGTTTGTCTTCAATGATAAATGTGCTTGAAATAGTCTCTTTTGCTGTTGATTTACCAGCTGGAGACATCAGTCAGGGGGCTATAAATACTCTTGTGATCAGTCTGTTAAGGTGAAAAAATACCCACTTAACATTCATCACATTCGCTTCGGCATCTCGGGAAACATTTTTATTTTAAAGCAGATTTCAAAACACTAGAGGCAGATTTTCCTACATCTCTTTCATTTACCCCATCACCTCTATTGCATTTTGTGGGATTTGGATGAACAGGATGGGTTAAGGAGGCAGTTTAGAGAGTTCTCTTTCTTATGCCATCTTTGAACGTTAGGGTAAACGCACGCGCCACTCAGTTGATTTTGAAATAGTGACATCGATTCCCAGGTATCATGAAATGTTGTGTATGTGGTTTACTGTCTAGATGTGCAAATACAAATAACGTTTATCGGCAGCAAGCAAAGGAGAGACGAGTCAGAGGCTCATGGCTAACAAGTGGTGCTCAGCAGAACGTGGGCACGGATGGGGTTGCCAAAGGCTTGCTCCTCTCTTTGTGAGACAAGCTAAAGCACAAGGATAAGAGAGGACTCCTCGAAGCTCAGAACCTGCTTGGCAGACAGAGCAGCCCAGGAGGGGACAGTTAGCTGGGCAGAAAGGGCGTCAGGCTTTGAGAGCTTTAGAGATGGAGTCATTTGTTTCTAGAAGTCTACCCCAGGCAGTCAGACACCCACAGCTCAGCAGTCATAACAGAAAGTCACCTCTGATTTGGTTTTCTCATCTATGTGACCAGAAGAAAATGATTTCATCTCTCTTTTATACCATGGAGGGGTTCAGCTAGGTACCAAATGGGTTAAGTCTTCTCAAGCATGATATTTGTTTATAGTTTATATTAGAAAAAGGCATTCACAGGCTAAACAGTTCCTAGAGCTGTTTGCAGGAAATTCTCCAGTGAAAACACAATTTAAGAAACTCGCTATTAATGTTGAACTATGACATTCTCTAAAATCTACTTTCCAGTATACAGCCGTCGGTAACACTGTACCATGAGCATAGGGGTCAGGCCGTTCCTCTTGCCTTTCGGCCCTTGTATATATTTACTGTTTTTGTAAAAGGAACAGTCAGCATGAATTGTTTTTAGACAGTAATCCCTAACTTATCAACAAAACTCTGGACAGTGTTTTTGCATTTGATAATTAAAGTTAAATTGTCAGCATTAAGTTGTCCTATGTTATGATCATAAAATCCTAACTCCCCAGTTTTTACTGATTAAATTTATTTGGTAATTCCATGCATGCAATAGTGTATTCTGTTAGAGACCGGTGAGCTCACTTTTGGTACACCACTGAAGACAATGACTGTCTCCCCCCACCCCGGATTCCATCAGTTGCCAGTAGTTCAGCAGGGAAAAGATGGGGTCCCCTGACTCCTTTCTGATCTGTGATGGCTGTTAGCAGGCTGTTTTTTTCACCCTCCCAGATTAGGCTGCCATGGCTTCTGTGAGATCACGGTCTTGGGGATGGGTAGATCATGCCCCGAAGACAGAGCTTCCATCCCTTCCCTGTCTG
This sequence comes from Meriones unguiculatus, assembly GCF_030254825.1. NCBI lineage: Eukaryota > Metazoa > Chordata > Mammalia > Rodentia > Muridae > Meriones > Meriones unguiculatus. Next base: position 60,028,422 of record NC_083363.1, on the reverse strand, counting down.
CTCTTACATTCTTTCTACTTCATTGTCCTTGGTGCTCCCTGAGCCTTGGAGAGATGCCCTGCTTTTAGAAGACTAATGATTCTAGTTTCACCCCTGAAAACATGCGGCCTGTGTGTACGGTAAGCACACACACACATTTCATTTCTCTGACACCGACATGATGACACGTTTTTTCCAGTTATTTTTTTTCCAGGTATAATCAGAATTCACCTCTTTCCCAGAAATCTTTTTTAAAAATTTTTTACATATTTCTCTGCCTAAGGAAACAACTAGTTGTCTATGTAAATATTAGTCCAGATGGCCTATGTGGTCACCTTAAAAACAAACCAACAAACAAGCAAAAACCCTGATGTCCTTGAGAGTCTCAGGACGCCGTGCAGTCAGCCTCACACTCTGTGCATTTGAACACACCTTTCTCTAGTCACCTTTCCCCCAGCTGCCTTTGTGCTCTTACAGATGAAGACAGGGGTCTGGTTCAGCAGTGAGAACTGCTGAAGCCTTGCTGCGGGTTCCAGTCCCTGCTCAGCCACTGCGCAGCTGGGCAGCGTTAAAAGCCCACCTTTCCAACCACAAAGGCTTTCAGTGCTCTGCCTGTGAAACGGGAAATCGCCACGTCAGTTGCTCTTCTTGATGCTGTGACAAAACACCTTCAAAAGCAGCTCAAGGACAAGAGGATTTATTTGGGCTCACAGTTTGAAGGCACACAATCCAGATATGGCAGTGGGATCCTGAGGCCACTGGCCGCAGAAAAGATGAAGATATGTGGTGAATGAATGAGAATGACACCCAGCATGGGCCTACACAACGCGCGCACGCACACGCACACACACGCACACACACACACACACACACACACACTCTTAAATGCACACACCATGTTATTCACCCTTCTGTGGTGGCTAATATTGGATTAAATAGACATGGTGCCACTGTTTTATACTTTTTCTCCGTTAATGTCCTGTCATTACTTCCATCACAGCTTGGCAAACATGGACAGTATGGAATCTAATTTTTCTGACCTCTGGAGTTTTGTGGGAGTGTCTCCCACATTAACCCAGGCAGACCTTGAGCTTTTAGCAGCCGTGGTCCCTCCGTTTCTCCAACGTCAGGCTTCCTAGAAAAAGTTGAGTCCTGCCCTCTATCTTTGTCTCCACACTGGCTCATCTGTACCCTGGCTCATCTGCCTGACACATCCCGCTCTCCTTTTCCTCCGGTGTCAGCCTCCTTCCATCCTGCTACAAGAGGATGCTGCCCTGGTCCCACCAAAGGTTTGGCTCATTTCCTCTGCCTCTGTGAAACCTGCTCTTCACCATGCCTTTTCCTTTAGGGATAACGCTTCTGTTACGGCTGCTCTTGGGAACCACAGATACCTGTCTCTTCATCCCTTGCCTTAGCAGAAAAGTGGCATTGTTGACCACTCTTGTTCACTGCTTCCTTGAAGCGGTCTCTCACCTCTGCCCCACCCTTCCCCTGTTAATCTCCCTCCCCTCCCCCTCTCACCTCTGCCCCTCCTCTCTGCCTGCCCCTTCTCCTAATGCTCTCTGCTGACTACCTATTCTCCACATACCTGGCAGCTGACAATATTCATTCCTGCATTTTTTTTTCTAGTTCTGCTCTTTTTGGGTATCCTTTTTCCCCATCATGACCTTCCATTTTTATATAATGGCAACTTCCATGTAGCCTCAACTCAGCACTGTCCTGAACCACAGACATACTTGGTTGTCTCCATTTGGTTGTCTCACAGGCATTCTAGACTCCAGCCATGCCAAATAACTTCCAGCTTTCGTCCACTCTTACACAAATATGTTTGTCGTGTGATTGTTCCCGTTTCCAGAGCTAGTATGGCTGGATGCCCACTGCTCAAGCCTGAAGTCACAGGGCTCAAGTCTTGATAACCCCTTGTTCCTCATGCAAATGCTCCTCTAATTTCTATAACTTTAACTTCCAAAATTAAATATCAGTCTACCCACCTCCTCCCATCCTTACTAGCTTAAACCAGCTTGTATGAACTGTTACCTTTCTGTTCTCTGACATCTGTAGTACAGTTTGTCCTCAGTGATCCCTTAACATTTTATATCAGAGCAAACCATTTTTTTAAGTTTTATTTATGGCTTATATTGATGTGTGTGCACCTCACGCATGCCGTATCCGTGGAAGCCAGGAGAGGGCATCGGATCCCCTAGAGCTGGAGTTAACAGGCGCTTGTGTGCTGCCCAGTGTGCGTGCTGGTAACCAGACATCAGTCCTGTGCAAGAGCAGCAAGTGCTCAACTCGGAGGCCAGCTCTCTGGCTCGCAATTCATTTTTTTGATCTAAACTCCGAAAAGGGTTTCCTCTCCCACCTGTAGAGAAATGGAGCACTCACAGCCTAGCCTCCATTAACCTGCAGCCTGCCCTTGGCCACACCTGCAGTTTGGCCTTGTCCATACCTGCAGCCTGGCCTCCATTAGCCTGCAGCCTGCCCTTGGCCATACCTTCTCTTCCTCTTGAGCTTTTTCCAGCACTTCAGCTTCATGGGCCCTCCTTCAGCTCCTTAACAAGCCATGCTCAGCCGCCTGGAGGATTCCACAGTCTCTGCTCTGCTTTGCCTGGTTGACACCTGTGCATACTCAGGGTACCTCCTCAGAGAGACCCTAGCATATCCTTTTTCTCAGTGATATTGCTCTTTCCCTTGGACCTCATCCTGAGTTTAGTTATATTGTATATGTTTCATTTTGACAGTAACTATTTCTGTCAACAAAGCTGTAAGATCCCTGAGGACAGAGACTGTCTGGCTCAGTGGAGGTGCTTTCTGTTGAGTGGATCCATAAATAAATCCAGGTCGCTGTCTTAAATCAGGTTCTTCCCTGTGGACTAGAATCAGAAGGAAAGATGACCTTTGTTTTGCCTTTATTCCTTTTACTAAACACTGATTTTTGTTGTTATTCAAATTTTAAACATTAAATAAACATGCTGAGTAACAGGAGAAAAATTTAAGACCCAATATCATAAAAGAGCTATCCACGAATTCACAAGCAACCTGCGGAGGCAAGAAAAAGTGTTTATTCTAGCTGCGTAGGAATCCTGAACCCATTTCCTACACCCACTCATCTTAGGCCAAGCAATGCTAAGCTTGCAATTTTTTTGACTTATCTCAAGCTGGAGGCCCTAAGGCCTAGAGGGTGGGACCCCTCATTGTCTCTCTCAAAGGCAACAGAATTTTAATTGTTAACTTGATAAGGTTTACCGGATAAGTTGGCTGTGACACCTTTGAAATGACAGCATACTGTCATGGTGGTTCTCAGACTTTGTGATAAAGTTTGAGCAGATCTGAGAATCAAGTTCCTTGTTTGTATGTAACAGATTCCATTTGGCTAGGGACTCAGGAAACCACATGAAAGGATCCCTGAAGGCAATAAAGCCTTAAAGGAATGATGTGATGGATTTGAAGGGCGGAGGGAGGGAGGGGATGTAATGCATGTGTCTTTCCATTTGGTCAAAAGTGATCTCTACCTCCTGAGTTTGGCAAAGCTTAGGAAGTGAAACAGAATAAATCTCTAGACAGAATCATCGTGGCCGAGGCATGAGGAAGGGACACATGGCTGAGACTTTTGGCAAGCTGTAGCTGAGATGGTGTCAGCCGCAAGCAGGGCTTCCGAGATGAAAATCCATCGCTCAGGGAGACTGAGGGAGCCGTGATACACACGGAATGGCGGCATCTGTGCCTGAAGCCCCGAGTAATCCCATTATCCACACAGATTGGGCAGCCTTTTCGTTTTAATTATATAAGTGCATTTTTCTCTTTAAATGAGTGTAGTTTATCCACTTAAACTGACTGTTTTAATTTTACAGGCAGCAATCATTGAATTTAATCTGTAGAGGGGAATTTCTCTATTGGCCTAATTGATTTCTCAACACAATGAAAGGAAAGTTACCTTTTAATCCCCAATCAATATTTGGAGAGCATACAATTAATTTAATAGATATCTATGTCATTAACATAACTCTGCAAGCTAAAGAGGCAATTATTTTCTTATTTATAATGCAGAGGGTAATGATCTTGTCTGTCAGGAAGACTCTAAAGCCTCGTGTCTCTAGCGTGTCCAGACTGTAGGTGAGGCCCTGCTGAGCCCCAACACGAGATAAGAGCCATTGTATTTTATTTGGTCTCTGATGTAGTGGCAAAGAAATAGTCCCGTCTCAGTTCTCAGCTCCGGCCTGTAGAGATCACTGATGAGTCATCCCAGTGTGGGGTAAACTATTAAAAGCAGATTTCTGCCCATCCCCCCCACCTCTGGCTTCTTTTTAATATGACAAGTACATAACAGAAAGCAGAGCTTTGAAAACACTGAAAACTTTAAAGGCATTGACAGTGCATGCCCATCGGTGAGCACACGATGAAGAAACTGAATGGAAGACAGCCAGGAAGTAGAGGTCTGCACAGTCCAATCCCACGAGGTGCCTTTTTCTTCTCAGCGTCAGCTTGGTTGATGTGGAGGCTCTTGGCCTATGAAAATTTATTACACACAGAGTCGATCTGCATTCAGTCAAGTCTGAATAAATAGAGTCATTGTGCATGTCTGGGATTTGTGGCCAGAGTTCATCCAGTCAGCGTGACATTCACATCCCAGGAGATTCATAAAAGCCAACTCCCTGGTATGTGCTCTTGAATCCTGCCAAAACTGTGTGGAATTATATAAACAGGGGTTGAAGCAGTAATCAGGACCAGGTTTTGGGGGGCAAAGCTCCAAAATCAAGTTTCTCTTCCATGAGAAATGACGTGCATTAGAGATGTTATTTGTATGCAAACAAGAGCTAGACAACTTTTGCATAAATCGTTCCCAGAATAGTCTTAAATGCCTACTAAGCCCCACATGTCCATGCAAGCTGCCAGCTTATTGCTGAAGATGAATTACACATTAGTAATACTTGCTGTGATAATTTAGCCACACAAACCTTAAGTAAATTTTCAGTGCCAAGAGAGCCTCCTTGCTGAAGGACTGTGCAAAGACCCATACCCCTTTTGTCCATACTGCAGAAGTTCCTGGTTTAAAGCCACGAGGAGCACAGGAGTGGGGAGGAAGAGAGGCCTGTATCAGGATTTGTTTCTAGTCTTGTACCCACATACCTGAGGAAACACTCGATTTGATAGCGCTGCTGAGTTACTTTCCCCTCTGTGTGAGAATACAGTAACGACAGTTGGAGACACGTGCCTATCGGAGCCTTGTCGTGCCTGTCTGGGAATGGCATCTGAACTGTCAGTCACAATCAAGGACGAAAATGTCAGAGTGCAGCAGGAGGGTGGCCTTGCTTATCAGCCCTAAAGCTCACTCAGTCAGGTAATTCCATCTTGTAAACAAACTTTTACTCTCACCCAAAGTAAGTGAAAATTTCATTATCAGATTACAGAAACCTGTGTAAGCATTTATAAAAAGCCCCAGGTCGGCCAGGGGGAGAGAAGAAGCCAAATTCCTCTCTTTCCGTTCTAATCAGCTGTAATTTCCAAACTTGAAATAGTTCACTTAAGTATCACTGCCCAGGAATGTGCGAAGCCCTGGGTGCTGTTCCCTAATGTTTTAGAGACTTTGGGGCTTAGGCAGGGTTTGTGTAAGCCCAGGCAGAAGAGTATGGCTCAGCAAATGAAAATCTGAAAAGTGAGAAACTTACGCACATTTTGTAAAAACTAAAAGATGGTGCAATGGATGTACAAAAGCAAGTGACGAACACAGACAGGGGCCATGGGCTTCACTAAGGTTGCAGAAGTCACACAAGGAGCTACATTTTTTTTAACTAAGGCAAGGTTTCGTTAATAACAGATGTCAGTACCACCCACATGGACCCTCCATTCTGAGAGCTCAGGGAGACAGAGCTGATGGACTGTTCCTCTCCAGCATAGCTTTCAGCAGGACTGTTAGTTGGCAACAAAAGTGGAATTCTCCCTTTAGCTGGGAGGAGTGACCTTTGTCTTGTGACTTTGATGGTGGAGTTGGGGGATTTTTATTGTTGATTTCTTCGTTAGTTCTTTGGGAGTCAGGGTTCAGGGTGTCTGTGTGTACTATCACGTCTCTCCAGGTGTGGAGGTGCCCTACAGCAGAGGAATTACCTGCAGTTGGGCATTCAGGCTCTTGGTCCAGATAAGCATTTGGAAAGTTTTGTTTTCATTTTGTTGTCCTGGTTTTTCTTCGTGTGTGCGTGGGGCTGGTTATCTCCTAAGCACAGCTTTTTCTAGGGAGACTCTTAGCCTATGGAAGCACAGAGATGAAGCATTTTTGTCACTTGTAGGCTCTTGGTATTTTCCAGTTCTGTCCAGACCAGCTCTGCAGCCCACAGGTTGTGTTGAACGGAATAAAACCATCTCTAAGAAATAGATCATACAGTTGTTAGAACTGGTCCAGGGCACTCCCTCAGGTGAGCTAGATTCCCAGACAGAGCCCTCAAAGTGTTAGAAGTATGTTTGGGTGCAAAGAAAGAGACCACCGTTCCAACTGAAGGGTCTGGACATAGCAAGCTTAGCTCAGCTTTCTGAGCATGCCCTGAAACAGAAAATGCATTTGATTTTTATTCTCATTCAGTGGTTGGGCTCAGACCTCACAATCTTATTCATTTAGAATCAGCTAATAACACATGAAGGGCTGCAGCCCTAAGGAGAAAAGTATTACTGCCCAAGGCCATCGAAGTTCCAGAACAGAGCTTTGGACCTTTATGTAAACAAATGTCTCACTGACCGGGGATGATTAAAACAGTTGCATAAAAGTCTTACCAGCTGAGGAGGATAAAAAGATTTTAATTCCTTGTCCTACACCCAAGTTCTATAGTATTTGATTTTACAAAAAAAGACTCATATTTGGTATTTCTGACCACTACTGACACATGGGAGGTTCCGGTGAGCCAGGATTTCTCTCTGGGGAGGGTGGGCCATCACTGTCCCTGGGTTTACCTTCCCTCAGGCTAGACTTTGCTTTTTAAAGTGCAAGGGCCGTTCTGAGGAGAGTGTGCACTCTTGTGGCTGTAGAGCCGTGTTCATATAGGAAGCGAAAATCCAAACCCCAGTAACAAGCTCGGAACTGTTTCTGCTTCCTCTTGCATAATTGGCTTGGAAAGTACAATGGAATACTTCCTAACCATTCAAAACTTTTTTTTTTTTCTCAAACACTGGGTATGTTTTTCAGTAGAAGAGTTTGGATGAAGTGTAAAGCCAGACTTAGACATGGGCTCTTCAGCCACAGACTGCAGGTGAAGCAACGCCACCAAGATATTTATTCCACCTTGTTTCTTGTGAAAACAAAGCCACGTGTGCACTCTGCCTTCCCAATCATTGACCACCCACCAAGACCCCTGGCACATGAAGTGAGTTCCACCAAAGTGTCACTCTAAGGTAGCAAAAGAGACGTTTGTTTGTAAAGGCCCAGAAGGCATTTAGAGACTCAGGAAGTTAGAAGTGGCTCATCCTCTGACCCAGCTGCTGGAGCAGAGGACCTCAGAAAAGTGGCAGAGCCAGAGCCCAGCAGGGTGGGCAGTGACAAATGACCAGGACACATCTGGCCAAGTGGAATAATTCCAGATGCTCTGTAACACAACAAAGGTAACTGGTTGACACGTTATTGACAAATTTCAAAGTAGGCAGTGAAGATTTTGAATATTCCTGCCATAGAGAAGTGACTTGAGGCCATGAAAATGGCATGTCCCTGATCTGATCATTAAACATCATACGTATGTGTTGACAAATCTCACACACACACACTGAGTGTGTGTGTGTGTGTGTGTGTGTGTGTAATTAAATCACAATTATCAATGAGCCATCACCATTTGGACCGTTCTCAGGTTGTGGCTGTATTCAGGTTGCCATGTGGAATGAGTAGGCAGCAGAGCTGGTGGGGGGGGGGGGCAGGTAGGATTTAGCCAACACTTTCCTCTAGCAGGGTGGTTCCTGCACACTCGGGGGTGGGGACGCCTCTGATCTGTCCCCGACCCAAGCCTACATAACCGGCTAGTCCCCAGCCTACAAAGCCGTAGCAGCACTTGGATTTCCTACCACCATCACCTTCATGCCCAACTTCAGCAGGGCAAGCACTCACTGAATCTAGCCCAGACTCTACCAGAGCAGAAGGACAGCACAGAATTTGAGACTCACTACCCGTAACTGGCTTTGGCCCTATACTCTGATACCCTGTGTCCCTGGATCCTAGAGAAGGGACTTTCCTACTCTGTGACCTAGAGGCCAGAGAGCCGTCTAGGTGAATCGGCACCTGAGGGAGACCTGAGTCCTAATCTCACCGTCCACATTCCAGATCTCCCAGTGTCGAGACCAGAACTGCAGAGGCCTACCCTCCTGTAGGCTCTCTCCAGCCTGCTCCGGGTACCGCTCCTGTGTGATGGCTGTGCTTCAGAAGGTGTGAACACGTAGGCCGGCGTAGCTTGCATGTGCACACTCTCTCCCTCTGAGAACGTGCAGTTGTCATGCCAGTGCTGTGTCCCAGGATCCAAAAGTTTTCTGCCACCCTCACAAGAGGCCCCCTTTCAATTCTGAGGGCAGCTGCGTCTGGCACCCCATTGTTCAGAAGCAGCAAATATTGACCAGGTTAGTCCTAGCGACTCTACGGCGGCCTTTGGTCCTACCCACACCTAACACAGCCAGGCTGCCCTCCTTTGTCCAGGCCCGTCACCATGCACTAGAGTAGCCGGTGGGGTCAAATTCTCTCTTGACTGAACTGCGGACCCTAAGTCTGAAGGGGAGCTACCACCCAGAACCCAGAACAGTCCCGGGTAGGTCGGAGTGTGCCTCTGGGAGGAAAACGCCCTTGGAGATGCTTAAGGAAGGCCTGCGTGCCATCCCTTAGTCCACCAGAAGATTTAGTCATGCCTCCCAGGCCCCTGTCACATCCTCTAAGTGTTAGGAAGTGCTTTCTGATGAAAGAATGCACTGAGAGCTCTGCCTTGTGTCATCTTAGAGGGAGTGCGGGAAGCTGGAACGAAGGTGGAATTAAGCCACCTTGCTCAGTGCCTCACTCCCCAGATGAGTAAGGCCTGACTCCTATTACAGACCTATTAGAGTTTGGGGGAGGAGTGCACCAAGGAAAGTTGAAGAAGCAAATTAGTTAAAAAGAAAAAAAAAAAAGCTAGCCCTCAGAACTTAGGCAGAATCCAAATCAGGCAGAAGCCCTTGGAAAGAGCTGGAAAAACCTTACAAAGCTTGGCTTGCCTCTGACTTCAGGAGCCTCAGTGGTGTGTCCTCTGCTGCCCCATGCAGCCGCTGGCTTTCTTTACTGGAGAGCTGTGCCACCTCTGAAACTCTGCCTTGTCCGCAGGGACCCACTCAGGGTGGGTTGTGTAAAGAGCAGGCGGTATTCACACAGGGCAGTCTTTATTAGAACAACCAGACAGCCCCGGGTACCCAGCCAAGCAGGGTTTTTTCTCCTCCTTCCTCCGGCTGCCATCTGGTTAGCATCTCCCGTCAGTCACTCTCAGAGTGTTCTCACACAAAGGTTAAGTTATATGGTCCTGAGTGGCTCTGCCTGACCCCAGTGCTGAATGGGGTGAAGAGAGAGCCTGCAGAGCTTGAGGCCTCTTAGAGAGCATTTCTAGGAACCCAGAAATGAGCAGTACTGATGCTTCCCCGGGCGACCACAAGGAGGGGTTCCTGTAGGACAAGAGCAAAATGTCAGTCCAGAACTTTAAGCCACCTGGATCAAGTTTATTACTGTGTGGGTACCTTGCAAAGAGGGGAAAGTGGCGTGTGTGTGTGTGTGATGTATGTGTGTTTGTGTGTATTCATGTGTGCATGCATATGTTTGAGAAACCAGAGATCCAGCTCTGGTGTCATTCACCTTTGTTAGAAAATAAACAGTTTCTCACTTTAACTGTAACTTAAAGGATAGGATGGCCCCAGGGATCCTGCTTCCCAGGCTGGGGTTATAAATGTGTGCCACCACACTTCTGTCCCTCCTCTTCCTCTCCTCCTCTTCTTTCTCCTCATCCTCCTCTTCTTCCTCTTCCTCTTCCTCCCTTCTCCTCCCTTCTCTTTCTTCCTCCTCCTTCCCCTCCCCCTTCTTCCGTTCCTCGTCTTTCCTCTTGTGTCATGTGGTCTCTGGGGCTCGAACATAAGTCCTCGTGCTTACACGCGCTGAGCTGTTGCCCCCACCCATTGTTGGTGTCTTTGTTTGACAATTTCAGGCTAATATTCCCAGATATCATCCACTATCTGCACTTAGGTGGCATCCATAGGCAACTTGAACTTCATGCCGTGAGAGTTACTCTCTGCTTTGGCTCATACTCTCACACACACACACACACACACACACACACACACACACACACACACGGCATCCCACATCTCTACTTCTACTAGTGGTCTCTATCCACACTGGGTGCCGAGGCATGAATCTGGTACTGATGCCATCCCTGACCTGGCCTGACATCCTACCAGAGGCAGCTCCTTCAGGTAGGGCTACCAAGGGTCACTGTTCTCTCTGTCTCCAATGTTGTCAAGCGTTCCTCCTGCTTGACCGTTGTAATAACCTCACACATCCTTCCCCCTTATCCGGACGCATTCACCATTCAGAACAGAAGCTAGCGAGGCATTTGAAAATGCACTCGACCGCAATGATCGCCCTCCTCCTCGTTATTACACACTCACAGGAAGTTACACAGATGTGCAAGCATGCTTCATATAGTGTCTGTCCGTGTCATGACTTCCGATTGACCCGTATGTTCACAAGCCTACCCTTGACTTTTGTGGCCCTTGAAATTGGCCTCAGCTGGCTCTTTGATGGTCCCGCTGCCCCCCTGACCTATACCACAGTGACCTTGGACAGTTTTCACCTGAGCCCGGATCTAACCTGCCACAGCTTTTACCTCAAGTGTTTCCTCTGCACCTAGCCCTTCATCCTCGCCCACCCTCATTCCTCTGTCTGAGAGCGCTCCTCTTTCTCTCCTTATTTCTCTGGTCTAGTGGCTCTCCAGTTCCCTCCCCGTTTTCTGGTCTAATGGCTTTCCCCTTTCTCTCCCTGTTTCTCCCTGGTCTAATGGCTCTCCTATTCCTCCCCCATTTCTCCGGTCTCATACCCTCCCCCATCCCCTTCAGGCCTTGTTATTCCAAACATACGGAGCTTTCTGGAAGCATTTGTCATGTCACTGCTCCATTCCATAGCATACTGACCTCCTCAGCCGTAGCAATTGCCATCCAAACTGCTGTGTACCTGTGGACCTTTTCTTGTCTGGCCCCCCTCCAGACTCAAAGAGCTATGATGAAGACCTGTATCTGTTTTTCCTGTCACCCACACCATACCCAATGCCTGTACACAGTTGGCAGTTGAGAGTAAGTTAAGTATTCTGTCTCCATCAGGGGGTTGCGTGACTCTGGGCTGCCTTTGAACTCAGCCCCTTCCCTCCTCTTGTTTCACCCCGCACCCCAGTGGCTATGGACTTGCCCTGTGCTAGACCCAATTACAAAAGACCATTTAATTTCCTTTTTGACTGTAACAGCCTGTGACTTGCAGTTCGTGCAGTACACACAGGAACTGAAATATCTGGTGATCATGTTTCCAGCCATCAACCTTGTTAACATAACGCCAGAGGAAAGATGTCTTCTCTTGAGGGCAGGCTGGAAAATGACTATTTCTGGCAGGAAACTTGTTTTGTCTTATGGACTTGAGTGTCAGTGTCATTCATGAATGACTAATGCGCCCAGGGAAGCTCTCTCTTAACCCTCTCAAGTGACTTTGCTGCAACAGAATCAAAGGAAAGCCACAAGGAAAAGCTGATGAGAGGTTAAGACAGGAAAATGTGGTCACTGTGATGCAACTCTCGAAAGAATGGAATTGGGCAGTTTGTCTAGTTTACAGCTGGATTTTCAGGTTTCAATCATGAGTCCCCTAAGTAACTTTTTCTTGAATGTTTAACCCTGTTCTTTGTTTCTTTTATTATTTCCAACTGTAAAATAAGATGAGAGTGTGAAAAAATACTGAAGGTGGCTTTTTAGTTTTGGGGTTTTGTTTTGTTCTGTTTTTGTTGTTGTTATTGCTGCTTTTGAGAGTAGGCAGCAAAATCTCTTAACAGTCCTGGCCTAGGTACATGATGCGGCATTGTACTTTAATGCCACAGCTTTCTTTTCCCTGAAGGGGTACTTTTAAATGGTTAGTACACTCCCATTGCCTTTCTTAATAGAGGTGATTGTCTTCTGTAGAGTAGTTCATAAAAAGGAATAACTACAGTGAAAAGCACAGTCAAAACTCAAGCATTTGAAAAAAAGATGGCAGTGTGGGCGGCTCTGCGGCGGCGCTGCCACACTGACAGACTGGGAGAGTGACGGAGGACATTGGTTAATGATGGCGAGTGCCTGGTCTCTGTGTCCAGCATCATGCGGGTTGCTAAAGGGAAGCCGCCCTTGCCCCCACCCAGCTGAAGGTCCAGCTGGCCAGCACACTCCTGAAAGGTCATGAGTAGGGACCACCGTGCAGGGTGCTCCGTTTCCCGGGCACCTCAGTGGATACACAGCCATTTCCTGCTTCTTGTTTGTCTTCCTGCACTCTCTAAATCGTTTTCCAGCCAGTTATGTATCAGTACTCACTCTCCCCCCATCATAGAAGTCAGCGAGAGGAATCTCTGGAGACAGGGGAGAAAGAAGTCAGCTTCAGTTCACTGGATCTTTAGTCCTGTCCCTCCTTGTTCGTGTATGTTGCACATACGTGTGCAGGTCTTCCTTCATGTGACGGCCAGAGGTCAGCATCAGGTGTCTTCTGCAGTCACTCTCTATGCTATTTTTTTTAATTGTCTTTCCACAATGTCAGAACTTACTGGGTAACTAGAAATTTACAAAATGCAGCCGTTTCACAGGCTGCAGTTGGCGCCTAATTTTGCTTGGTTGGTAGCCATTGGCAGTCTCAGGTTCCTTTATTCCGGTGTCAGCTACTCATATCAACTCTCAGATCGCACATTTACCACTTACCACACTGCTAAGAAAGGGTTAAAGAGGCTGCTGAGTTGAGAGGAGCTGCCCTGAACCAGGGCAGGGGTATCTGTAGAGTCTGTAGCGGACACAGGCAGGGACAGCAGAGGCCACGTCCAGTGCAGGTCTTGACGGCCGCCCGGTCCACTTGAGGGTCAGCGTGCCGGGCACTGAGTGCCACCAGCAGCAACGGGAGCGTTTGAGTTCAGACTCACTAGGGGTGACGGGTAACGAGTCTGCTGCATCTCGGTCTTGGCGTACCCGCCCCCCTTGTTTTTCTGAGCCAGGCTCTCTCACGAACCTGGAGCTCAGTCCTGGGCCAGGCTTGCTGAGGACTATGCTCCAGAACACACTCACCTCGGCCTCCCAGTGCTGAGCTTAAGATACACACGTGTGCGCGTTTTCACGGGAGTGCTAGGGACCCGGGCGCCAGTGCTCACTGCTTGCGCGGTGAGCGAGCTACCAAATGAGCCATCTCCCTGGTAAATCTGCAAGAAAACAAAACAACTAAAAATTCTATCTTCAGTGGCTAGCAACATGGCTCCTTGGTAACAGCACATGCTTTGCAAACTTGGGGACCTGAAATCGAACCTCAAGCACCTCTGTAAAAACTGCAACAAGCCAAGCGTGGCCGCACGCGGCTGTAACATCAGCGCTGGAGTGCAGCGGCAACAAACAGATCCTGGGAGTTTGATGGCCAGCCAGCCTGGCCGTCGTGGAGAGCCTCGGGGGCACCGAGAGACCCTGGCCCAAGGGAGTAAGTCAGGCAGCAATGGAGGAAGACACCCAGAGCCCTCCTGGGCCTCTGTACACGCATCCACAGGTGTGCCCAGCCATAGTCACACCTGCACACAGCAGACAGCACACCAAAACAGACTGACACAACACAGGGTGTTTCTTTTCTTTTCTTTTTTATTCCTTACAGGGGATGAGGATAAAGCAAAATAATTTCAGGTGGCAGAAAAAAATACAGCTCAGGTCTTTGCCATGTTTCCTGAGACCTGTGTTGCACTGCCAGGGAGTAGTACACAAACACTCACTCTCTCTCTCTCTCTCTCTCTCTCTCTCTCTCTCTCTCTCTCTCTCTCTCTCTCTGCCCCCATTGGCAACTGTGGCTTAACCAGGAACCTGCCCTTCTACTATGTTGCTAACGGTTTAAAATTTGGTTACTTGACAGAAATGTGTATGTGACACGGGTTTGTTTTTATTTTAAGTGTTGATTGAGCACATAATTTAAAAGTCGGAATATTAAATAAACATCTCCACCCTCTCTTCCAGCAGACAGCCCAGAGGACAGCTCTCCGCGCTCTGTCTGACAGGTACATTTCGTCATTTTTATGAACTATAAATTGCTTTATGAAACATTGAGCCCTATTTATTGTGGCATATAATTCATAATCGGATTTGGTCCCTGAAGAATCTGTGAACTGGGATGTTAAACATTCTGCGTGCTTGGATTTGTCATGCGTGCATGGAGTTTATTACGGCAGAAATCGCCGTGTTGTATTTCACATAAAGTATGAAGAATCCCTTGTTGTGCCATGAAACAAGAGACAAGAAACTCAGGGGGAAGGCCTGAGTGGTGGGGGAGGGCCTCCGTGGTGGGGGAAGGCCTGAGCGGTGCGGTAAATTCTGAACTTTGGAATTGGTTGAGAGTCAGGCTCATTTTTCAGCAGTAAATACTTCATTTATTTTGAGGTGTTTTCTTCACTCTTTCCATGCCCCCCTCCCCCCGGACTGTGTCTTTCAATAAGATTTTTTTTTTCTTTCTGGAGCTGTACGCGTATAAGCCACTCGTGGTCTCCTGCCTGACTTCCTACTCCTTGGCTTGTTTCTCCTGCCTCGTGCGACCAAATGAGACACATAAAAAGCACACACTGGAATTCACACCCTCGTTAGACCAGACCGAGAGCCGTGCGTGTGTGTGTGTGTGTGTGTGTGCGTGTGTGTGTGTGTGTGTGTACGTGTGTACGTGTGTACGAGCATGAGTGTGTTCTGTCAGGGGGTGAGGATGAAGGCCCTACATGAGAAGCTGGCAGCGTCAGACACAGAGGAAGTGCCTGTCTGCTGACTGGCACGCAGTATTGCTTAGCCAGCCTCTGCCCCTCCCTCCCGTCAGGCCTTCACCCTCCCAGGCTCCACACTGAGGTAGATCATCTAGAGCACACAGGAGGAAAGCATTTCCTCTGGGGGTCCCCTGGACCCCAGTACATTTAGTTCAGCTGAAGAGCCTTCCCCCCAGGGACAGCCACCCAAGTGTGCGTGCTCCAAGAGCAGAGAACCAGGGGCTGCCGCCGAAGGGTGCTGCTTCTGGTCCTCTTGATTGGAGACCCAGGATCCAAACTCACTATGAGCCAAGCTCTTCCTACCCAGATGTGGTTCATATCATTGTCTGATCTGCTTAATGTTCTGTCTCTCTGGACGTAAGTTTCTTTCCATCGGATGCTTTGAGAAGCAGGGAAGCCCAAGTTCACAGAAAGACCTTTACTGATTCATACAGCATTTCCTTTTTGGAGGACGCTGAAAAGCTTGTGGTATCCCATTACACCGTCGTTACTACGACCCTGTTGATAGACTACAAACCCCTAGCTTATACCCTCTAGGTGGATGAATCTCCTCAGATAGAAAGTGTGTGCTTGCTAAAACTGTATGCGTAACTGGCAAGCGTCGTGGCAACCTCTGTGGGAATGAATCAAACCACACTTTAGGAAAACGGGCGTCCCCCTACAGTTCTCTAAGGTGTGTCAGAAACTACAACTGGTGTTCAGAGGTTTCTTCTCAGTGACTTAGCCTGGGAAGCCAGTGCCAGCAATCTTACTGAGGAGCCCTGGGACCTCTTACGAATGCTCTCACCTGTCAAGCCGGTGTCCCGCCTGGAAGCTGGGGTTCCTGTTTTCCCCTTCCTCTGATCTCCAGCATAATAGGGCCGTTCCCCTCCTCAACCCAATTTTTTATTCACAGTTAAAGGAAATGGGCTCACTTCTAGGTGTGGCCACAGGGCTCTGGCGATCCTTAGCTCTCTCCTGTAGTTGGTAAATCGAGGCTGAGCCACTTGAGAGATATGAGCCTGCGGGAGTGCCCAGCCCCTCAACATTGTGACACAACCTCATGACAGAATTTGTGTTCAAGAGCCAAATAACTGAGTTACAATCTAAAAATGCTTTAAGTGAGTTTAGGATTTTGCGTTGGCTTCCATTGGTGGCCATCCTTAAGCACCTGGACATGGCCCCAAGTGGGACACCCCTTTAAGATATGAGTAAGTGAGGGTAAGTGTGCCTTGGGCGAACTGAGATCTTGGTGGTTGGTTTGTTAGCTAGTCAAGAACTTTGCCACTTCCTCCTTCTCCGGACACATTCTGTTTTCATTATCTGGGGCGTGCGTGAGAGCACTTGAAATCATTTAGAGATGCTTTACTCAGTAGCCTGGCTGACCTGGATCTTGCTACGTACAACAGGCTGGTCTTGAACTCACACCTGCCTCTACCTCCCACGTGCTGGGATTAAAGGAGTGCCACCATACCAAGTTCTTATATTGTGTTCCAGGCCAGCCAGGACTGCATAGTGAGATCCTTTCATTAAAAACTCTTGCTCAAAATCAGAACTTAAAAACACCTACTGAATTCTTTGGCTTCATTGTTTTCTAGTTTTGTTTTGTTTTTTTTTTTTTTTAATTAGGGAATAGTAACTGATCTCATAGAAGGTGTCTTTTTCTTTCATATTACTTAATATTTTGAATAAACCAATGTTTTTAGGGAAAAAAAAGTTATTGTGGCTTGGGTCCATATCGTTGTATGATCTGCCTGATATTCTGCTTGTCAAAACAAACTGCAGACTTGGAATGGAACCGGTCACCCCAGAGCGTGAGCTCCCCAAGGGGGCCAACTTAGACCATGGGATGAGCTATCAGTTACTTGTTGCTATCACAAAATATCTGATAAAAGAATTGAAGGAGGGGAGGGTCCTTGCTCTTTTAACACACCTGCGCAGCCATTTGCCCTCAGCTTGGAACAGTGAATACACTGATGTCTACCAAGGGTGTCGTCCCTGTGCTCAGGAAGAAACCATCTTTCTTTGTCAGCTTTGCCGACGAGGTGGGCGGGAGGGCCAGACTCGCACTGTAGCGTCAGTTAGGAAGACGCCTGCCTTCAGTGCTTTGACACCTGGTCCCGCAAGGCCAGCTGTAGGAAAAGGAAGGGGCCGAGCACCCCATTCCCTCCCCGGGGCTGGGTGGGGCTCTCATGCTTCTGTGGTGCAAGATGATGCCCATGTACTTTCTGATCATTTTTCTTTTCCATCATTTTTTGTCTCAAAATTTTCCTGGTCTGTTTTCAAAAGAGGAGCCCGAGCACAAATCCAGTATTTAATAATGTAGACTAAGCTTTTAAAAATGAGACTTATCTTTTAGCTGTACTCTTAAAAATGTGCATATTCATCGGCATGACACGTTGGCACACGGGCGCCTTGTGTGATGGAGGGCTGGAGAGTTGTCTCGGGTTAAGCGCATCTGTTGCTCTTGTAAAGGACCTATAGCTCTTACAGGGCACCTAGCTTCAATTCCCAGCACCCATATGGCAGCTTACAACCATCTGTAACCCCAGATCCAGGGAACCCAACCGGCAGGCGTGTGATGCAAACATGCAAGCAAGCAAGACACTAGTACACATAAAAGTAAAATAAATATTTCTTTAAAAAAATTTAAAGCATATGTCTCTTCAAACATCATGTCTTCATTTAAAACCCTTTATTGTAGCTTTCTAAAAAGATTTCTTACACTGTATGTGTGTATATACATGTGCGTGTTTGTGTGTGGAGAGCAGAGCACAATCAGCAAGAGTCAGTCCTGTCTGCCTAGATCTCAGAGCGCAGGCTCAGAATCAGGCTCAGGGACGCGCTCCTGCACCACTGAGCCACCTCCATTCTCATTATCTGCAGTCATTCTACTGTGCGATGGTGTACCAGGGCCTAATTCCCAGGGCGTGCGCTCTGAAGTTTTGTGACCTCATGATTGGTAAACAGTGTCAGAAAATTAAAGCTGTAATGCATCCATCGCCTCACTGTGAGGAGGAGGGCAGGACTGTGGGAAGATGAGGTGGAGTGGGTTTTATGCTCTTCCACACCTGACTGTAGGTTTTGGTTTTGGTTTTGGTTTTTCTGTTTTCTGTTTTTGAGAAGTATGAAGCCCACTGGTGTCTCTAAATGATGAAGACAACAGGCAACCAGGACAGGAAGAGGCAGCAAAATTCTTAAGATAAATAAGGCAATTATTAGATAATAGTTTGCACAGGGCCTCTATCCTTATAATCTAGGTGCTTTTCCTCCTCATGGGTGGTTGGGCTTGATGGACATGGGGACAGGTGAGGGAAAGAGGCATCAGTGGACACTTTTCAGACTTTGCATATTATCAGCAATGTGGGGAAGGTGCAAATGGCTGTTGGGGAGGAAGGTGTGTGCTCAGCGTACGGAGAGCCTTGAATATGACTAACCTCCCTTCGGAAGTAGTGAATAGCAGCCAGCCCTGATCAGAAGCAGGACCCGCGTGATTTATCAGTCCGAGCTGCTGTTCATTTGCAGAGGAGCTGGCGGTCAATCTGGAAGTCTGTGGCCAGAGGAGCATGAGGAAATTGGCAGGACTGCGAAGTTAATCATACCCCGAGACCGCTGCCATCTGTCTTGGGGCGACAGAGGCTCTGCGCGGAGAGCAGGCATGCTTTATAGCAGCGGATCAGGAATTAATATTTTCTGTGGAACCTCAGGCATCATTTGCAGCAACTCGGGTTTTATAAAAATGGAGCATAATTTTGAATGAATAAATCACACTCTGTTAGAAATATGAGGGGCTGAGAAAAAAAATTTGCTTGAATCAAAAAAAAAAGAAGAAGAAGAAGAAGAAGAAAAAGAAAAAGAAAAAGAAAAAAAATATATCTATCAAGAAAGCCAGTATCAGTGCAGCCGGTGAAGTGGGAGCGCTCGGAGGGCGGGAATGGCCGTGTGCTTAAATTGTGCATATAATCATTTTCCGAAATGTCAGCGTGTGACTCCAACCACGGCTGCAGTTTTATAGCTTTGGAGACACATCGCCAGCCTATAACCTGCCTGCCCATCTGGCAGATTCTCAGGTCCAAGATCCATTTATATTGAAATCCAAACAACTACTGTGGATTTATTCATCTCCTCTGTGGAGCCTCTCTGAGCCCACGCTGTGTGCTCCGTGGGGGACCCGGAGAGGAGCACTAGCCTAGAAGAGCTTCTCAAGGCTTTACCAGCCAGAGTGTTGGGTTTGCAAAGAGAGAGGCCTGGGCCTGCTCTTCCTGCCTCTCCTTCCTCAGATAAATCTCATGCACTGAGCCCCATCTTCTGTAGGGAAGTGTGGAGGAAATGAGTGAACAGAAAATAGCTTACAATTAGGGCAACTTCACCTCCACCTACAGAGTGGAGTGTGAAATGATCTGTGTCCAGAAACAAGATGAAACATATTTGGAGGGAGGGAGGGAAGGGCAGGTGCTGACTGGCTCCAGAGGGCCTTCTCCTCCAGCAGCTTCTTGCTGCCAGCCCTGGTCACAGAGACCAGAGTCCGCTGGGCTAAGGGATGTAGTGTGCCGGAGGGACACCCCCCCCCTCCACAGCTCACAGAGTGCCTCTGGGTTCTGCCCAGTCCCTGTGGTGGTGGAGGAGAGCCATGGCAGCTGTGCGCTGCTAACGCCTCCCTTGTCTTAAGTACCTTTGCCATTTGTTTGCTTCTTATGGGTGATGCTGGCACCACTAGGTGCCTGCTAGAGGTCAGAGGGCAGTTTGAGAAAGTCGGTCCTGTCCTTGCCCCTATGCTCGCTGGGCTTGTCACACCTTTACCTGCTCTCACTGGCCCAAGTGATCTCTAAGCATCAGAAAGAAGAGCTGGGGGCCACTTTGAAGGATGTCTTAGACTCTCGGCTCTCAGGGTATCAACCTGGCAGGTCTCTCTCAGCCATGCCTGCAGGGCCTGTGTTCTCTAGCCTCTCCAAAGCAAGCGGTCCCTTACTGTGACTCGTACATCACAAGTTTCTAAAGAGGTGCCGTGAGAAGCACTGTGCTGTGTACTGTATCATTTTCTAATCTTCAGAACAGTCCCGAGAGGCACATGGAACCTTAAAAAAAAAAAAGGAAAAGAAAAGATGAACAGATTCAACCATGGACAGGTGATGTCCAAGGGTGGGTGAGACAGCCTCAGATGTAAACTGCCTGATGCCTTTAAGTTAGAGTAGAGTAAGTTAGAACCCAGTGGCGAGGAGGAAACTCTGCAGTCGTATCTGCAGGTTTCTGGTACCGAGTGAGGCCAGGCCAGGTGACTACTGGAGTGTCCTCCGCCACCCCTTCCCACCTCCCAGCTTTCATTGCAACACTTTGTATGGAGGCAAGACTTGAAATGTCCCCGTTTGCATGTGGATTCACTCAGTCGATGCTCACAGTTCCGGCTTAGGCGCCAGTCTAGTGTCTGTGCAGCAGAACCCCACATCCATGGCTCCCACTCGCAAGGAGCACAAAATGTGCCGAAGAAAGGGCAGCTGTGTGTATCAGCCTGGGTGGTGTTCCACGGAGCAGTTGTGTGTCAGCATGCCAAGGGCTTCACTGATGCTGTTCACTCAGTCCTCGCCACAGCCATCTCAGCAAGAAAGAAGAGAGTCAACATTAGGGCTATAAAGAGAGCCCGTTGTCAATAGGATTCAGCTTCCCTCTGTGATCCATCCAAACTGCTTTCTCTAAAATCCTGCTGCATCTGGATTTCTATATATAGACTCGGACAACTTTCCTCCACATCTCCAAGCCCCGGGATAATCTGTCTGACCCCAGAGTTGATGCCTTTAGCCTCTTCAGTCAGCAAAGCCCGTGCCCCCATCCAGCCATGAGGAAGCCGGTGACTGTGGCAGGTGACTGTGAACTGCCTTCAGGGGACAGAAAGGGGGACCTGATGAGCATTTTAAGTGTGAAGGAAAATTGCATCAGTGACTACGGAATGGAGCAGAAGAGAGAATGAAGAAGAGTCATCAAGCAGAGGGTTGGGCTGCAGGATGTCGAGAGAAGCTGGAGGCAGCATGAGGGAGAGGAACCACGCACCACTCCTTCACCTTGCATCACTTCCTCCACGTGCCTTTTCTTCCAGACACAACCTCAGCCAGCCACCTGACCAGCTTCTGCTCCACAAGCCCCTCCAAGAGCTGCTGGCGTGGTACATTTAGGACCAGTCCCGGCAGCTGAGAATGGGAGCCGCATCTTAGGAAGTGGGTGGTTTTATATAAACCACCGTGGAACACTGACTTACCCGTATGCCCTCTTAATGCTTTATCTGTGTGTGTCTGTGGTGTTTATGTGTGGGTGTGGGCATGTGCATACAAAGGTACACGGATGGAGGTCATAATGAGTGGGATCCAGGCTTGAACTCAAGTCCTAAGGTGCACCAGACAGGCTCTCACTTGCTGAGCCATCACCAAAGCTCCTGCATGCCTTTTTACAACAAAACCGTCCCAGATTGCACATCCTGCTGTTCAGATCTCTCCAGTGATGAGAAGAAAAAGCTTCCTGGCTCAGCCACCCCTGGTCTCTCTCCTCTTCAGCAGACAGCATGGAGCAAGCAAGTGGGGTGCTGATAATTCAGTAAAGCATTCAACATCTGGCCCAAGCTTTTCTCATTGCAAGAAGCAGGGCTCCAATCATGGCTTCCTAGGTTTATGGGTAAAACCACATGAGCCAATAGAGAGAGCAGATACACTGTCTCTCTTTCTACAGGCTGATAATCCCACTGCTGCAGCATTAGAAGCCCCTGCACGAAGGCACCACTGATGCTCTTCTGTTTGCGTCCTCCCTGAGGCTCAGCATCCAGAAGCGACGGTAGAATACAGGTCTGTCAGGAAATGGTACCCCAGCAGCCACAGCTGCTCTGTAAATTCAAGGAAAGCAGGTCTCCACAAGCAGCCCTGGCTAGTCCTCACCCACTTCTTGTAGCATCTTCTGATCCAGCCTGTTCTGTCCTAAAACACCAAAGCCAGGGCCCTAGATGAGGTCCGTGCATGCGGGGCCACAACCTGTGTCTTCTCACTACGGTCCTGTAGAAGACGCATCTGGGCCATTTGCTGGCACACCCTTCCAGAAGGCTGCTAAAGAACTGGCCTGCTTTTCTCACCACAGAGCTAGTAACCCTTATTATTTCAACACCAAACCACCATTCTCAGGTAAAGGACCCTGTGGGACCATGTATGGAGCCGTGTGTAAGTCTCTCTGGTCCGTAATCATGCCCTCTGACCTCCATTGGCACTCACAAGCAGAGGCCCTCCGCCTACCTGCATCTACAGGAAAGCCACATAACTGTCCCTCATGGCCACCCAAGGGCCGTTAGCCCAGTCAGCTGCGTTAACAAGAGGCAAGAGCAGGCCACAGGGGCTACAGCTTGGCTCTAACACCCGCCCCGGACTAATTTCCACTATAAAGCTAAATGGCTCCAGAGAAGCCATTGAGTCCTGTCAGGTAAATAATGCACAGTTTGAAAGGTCCCAAGCATGTATTTCACACAACCGAAGACAGTCAAGGCAGAAGTTAGCCTTCTGAGTAAATAAATAACGGATTGTACAAAGCCACTAATTGCCCCTTAAAATGGTTTAGTGGGTTCGAGAGTGCTTGAGAATGAATACGGACTCGTCACCTGATGTCTGCTCAGGGAGGAGTCGGCAGGAGGGTCCTCTAGACGAAAGTGCTTTAACCTGTTTTGTTCGTGCCCACAATTGCCCTGAGCCCCAACGCACTTGGAAGACCTTTGACTTCCTTCAGAAGAACAACGGGGTGATGTCTGTGTGATGACATGAGTGTGCTTAATACCACTCAGGGGACGTGTGGAAAATGGTCAAGATTCGTGGTATGTGTTTTGCACAGTTAAAAAAAAAATCTGTATTTAAAAAAGAAAATGAATAGTTCAGATACAGGCTGAGATCCTTAATCTGAAAATTCTCAGTTTCCAAGTGCTTGAAAATCCAAAGCTTTTGGAGGACCAATTTAACACCACAAGTGGAAAATCCCCCATTATGAAATCTCGACCCACGTATAACATCACCTAAAACAGCATCTCAGATTACGTTCATAATTCGTGAAACAACTGGGTACACACACACACTCACTGCAAAATCGAAAAAAGAACTAAAGTCAGAAGGCGTCCTCAGGTCAGGAATTCGGGGAACGCGCTGACATTCCTTCCAGTGTGGCCTCCTCTCACAGACAGAGCAGAGGCCCAGTGTCTCCTCATGGGTGTGAGCAGCACTCTCTGCCTCCGTCTCCCATGGGGTGAGGAGTGACCCTGGCCTTCTGCAGTGGGATGGAGAAGAGCCTAGGTGCTCCCCCTTTCTGCTCCCCCAGGCCCCGTGACTGTGAAGAGACACAGCAATCCACACCCTCGTTGTTCATCTGCCCTGCTTCGCAGACTGGAAAAGATGGAGGGAGCCAGGGGCAAGGTGTTTCAGTCACAGGCCTAAACATTAACTTTTGCTTAGCCTTCATCACTTTGTCAACAAGTCCTGTGCCTTTGCACACCTATGTAGTTGTCTGTCCCTCAAACCAAAGGTAGTGTGTGTTCTGTGCTCCAATGTTTGTGGCTCATTTAATTTTTTTTTTAATTTACACAAAACAGTATATTTGCATAAATTTACAAAAAAATGTGGCATTTCAATGCAAAAGCTAAGAAAAAAGCTGTTGTATAATTAGCATATTTTCTGTGTCACAGCTATCTACTAAAAAAGAGACTTTTTACAACTATGTAGTTCTGACAGAGATGTTCACCTATCCCTTGGTGACAGACTGCTGTAATTGAAGACTTACTGTCCTGCAGGGAATGTGTTACCAATTGGTAGTTACTGACCAGTTATTTTAGAATATTCAAACTGACTGCTAGTGAAGACGTAACATATAGTGCCCACCTGCTTTGAATGTCAGCGTATGTAGCTGTCATTCTCAGTGGCCATAGTCTGGTAGATGGAGCGGAACCCAAAGGAGACCCATGGGAACCAATTCTATGGTGTGTGTGTGTGTGTGTGTGTGTGTGTGTGTGTGTGTGTGTGTGTGTGTACAGGCCAGGCGACGACCTCAGGAGCTATCCACCTCACACTTTGCATGGAGGGTCTCTCACCGAGGGCTCTCCTATCCGTGTAGGCCGGCCATCCAGCGACCCGGAATGATTCTCCTGTCTCCCCAGCTGAGAACAGCTACACCTGATGTTTTCGCATGGGGCTGGGGATTGAACTCAGGTCCTCACGCTTGCATGGAAAGCACTTTAACAACTAAGCTTTTGCCCCCACCCACCAATTATATGTTTGACAAGAGAAGTTTTTAAAAACCTTTGCAGATGTGCTTAGGATTTTCTGAGCATTCCTGTCCCTGTCATTGTCACAGGGAGCCAGTTGGAGAAGCATGGGGAATGGTGTGTTAAAGCCATTTCATAGTCTGGGCCTTTTGTTGTTGCATTTGTATTTTGTTCAAAACTCAAATTACTTAGCTGTTTGTAATGGGAGTTTATTTAAATCATGGTACCAGTTCCTTTTGGTTTGGTTTTAAACCTCCAAGCCCACAGAGTGCCGCCTTCTCTAGCTTTATGAGCCTTGCAGACAGAACCTCCTTCTCCACAACTGTCCTTCCCTCCCAGAACTGTCCTGTGGCCAAGCATCTCTCTGAACAGCCAGTTAGCCCTCACTGCCCAGCCAGCTGCTAACTTTGGTCTCAGGGCCTGATGCTGTCCAGAAGCCCACCCCTCCCAGTAACCTGCTCTCTTCCCTCCCCAACAGAGGCAGCCTTGGCCTGGTGCTGGCCTGGCTGGCTGGCCTTTGATGACTGTGGTTTGGAGCCACTACACTCTCCTGCAGCCAGGGAAGGTTAATGTGCTCCTGCTGGCTGGAGCAGCCTGACCTTTCTCACTCTGTCCAGCTCCCTGCCCTGTGGGTTCCAGTGTCTGGCAGCCACACCATATCCTCCCTCTGGCTGGAGCACACAGTGCCCACCTCTGCTGTCCCTGGCAGCATACATCCCTGCAGGATATACCCTGCAGAGTTTATCCCAGATGTTTTGAGACAGCCATCTGGTCTACCAAATTCCAAGTAGATTTTTCAGCCTTGCCCTCTTTCCCCACCATGATTTTCCAGTTTCCTTTTGCATGGGTTTGCTGCTCACTTTCCCTCTCATCCTGCCCACTGTAACCCACTCAGCTAAAATGTTGAAACAAGCTTGCAGAGAACAAGGTCATGGTGTGTCCTACATATCACAGGCCAGGTCAGCCTGCTTGCTGGCCCTGGTGTAGCAAATCAAAGAGGGCTTTCTGAAGACCCGTCCAGGTTGAGTCTGAGGCCCTGCAGCTCCCCCACACCGCCTCTTCTTGGCTTTGTTCACTCTGTTCACAGCCAGTGAGTCAGCAAGCCACTTGAGGTCACAGCTCTTCATCTTACAATGGAGACACTCTGCCCTGTTCAGCTTGCCTAATCCTAGAGTTGAGAGAAGCCAAGGCAAACAACACAGATTTGACACAAGCATAGCAACTTGGGTGTTAGTCATCTGACAGGGATATGAAGGAGCACCAGGCTCTCTTTGAGTCACTGTCCCGGCTACTTAATGTGATTATAAAAGAGCAGTGGTCCCTCAGTGTGGCAGCACATGGTTAACTCTCCCTCTGACAGTGTGTCTTGTGGGTGTTAGGTTACCTGTCCTCATGGTGTGGCTGACTGTCTCAGACCCCGTGCATCACCATGCCATGCCATTAGCAGACCGCCTTCTGGGCCACGAGTTAGTATCCTCACCTTGCACAGGGAAAACTGTTTCAAACTATGGAGTCACTTGTCACCCAAAGTTAACGCACACAGTAAGGTGTGGTGCCCACTGGAGTCGAGGTTTGCAGGGGCCATGTGGCCTTGGACAGGGAAAACCTGGCCCATCACAGGCTGCTTGCCCAGGGCTTTATTCCCTCTCCACCCTACTCAGTCCCTGAAGACAGTACATACTTCAGCCCTCCCTGAGTCACATACAGTACATGCCTGGGTACCACACCCACAGACAAGAGCTGCTGCAGTCTCCTCCCCAGAAGATAGAGTCAGCTGAAGACTTATGTGGTCCAGCATGCCATGCCTAGCCTTGTTCCAGCCAAGGACACAGTCCAGGAGTGCCAGCCATCTTTCCCTGCTCTAAACTTAAAATGGGGGATGACAAGGCATTTGAAAAGTCTAATGGTTGGACTTAGGCAGATTTAAATGAGGAAGAAAGAAGATGCAAGACAATACTGTCTCCTGAGATTTCTGCATCTGGGAGGATTTTCCTCTTCCAACTGGCTAGAAATCCAGTATCTGGTCCATGGTACTTTGAAATGAAAGACAAATTGTATTCAAATATACAACAGGTGTTCAAAATGTTCACCCACCATGTATCAACCCACCCACCAGCTGTGCCAGCTTTCCTGCCTCGGTGCAGTGGAGACCCCGGATGTCTATTATAGGTCTATAATAAGAGCTTGGTCAACATGGTTTCCTAGGCCCCCTTCAAGCCTTGGCTCTATCCTAGGCCCATTTTGTGACTTCAGCCACAGAACTATTTCTTTCATATGTAGCCACACACAGAAACAAAGACTCTCATGCACACGAAGGAGTGCACAAATGTGTATGCACGTGTATACACACACACACACACACACACACACACATCCATTCACTGTTCCTTCAGCCTGGAACCCTTCCCCCACTCCCTCTTCCTACTCCCCTCAAACCTACTTGGACACCTTCCCAAACTTTGGCCCTTCCCAACCTCCTTGGCCCCCCTCCTTTTGCCATCTGCCCACACTTGTCCCTTGGTGGTAGCCACCCACCACAAGCTTGCAGAGACCAGGGCCATGGCGCCTCCTGCATATCACAGGCCAGGTCGGCCTTCCTGCTGGCCCTCGTGTAGCAAATCAAACAGGGCTTTCTGAAGCCCCGGCCAGGTCAAGTCAGCAAGATTTTACCTCCATATGATGACGAGATCAAAAGATCCGCTGCTGGGGTCTTTCTGGGGTGCTGGGCCACTGTGTCCATGAGCAGCCGCCAAAAGAGACTCAGCAGTGAGGCTTGGTTTGACAGTCAGCTGCACACGGCCCTGCAGCTGCTTTGAGCCGAGGACCTGAATGCCCCCACATCCCTGCAGATTCTTCCATTAAAGCCCTAGTCCACAGCCTCATTGTCTTTATACAGTTAAATAATAAATAAATAGCTTAATAATTAAATAGCAAATAAGTATGATACAATGGAAAAAGCATGCACAGGGAAGAAGTTATGCAGCACATAGTGAGACAGCTATGGGCGTGACGAGAAGCTCTCTCCCCAGCAGGTATGTCGCCAACAAAGGAGCGTGTCAGCCCCTTGGTTTTGGACTTCCCAGCCTTCAGAATGCAAGCAGTGAGAGTCTTAGTAAGCTACTCGGGCTGTTGTATCTCTTTATAGCCATGAACAGACGCCATCCGCTACACTGTTTCATGTCTTAGTTAACGTACAAAGTAATGGGCATTCTTGTCATGTTTTCATACATACTGACTCAGCACTGGCACCCCACCTGCACACCCCACCTGTACTTCACCTGAATACCCCACCTGCACACCCCACCTGAATACCTCACCTGTGTACCCCACCTGTGCATCCCACCTGCACACCCCACCTGTGCACCCCACCTGCACACCCCAAGCTGCGTCTGCATGGCATGCAGTAGCAGGGTGTGGCATACGGGCATAACTCAGAGGTAAAGTACTCCTGCGTAGCTTGTGCAAGGCTGGGTGCAGTCCTCAGCACACACATGCGCGTGCTCTAAAGACGGAGGCTTGCTTCATGAAAGAGTCATCTACCTTTTGTGTAGCATGTGAACAAAATGCCACACGAAGCGTGAACTCGGGAGGTGGAGCCTGGATTTGTGGAGTTCGCTTTCTTTTCAGCTAAATAGTACAGCGAGATTCCGTTAAATCCCAGCATCCCTGCCGAGAAGAGAGCACCCTCCCTGTCTTGCTGTCCGACGGTGCGGACTGTGGCTTAGGGTGGAGGGCCTGTGCGGGCGTAAAGAACTGCAGACCCCGGCTGCCTCCATCCGTAGGCCTGGGCTGAGCCACAGCCCTCTCTGTTTTATCGGCACTCTAGCCTCCTCCTGTGACCCCTTCCGAAATCAGCCGTAGCCAGAGGGCGCTTCAGTCGTCAAGGCTGGAAGAGGTTTTATTTCAGTCGGAAAGTGGCCGCACGAGGCTCTGTGCTCGTCGGAAGCCCTGAGGGAAGCGTATAAACCCGAACGGTGCGGCTTTGGAGTGGCCTTAGCCATTTCCCCACCGCGCTGCTTTCATCTTCCGACTGCTCGCCGAGCCCCCACAAGCGGCCGTGTCAAGTCGGATCCCCAGGCCCCCCGACTTTGTCTGTGATTAACTGTAATTAATCCTCTCACCTGTCGTCCGGTCTAGACTCCTGCGGTCTAGACTCCTGCCATGCGGAGGTCTCCTCCGAGGCAGTTACAGTGATGCAGTCTCCGGTTGGCGTCAGGCTTGCTCACCCCCTGCTCTCTGCTTCGCCTCGCGCGCACATAAGCTTTTGCATGGGATCAAAATCCAAGAACAACGTCTGATTTCCTAACGTAGCGTGCTATCCAGTATGTAACTATTACATCTCAACAGGTGCCATGCTTCCCACCTGGCAACCCCACACAAACAGTGTGTCCACTCAGATACCAGCAAACAGGAAAGGCGCTGGAAAGCTGCCTTCTTCGCTGGAGATTATGCAGGAAAAACTCGCGTGGCTGGAGAGACGGCTCAGCAGTGGAGAGTGCGCACCGCCCTTCCCGAGGGCCTGAGCTCAGTTCCCAGCACCCACACAGGTGGCTTTCGACGCCCTATGACTCCAGAGTCAGGGGATCCAGTAGCCTCTGTGGGCACTTGAACTCATGTCTGCATACCCCCACACATGCACATCATTTCTAAAAATAATAAATGTTCGACTTAAAAAATGAGAAAGGAAAAGGTTATGATCTTGAAGGGATATATTTTATATTATACATATAAAATATATTTTATATTATATATATATATAATGAAGCATAGATGTCACTTCAGAATGCCCTGTGTTCCCATGGTTTCCTTTATAGCTGATTTCCCTTTTCAAAGAGAAGGGTTGCGGCCCCACATAGAACGTATGTCTGGCATGTTTGAGGCTCTGGGATTCTTCTGCAGCCCCAGTCAAAACCAGAATCAAGAACCAGCAGAACAAGCACTGTCGGTCTGGCGTGTGTGTGTGTGTGTGTGTGTGTGTGTGTCGCATGTGTATGTAAGAAGTGTGTGGAAACCTGGCTGGGGGTTGCAGGCTGAGGCTCTCGGCTAGCCTCCTGTCCTTTCCTGCCCTCCAGCATGTGCTGCAGTAGGAAACACCAGACCCCCACTTTCTCTGAAGTGTAGGCTACTGCTCGTGTTCGTTTTGAGTGCCATTCTAATTTGTATGGCTGCCAAGTGAGCCACGCAAAGGACTGTCTGCTTTTGATAAAGCCGAAGTCACTGAGGATTTCACGTCTGTCTCCGGTTGTGTTCAGGCTAAGAGATTCTTCTGCTGAGCTCTAGTCACAGCAGGATATAAGCAGAGGGCCTTACTGGCAAGTCTTGGTCCTGGTTCCAAGTCCTCATTCCTAGGACAGGTGTGGCTGATGCTTCCCTTCAAACTGTTTCTTCAGCACTGTTACTCCCTTGGATATCATATCGTATTAATTATTCATTGACTAACTTTTCCAGCAGTAATTAATAAGTTACACAATGGAAATGGTAGTAAATATAATATAACACAATTACTAAAGTGGTAATTTTCATTCATAATTATTTTAATTACAGGGGAGGCAGCTTATTTCCAGCCCTGTCTCCACAGAGCTTCTTTTGAGCTTCTAAAGCTGTTTCCAACTTGGAGATAGTCTGGGAAATTCTCCCCACCTCTGCATTAATGAGCAGGCAGAGGCTTCCAGGCAGATGGTAGCTGGAAGGTGTGAGGAGGAACCGGGGCCTGGGATCTCAGGAGCCTGATTCCACAGAAAGACAAAGACAGAAGCCACCTGTGGCTCCCAGCAGGAGCGGCTACACACCAGTGCAGTGTTACAGGGTCCTGCACTCAGGCATCTGTCTGTGCCCCCCCCCACACACACACACCCCTGACTGCTGCTCTGTGGCCGCCATCTTGAAATTCTTAGTAGTTTTATGTTGGATCTGTAGATGAGGTCTAACACGGCAGTGGAGCCCTCTACCTCTTCTCACATCACATCCCTCGCAGCCACCAACTCGTCCTGACCCACCGGCCTTCCCCTGTCCCTCCTACAGTGTCTGCTGCCGTCTTCGTGGTGGCTAGAAGCGAGCCTCTCCCCACCCTGATCCAGTACATCCCCACAGGATGATGTCAGTACCTCCAGGGTACCCAGAGAACACAACACTAAACAGCAAACCACGCCCAACTGAGAGGCCAGAGAAACCCTTCCGTCCCAGTGGCGCAATGCATCCTGCTGTCTGGAGGAGGGACTCACGCTTGCATTTTGTTCTGAGTGCTGGCCGCCGTTCTCATTCTAGGCTCACGGAAGGCCGTGCTTGAATTGACTGGCCACCAGGAACAGCCTGTCTCTTCAGTTTTTAAGATCTTAATGAAGTCTTAAAATTTATTTCTCCTTTGTCATTCCAAGGTCCCAAATACACTTTGTTCCCAGACGCTAACCCAGGCACACACTGTTCTGTGTGCTGACATCTAACTGGTGACCCACCTCCGGGAGGTGCTCACTTATTTTCTCCCGTTGAGAAAGACAGACGTTCTGATCGGAGGGTCAGGGCTAGGCTTCCCGAGGGCGCTCCCGTCCCCAAGGCCTGCCTCCACACCTCTGTGTTTCCCGCCCCTGGCCGCGTGCTCACTGGGAAAGCAGGCTGCAGCTGGGCAGGCTGGCCGGTCCTCTTGAATGGGCTCAGCCCTGCCGTGGGCTCAGCCCTGCCGGGAGGGCGCCATCACGGAAGGCAGACGGGGCTGCACTGAGAGCTTGATGAAGTTTGAGTCTCTTTGGACACTGTCATTTCTGAGAACCGTGTTGCTTACATTCTCCGCGACAGTGGATCTGGGTGTCACAAGGCTCAGTCTCAGATCCCAAAGATGCTTTATCTGCATCTGAGAGGGGGCACGGGCATCCCTCGGCACCCACAGGGCCTGGCTCCGGGATGCCCATGCAAAGAGCTACACCCACTAACCCACTAATTCTCAGCCCCTCGTGTCTAAAAGAGAGTATGCTATAGAACCACACACACACACACGTGTGTGTACATCATGGGTGATCTATAACATAGTGGTGCTGATAAGTGTTACCATGCTCCACTCACTAGGGAGCAAAAGAAAAATGCTCTCTACACGTTTATTACCCATGCACGGTTGGGTGAATAGTTCTTGACCACTGATTGGTTGAGTCTGTGGATGTGGCGTTCTGTGATTGGCTAGGTCTGTGGATATGGCATCCCCTGTGATTGGTTGGATCTGTGGATGTGGAGTTCCCTGTGATTGGTTGAACTATGGATGTAGAGTCCCCTGTGATTGGTTGGATCTGTGGCTGTGGCATTCCCTGTGATTGGCTGGAATGGCTCAGCTGGGATCGTCACCACGTTGGCTTGTCAAGTATACCCTGCCCGTTGTCTTAATCTGTTCGCTGTTGCTGTAACAGATTTTCTGAGTTTTTGGTTCCTTATAATGAGAAGAAGTATTACATGTCCTGTGGTTCTGATCACTGGAGATTCCAAACAGCATGGCGCCCCGAGAGGCGCTGTCGCACGCTCATTTGCCAGGTGCTGCAAACACTCACATGCTAGTCATTCTCTCAAGTCCCTTCCTGAGCAGGCATGGTGGACTTCCACAGAATTACCAGGTGGCTATGTCACATATGGAAGAGCCGGTCAGCGCAGGCTGGGGACGTAGCTCATGGATAGAGGACATTTTCAGTAGTTCTGGAGACCCTGGATCCAGTCCCGAACAACAGAACTATCAAAATGAAAGCAAAATTTTAAAGAAGAATTCAGGTAAACTATAGAAATATCTGCTTGGTTAGGCTGCCATGATGGGAGAAATAACAGGAGCTTTATTTAAAACTAAATAACATTAACGCCATGCTCGGCACCGTGCTGACTCAGAGCGCTTTCTTCTTTGGGCTACCTAGCAAACCTCTGGGCCTTGTTCAGCTATCATCCCTTTCACACTCATGAAAACTCTGGCTCGGAGATATAATTAACTTCCCGAAGTCACAGAGCCATTTAGCAAAGTAGGACAATGCTCTTCCAGGTAGGATTCTAAAGCCTGTGTACCAACCCTTCCTGCATGGCAAGATTATCTAAATATCCCTGACTAGGTCCAGAAAAGCCACTGATTTACTCCCATTTGCAGGGGCCGCTCCACTCCCCAGACAGCACATGGTGCTAGAAGCCCAGGGACCAGGTTCCGGCGCCTGTCTTCTGCTAACAGTGGTATTTGACCTAGAGCAGGCCCTTGAGCCTCCACTCCGCCCTAGAGCTGGCTTTCCTACCTGAGTCATAGGTGTACCGAGGGAGTCAGAGAGCGGCTTGAAAGGGCTTTTAAATAGCCATACAAATGTACGTGTGCTCGAGATTAGGAGGAGAAGGCTAGCTAGCAGAGAAAGAGCAGGTGGTGCTGTGGCCCACAGGCAGGTTTGTTTCCCAGAGAAGCTGCTTCTTAAATGTAGTCCAAGAGCTTGGGTAGATTTTGACGGCTGCTCAGATTCTTGAGTTCCCATGGGGCAGCAGTCTGGGGCTGCGCTGTCTAGGAGCTGAAAATATACAGAAGTGAATTTCAGAACTCTATAAATAGGTCAGGAGTCGCAGACGTGGCTGTAAATGTTGTGGCTGCCAGAAGGCACCTGAGCTGCTCCTCAAGGGACAGCCCTTTTCTTCATGGACCATTCTACTCCAGGACTGAGAAGACCCAGGGTTCTGGAAGATGTCCTTCTGTGTGACTTTTCTCGTACAAACAGACCTGCAGTACAACCCAGCGGACAGTGATAGAGAAGCAGTAAACCTGCATCCCAGAATCTCCCAGCTCTTTACTGTCTGTAGGAGGCTGAGGAGCAATGGACTGGAGACGTTCCATGGCTATGTCTCACAGCTTCGAGACTGGGTTCAAGTGTGTGGATGAAGGCAGATGGCCGTGCTGTTCTTATGAATAAGTCAGATGAAACATGTGAAGGTTGTCTGTCCATGTGGACAGCCACTGGGCAGCTGGACGGTGACCCATGCCCTCAGCATGGCCTCCTCTCTCAGCCCTTCTGGCATGGCCTCTCACCTGCATACCTGGGTATCCACATAACTTCAGCCTTTTCTGCCAGGGGCCGAGTGGTACCAGCAGGTCCCGGCTCTCTGACACCTCACAGGTCCCAGCCTCATCACAGTTCCCGCCACCACAGTGGGGAGAACACTGAGTTTCCCTTGAAGTGTTCACTAGACTGAGACCTGCTTTTCAGTGTCCTCTAATGCAAGGGGTGCAAATTTGTGTCACCAAAGACAGCTGCTGCTTCGTGGCCCATCTCTCAGATAGTACCTAGGACAGGAGGAGACCTCCAGAGCACTGGCTTTGTTTCTCTATGTCATGAAGCAGTACCCTGGCCTTAACCAGCCTCGGGCACTTGTGGGGCTAGCCTAATTTCCTTCAGGGCCCTCCTCCATCTTGAATCCCAGTTCAGTGTATGTCTGTCATGCTTTGCTTCCAGGTAGTAAATATGGGAATACCTCCCAAGGACACACCCTCCTGAAGGCAGGTGGAGCAGGCTCAGTAGTCACAGAAAATAGTTACATGGAGATTTCTCAGATTATTTAATAATCTGAGAAATAAATAAATAAATAAATAAATATTTAATAAGCAGAGTAAAGATTATTTTATATACATGGTATTGTAGTGGATTTAATATAGCATATTATTCATAAAAACTATCAACAAGCCCAGGAATGTTTGGGGAGAGAGCCAAGGAATGTTTGCATATTATTGTATTTTTCCCTTTATTTATGAAGTGCTTTTCTTCTTGGCTAGACTACACATGGGCATTTACCCAAACAAAAGTAAAAGTGTTCTTTAAGTATAACCCAGAGCACCAAAGAATAGTTTCTGTGTCGTGGTCCATCAGAATGAAAACATCCCTCACCACACGCCCATGAATTCAAATGCAGGTCCATCCCAGAGCACAGTGACAGTGCAGGGCTAGCCCAGACACAGTGGCAATTTAGGGCTAGCCCAGACACAGTAGCATAAACTCAAGGCTCTTAAACTCAAGAATAACTGTTGCTTCCCCAAGGCCTAGCACCATCTCAGCTGGAGGAGCAGAGCATTACAAAGGATACAAACCCAGGAAGTGGCCAGTGACCTCTGGAGGTGACATCTCTGCTCTCTAGTAGTGAGACTAGTGGTCAGGCCTCAAGTCCTCTTTTCACACTGCCGTCTGGACACGGCCTCACATTCCCAGCAGGACTGTGTGCTTGCCTCGATGGCCTGAGCCACATCTCTGCACTCCGTGGTTTATGTAAAAAAAAATGCCCCAGCACCAGAAGTAAAGGACGCATAATTTATGTCCAAGTTTATGGACCTTCATAGTACTGAATTTCTCTGCTGTCAATTTTCATCCTTCCCTGAGGCCAGCAGAAGGTTCTGGGGCCCTTTGGGACTTGCACAGTGATACATAAGTCTTCTTTATGGCCTTTGCCTCCACCCAAGCCTTACCCAGCTTACTCACTGCACAGGAGCCATGCTGTCTGCCACTACCCATCACCTCTTCCACAACCCCTCACACAAGCTCCCAGGCTGTCCTCTAGGATTCAGCATTCTTACATGCTAACCCATACCTCCATCTTACTCTTTTTTTTTTCAACCTCCATGTACCTAACACATGAATGTACCTGACATTCATGCAGGCAAAACACTCAAACAGATAAAAAGAATTGTGTTCAGGTAGTTTGGAAGTATCTTTAAAAACAAAGCATAAAACTTTTACAGCGTAGCTGTCACATTGCTTGACAGTAGTCACAGAGAAACCTGCACAAAACCCTATACAAAAACATTGATAAAAACTTTATTTTTAATGGCAAAGTGCTAGAAACAACAAAAATGTCCTTCCATGGGTGGACAGGGAACTGACCAGGAAGTACCACTTGGCAACAAGAACCAGACTACTGACACAGCCTCAGTAACTTGGATGGCTCTTAGAACACTGTGGTGACTCTGTTTGTAAAGAGCCAGTTTCCAAAGGCCACGCCCATCGGTAAGGTAACTGGAATAAATCTGATTTCTAAAAGGGCCTATATACAATGTATCATTTATAAAACAACAGAGTTTTACACTTGATCTTAGCCAAAAGGCCGAGAAGGATAACAACAGAGTTTTAGGGGAGAGAACACATCAGTGTTTGCCAGGGATTGGCACGGCTCCGGCAGAGGCAGAGAAGCTACAGTTCTGAGAGGAGCGTAGTAGGGTGCGGAGATGGACACCCCTCCCCTCCGTGTGTTGACAGGAATCCACACAGGAGATAAAACACAGAGTTGTACCCATGTTGTACCATTGTCATTTTCTGGCTTGATATTTTGGTCCATCTCATTAGCTACAATGTAACCACTGCTGAGAATTGGAGGAAGGAAGGTCACCCAGTGGAAGGTCAATGTACTATTTTTACAGTTTCCAGTGAATCGTTAATCATCTCAAAATGCAGTTGGGTTGTTGTGTGTGTGTGTGTGTGTGTGTGTGTGTGTGTGTGTGTGTGTGTGTTTTGGTTTTGTGTTTTTTTTTTTTGGTTTTTTTTTTTTTAATAAGTAAAAGCAAGAGTTAAGAATTTGGTTCTCAGGGCCCACATCAGACAGAGCACAACTTGCCTGTAATTCCATCTCCAGAGGATTCGATGCCTTCTGGCCTCTGCGCACACCCGCATACACCCAGTTCTCTTCCTCTTGAGTGTTGGGGCTACAGGTGTGCAACACCCATCCAGCCAATACAAAGAGGATTCCATGATCTCAGATACATTTTCGTGTCTTCAGAGTTGGTGGCTCCATGGTCTTGAAATAGTGTATGGTCCAGACCTTAATAAGTAGCAAAAGAATCATACAAAGTGGTGTCGTCATGCCGGCAAGTCTATGTGATCAGTTCAGGGAAATTTCTTCTGAGTCATCTTTTTCCGTGTGTATGTGTGTTTACATATATGTGAGCGCACATAGAGGGTGGGTGTGTGCATGCTTGTGGAGGCCAAGGTTGACCTCAGGTAGCCTGCCTGCTGGCTCTTACTTTATCCTTATGTGCTGAGAGGGCCTCACTGAAGCTAGAGCTCACTAGTTAGGCTGATGGAGCTAACTAGTTTGTTGGAGGGTGCCCACTTTGCCTCTCAGGTGCTGAGATTACAGGTAAACCATCACACCTGCCCAGCGTTTATGTGGCTGATTAGAGATCCAAACTTGGCAAGTTTGGATCCTTTGTTTTTTGAAGTACCCCAGAAAAACATAGCAACCAGCTGTGAACTAGCATTTTCACTTTGGGATTTTCAAGCCTATAGTTGCTTCTCAAGAAGGTCTTTCTGAATTCTTTTTCTGAATTCTGTGACTCTAAAACCTTCCTGGCTATTCTGATTCAGCTCTTGTTTTAGACCACCACTTGCTCTGTCACCCAGCAGAGGCAAAGTGGCTGCAGGCCCCCGGGGCCAGAGAAGTCACTGGCAGCTGGCCAGGTTGACCTGTTCCCCAGGGATGTTTGCAAGGACCACTTAGCAGAGCTGTTCTTTGTGGAACAGGAAGAGATGGACAGATCTCTCAGCTGGACAGGTAGAGAGCTGAGTCCTTCAAAGGCCTGCCTAGACATGGGTGTTTTCCACCTGTACACTCTCTCCTCAGATCAGAGGAACATGAATACCAAATACTCTTTTGCTACCTCTGGGGTTAAATCTATGAACAGTCAGAGTGTCAGCGTATTGGCGTATTAATTCTACAAACACCACCAAACTGTTGTCTCCCTTGTGATAACATCACCATTGAGGAGGACAAGGGACAAGGCACAGGCCCAGGGAAAGATCCAAATTCATCACTTCATTTTCTACTGCTGTCCTAGAGGGATGGTGAGCCTCTAAGCTCTTACAGGCCAAGTGTGAAGAAAAATCTGAGTCCTTGGTCCTCCCAGATGTTTTTGTTTTTGTTTTTAAAAAAAAAACCACCACCACAACAACAAAGTAGTTATGGTAGTGAAACTGCCATTTCACACCTTACTTCCTTACTTCGTTAAGGCAGAGGGATGAGACAGCAAGGCTGTTCTGCCAACCAATTTCAGATCAGTGGTCGTGTCTTCACCATCCCGGGCTGCTGTGCCTCATCCGTGAAGAGTGGTGGCAAAGGAAGGCAGCGCATGACTGTGTCATGGGCACATCCTCAAAACTGAAAGTCCCTCTCTTCAGAGGACAGCCCTTCAGCCTGTGGGACAGGCCACAGGCAGTTCCGCTCGTACTTTGAGGACTCCGCCGCACTGTCACGACCTCCGCAACGTGAATTCAAACAAGTGACACACAGCTATTGAGGGCATTGACCATCACTCTATAAAACTGATCAACGCCATCTTTGTTCATCTTTATTTCTGGATCCTGATCAAATCCTAGCTCAGGGGTTCTCAACCTCCCTAACCCTACACCCCTTTAATATAGTTCCTCATGTTGTGCTGACTCCCAGCCATAAAACTGTTCTCATTGCTACTTCATAACTGTAATCTTGCTACTGTTAACTAATCATAATATAAATATCTGTGTTTCCCGGTGGCCTTGGGCAACCCCTGTGAAAGGGGTCGGGACCCACAGGTTGAGAATCATGGCTCTAGACTCTGGCAAGGAGACCTCTCTGTTTCCATCAGGGAGAAAAAAAAAAGCTTCTAGACTGTGTGTAGCTTTGTGTTTTTGTGAGTTTTGATGGTGTGTGTGTGTGTGTTTGTGTGAGTATGTGTCCTAATGTTTTAGAGGCCAACCAAAAAACTATTAATGTGGATCCCAGATGTTCATGCTCCGCTGAATCCAAGTTTCCCACCCCCTCAATAATTCCTTTGATAATAGCCCTAGGCAGTAATTCACTGATATTAGCCATCGCCATTCAGCCAACTAGAAGGTACATTTTCATCATGAGGAAAAAGATATATTTTAGTCCTTTGAGCATGAACTATTCCTTGTCCCCTCCATCTCAAAATCCCCGACTGCTTCCTCGATGCCAGACACCAGTGGCAGATTGGAAACCAAAATCTCTGAGGCCGAGACAAAGCATCATCCTGCAGATGTTGTCAGAGGTTGAAGAATTCAGGCAGATAGTGTGGGGGGGCCGTGTGTGACATTGGCAGAAGGAATGAAGACCAGTAGGAGTGTTTATGTCCAAACTCCAGTGTCCCCTAACTCTGCTGTTCAGAAGGGTGCTCCCTGTGGCCTGATGCCCTGAGGTGACGTTGGTAAGAGAAGCAAGGACCCCAGGGTTTGCCTCTGCCCAGCCCCCACAAAGGAGACTTTACGAGATTACCCATAGGCGAGCCATTCTGAGATCTAAGGGATGGCGGAAGGAGCCTGTACCACAGCCAGGCTCTGTGACACTTGAGACCCGGAGCCCGAAAGCCGCATCCCTCGTGGCCATTCAGTCCTGCTGAAGCTGTGGTCAGTCACAGTTGTGGACAGACTGTTGCCCACTCAGCACTTCAGAAGTGACCAGCCTTTTCTGGGGTTAGAGTGTGACCAGAGAGGGGCACATTCGGGAGCGTTTCAGTTCAGCTCTGCAGGCGGCCGGGAAAAGATTGAACAATATGAGTACTGATATTTTCCTCTAGACTTAGCACACGTGGTGGATAGGCAGGTGAGCTCTGAGGGGTGTTGGTTAATGAATCACCATCTGAAAGTGGGGGTCAACTACAGTTGGGGTGTAAAGTGAACAGCTAGATAACTAGAGTTAAAATATTAACAAAAATGGAAAAGACGGTATGGATCAGATTTTTCTGTAGTGTGTATAGGGTCAGTGTGGCGAATTCCAGCACACAAGTGATTCTCAGGCGAAGAAGCCCTTTCTATCTGTTCTGGGAGTGATTTTTATTAATGTAGACCCTATAAATGTGTTGTGAAGGAAAATCAGTTCTTCCGCGAGGGACTCAAAAGCTACTGTCCGCACACCTTCCCAGCATCCATAGTGATGACAACACTGGACTCTACTGCGGAATAAAAAGGAATGAAGCAAGACGTCTAACTTTTGACAGTCCCAAGTCTGTGGGAGCTTCCGGCAGGCTGAAGGCCCATAGCCCAGCCCTATCCCCTTCCTGCAGCCTCCTTGCCACCAGCCATTTTCCTCCAAGGCAAAGATAACATTATTCTTGACAGTTTGCAAACTATCTTGGGGTTTCTGGGTTTTCTCGAGTTTGTGTAGGTCTTTAGAGTCAGGGATGCATTTGCAAAGCCATCCTCGACAGCAGCAACATTGAAATAAGTGCAAGCCTAGCCCACCGCCTTCCTTTTAAGCAGCCCAGTGATGAAAGGGCACCGTTCACTTCTGGGTCTAATTTTGTCTGATTTTGGCTGCTCTGGGCTTTGGCGGCTGTGCTGGGAGCCCAGGTCGTGCCTGACAGATGTGCGCAGTCTGCGCCTCCCCTTTCCTTTGCCAGGATGGCAGCCTGCTGGTGTTTCCTGTTTGCTTACTTGGCTTTCTTTCCCTTTCCTTCCTGGGGGGCCTGGTGGACTGGCAGCTCCGTGGTCCAGCAGACCAACTGCAGAGGTTCCGTGCCGTCCAGCAAGGGCAGCAGCAGCAGCAGCGGCAGCAGCAGCTCCTCCAGCGACTCAGAAAGCAGCTCCGGCTCCGACTCAGAGACCGAGAGCAGCTCCAGCGAGAGCGAGGGCAGCAAGCCTCCACACTGCTCCAGCCCCGAGGTAGGCAGCCGCGGCTCAGGCTCAGGCTCCGGCCCCTGCACCGGGGCCAGCCAAGTCCCCAGCACCGCCTCCCACCCTGCCTGACTGCCCACGCTCCTGCTGTCCCCAGCCCGGAACAAGCTGCCGGGCTTTGGGGCTCAGCTCTGTTCCTCACTCGGTCAGCTCCTCCCTGTCTCATGATGACACTGCTTCCTTTCAAATACAAAGCATCAGCTTTTACTATCTTAAAAAAAAAAAAAATCTCTCTGTTCGGCTTCCAGAAATTTCCACATATGCTGTAAACATCACCGACAGGAAATAACCTATGGCTGGGGTCTCTCCCCTCAGGGTCATCCCAGGCAATAAGCAGGCAGAGAAGTTTGTCACTTGGGAAGTGTGACCAGCATAAATCATAGGCCAAAGAGTTTTATGCATTGGGCATGCTTAGAATCTTACCTTCCTGCAGTTTGTCACGGATCAGAAGGACAGGGGCCATAAATATGAATAAAACCTCCTTTACTGTGTTTTCTTTGTGAAAATATAAAGGGGAAAATTAGCATCTACCTACAAATAATAATGAAACCTTTTACAGCTGTGATCGGTATCTCAGGGAAGATTTAGGTGCCTCATATAAAAACATTATAAGGTACCAATAAAAACCATTGCTGTTTCTACTTTCAGTGGAAAGGGGGAAATTAAACAGTAATTCAGAGCCTAGAGATTCTTGGGAAAGGGCCGAGAACTAGGTCCTTAGGCCTTTGGAGCCAGAAGTGTAGGCTTTGGTTTCTAAACAAAACAGTTTCCTCCTGAGAATATAAACAGTCGACGTCACTGTGGGTTGTGGGGTGAAATGAAAGGCTTTGCCTGCCACCCTCTGTGCCATCCTCGAGGCCAGATGCCTAAACGTGCAGGCCCACTCACAGAAAGCCCAGGTGTGAAAAGGAGGCAGTCTGTAGAGCGTCCACACCCGGCATCATTCCCGTGCCACACCTGGAAGCGGTGATGTTCCGAGTTCACAGGCCTCCTCACATCCTGCAGCTTTTGTCTTAGGCCGCCACGACCCTCCTTCACTCTTCAGCACCTTTCGGCTTCATGGCAGAGCTCTCTGTTCACCTTAAAATAAGCGTTCTCACCAGTATTTTCGCTCCTTTCCACAAAGTTCCCACCTGACTGCCCGGCTGACTGTGTGTCTTTGCATCTGCCTCTACATACATGGGTATACAAGAGTTGTTTTAACCTGACTCTTCCCGTAAACTAAGCCACTGTCCCTCCGTCATTATTTACTTAAGCATTCAGTATTCATTCAGTAGACGTTCGTTGGCCATCTGCCACAGGA
Organism: Meriones unguiculatus; assembly: GCF_030254825.1. Classification (NCBI taxonomy): domain Eukaryota; kingdom Metazoa; phylum Chordata; class Mammalia; order Rodentia; family Muridae; genus Meriones; species Meriones unguiculatus. The sequence goes on along the minus strand of NC_083363.1, from coordinate 59,987,259 downwards.
CTTGGTGCTTGGCCTGGGAGTGTAGCAGCTACATGACAGTTAATATCCTGTCTGCCCAGAGCTAACAGTCCAACGGGGGTTACCTGAAACAGAAAAATATAGTAATTAAGGAGGATAAAATACAGGAGGTAAGTGAACAGCATTAGTGTCCACCTTGTGCCATAACTCATTGAGAAAGTCCAGAATATTGAATTACAATATTAATAGCAGAGTTAGGGTTATAGTCCATGCTAGGGTACTTGCCTGGCATGCACAAGCCCCCTGGCATGTTCAGTCCCCACTGCTAGGAAGGAAAAGGAGAGAAGGGGAGAGCAGAGAATATGGAGGAAAGTACGTTGTCCCGAGCTGAAAGGAGAGGAGGATGAACTGAAAGGTCTATGAAGTGTCTCCTATCCAGGTTCCTCTTTGTGACTTTGCTGGTTAAAAACAAAAGTGTGGAGTCTTGTTTTCACACTGAAACACAAATCCTGGGGTCTTGGCTTGCCTAGAGGTTTGTTTGAGAGCAGCTCAAGCTTGCTTGTTATTGAGCTTGGAATGCCAGGTGATGGATGGATGGATGGATGGATGGATGGATGGATGGATGGATGGATGGAGGCTCTTGTCATTTCTTTCTGAAAATCTAAGAGGTCCCCTGCTAAAGCGGGGGGTGGGGTACCTCTGAAGTTTAAGTTCTTAGAGAGCATATGAGGTTTCTACTTCCTTCTCTGTGTGGAGCGAGGCAGAGGCTGAGTAATGCTTTAGCCTCACTACCCAGTGTTCCTTTCTGCTGGCAAGGGAAGTTTGGACGTGTTGGAGTAAGAGCCAGATTCCTTGAGCCTCTCCCCTCCCCCGAGGTTCACACAGACATGTGGCCTGTAGGAACAGATGCTGTGTAGGCAGATGAACATCACAGTACTAGGTAAAGTGAGGCTCTGCTTCTCTTAGCGGTGGTTAGCCTAGACTGCCCGTCAGACAGCACGGAGCCCTATATTACAAGCCTCACGTGACAGGCCAGCTCCTGATAGCCTCACTTCTCAGTCAGCTGCTCAGGTCCACTTATGGTTCCACAGAGCAAACAGCCTTGGCCCTCACTTCTCTTCCAGGCCATCCTTTAATGGGAGCAGAGGAGGAAGGATTATTTATATTCTGATGTATTTACATTCTTCTTCCACTATGCCAATGCTGAGAAACTTCCCCCACCCTCACCCTCACCCCCGTGCTCTGAAGTTCCTAAGTTCCTGCCAAAAGCTACTTCATTGTATGTGAATCACCCCAGTTTGGCCAAGCCTGGTTGGAGAGCTAGCACATGCACCTAGAAAGCCTATCAACATGTACAGAGATGTGGATCCCCTCTGGGCTAGCCTGTGCTAGTCCATTTTTCTTTTCACTTGTTTTTCTCTCATGGGTCTTCTGGCATCGGGCATGTGCTCTCTCGTGCCAGTGATCCTTGGGTTGGAAGCTCCTGTCCAGACAGTTGCCTCACTGACAGCACATTCGCTTTCCTGGCCTGGGGTTGCCAGAGTCCCTGTAGAAAGACCCTGGTTACATTAGGTGAGTTCTGGGAGAAAGCAGGTCAACTCTGTGTCTTTATATTGGCCACCTCCCGACCTTGATATTGCTCTTGTAACTGTTTTTCCGTTGTGGCTGGTCCCCAGTGGATCTGACCATGACAGATCTTCAAGGAGGACCTGGGCAGAAAGTACATGTTAGAAGAGAACACTACGGACCCCCTTTACAGTCAGCAGATGTGGTTTTCCTCAGACAGAAGGGTCCTTCCAGCAAGCAGAAGCATGAAGCATGTTAGCTGTGCTAGCAGATGCACAGCCTCTTGTCAATCACGTTTCTCTGGGGCACGTGGCCGTGTGCGCTGTGGAGGAGGAGGTGAAGTGGGTCATGTGTGTGGAGAGGTTGCACGTGAGTCAGACAGGAGACTAATCAGCGGAGAGAGCTGTGGCCGCACATGCAAGGCAGTGAGCCTCACGGGAAACAGACAAACCTGGGGCAGAAACCTCAGTAACACCCGGGAAGTGGAGTGTCAGGGGTACATGGCTGTGGGATGGGAACTGAGGTCTCAGGTTTTATCCCTCCCTGAGCTTTCGAAGCCAGAATGACCTCCCCTCTGTGGTGACAGCTAGAGCTAGAGCATTCCTCTCTAATCCATGAGGTACTATGAATATGGATTGAGTGATAGATCTTGGGTGGAGAGCAGAAGAGTAGCCATCAAGCTTGCAGACCTGGCATGACGGATGCGAGGCCATAAAAAAAAAATTAAAAATAATAAAAAAAAAAAGACCCAGCCCTAGCCTACAGTGTGGGCTGTGTCAGAGCTGTAAGTCACGTACCCAGAAAGTGCCAAAAGACTTACTGTTGGGTGTAATCGAAGCCCGCAGACATTGTTTGCAAGAGCCATGCTTTCCCTTAAAAGCATCTAAAGCTCGCGTTTTAGGTTCAGGATTGACATTTCTCAAGAGAACGAGATCTCTCTCATAAGGCTACTCCGAGTGCCGGAGGAGAGGAGGCAGCCTGTGCGGCTAACCTGCTCTCCATACCTGGAGGGCAAGCACAGGGTTGGGCCTGCCTGGGAACCAGGCAGCCCTGGCACAGTGCTTAGCCTTCCGAAGCCTCATCTACACATGAGAGACAGCATTTCCTGTCTGTAAAGATGAGGGTGGATGAGCCATGCAAAGCGGAGGCATCTTGTAGGTGCTCTAAGCAATGATAAACGATTCCAAAGACGATGGCTCTCGAATGCCAGCCTGGAGATTCGGATTTTGTCTAAGAGGCAGTTGGAGGCTTTTGTAGACCCTCGAGAAAGGGAATGTGATTTAGCGATGTGGTGGAAATGATACTTGAGACTGATTCATTCAGCTGTGAAGCACAAGAAGGAAAAAAAAAAGACCCTAGAGAGCCTCTGGCAGTGGGAATGGGCCCTCTTAAACATGTGAAATTCCAGTTCACAACAGTGGCTCCACTCTGAAGTCTCGGGGTGATGCTCCCCACATGCAGCTGTGTCCAGGCTACAGACGGCTGTGTTGTCTCTCACAGGAGTTGGGAGCTGTGGAAGTGAAGGAGGACCTGGCGTGAAACAGCAACAAGCAGCATGAGTTCTGGGCTCTGTCTAGTGGCTGAGTCCTCTCTGTTACACCCATTTGTCGTGTGAGGCCCCTTCTGCTTCCACATACCACTTCCAGAGGGACACCGCAGCATGACACAAAGCATTTAGGGAGACAAACACGGAAGCCAGGGACATTTGTCTCCAAACTAGCTTTCAGAAGGCTGTAGCTGCAGCTCAGTTGGTAGACTGCATGCCTGCATACACGAGGCCCTGGGTTCAGTTTCCAAATTACATAAACCAGGTGTAGTAGCACTCGCTTGGAACCCTAGCCCCTGGGAGGTGGAAAAAAGTAGGCTCAGAAGTTCAAGGCTGCTCAAGGCTCTTTGCTAAGTTCAAGGCCAGGAAGATTCTGTCTCAAAAGGAAATAAAAGTAGCTTTCAGATACTCACAGCTGACGTCTGGGAAGGTGCAAGGGCCCGTTAGGAAGAAGCTGTTCTGCGCTCCCACTTGCTGCCATTGCGGCCTAGGCCAGGCATCCTCTGCAGGCCTCTCTACTTCCTTTTCTCTTGAGAAGCCACAAAAAAAGCAGAAAATCCCTTGTAACACCCAGAGGTAACAGGAAGGTAACAGCTTAAGAACCCCTAATCCAAATGCTGTAAAATCTGCAACCTACCAAGAGCTGCCATAGGCTACAGGTGGAAAACTCCAAACCAGAACACTTGCTTCCATGTACAAATTTACTTTAAAAACTGTGCAAAATCACAAAGGGCAGGGATAGCTCTGCAAGTAAAGTGCTTGCTGGATGGCAGGGAGGAGCTGAGTTTGAATTACGAGAACCACATAATGCCAGGCATGGTAACTCATGTCTGCAATCCTAGGCCTTCTGCAGTGAGATGCTAAACAGACACAGTAAAATCCATGGAAGGAAGCTGGCAAGCTAGCTAGCCATGGGCAGCAGCCGCAACAACAGATCCTGCCTCAAACAAAGTAGAAGATGTGACCTGGTTGTCTGACTCTCACATGCATGTTGTGGTGTGTTCTCAAACACACTCAGGCACATACACACACACAGAGACATACAATCAGATACGTATGAAGTTTAATGACTTCTACATTTAGACTCTGGTTCCACCTCTAAATGATCTCATAATCATATACAAACAGTCCCAAATCCAAAAATAACATGAAACCGAAAGAATTCCTGGCCCCGAGGACTTGGAATAAGAAAGATTCTGCTGATCTCATGTGCTGAGAGTGACCAGCAGGCCATCCTGGCTCCCCACCGCAGCTGTGGGGTGGACACACACACACTAGGTCGGTTCCTGCTGGCTCCACCCCCTGACATTACCAGAGGCTTCCCACCTCCCCAAGCAACCTAGTGTCTCAGACACACTTAGGTCCGTAACTACACCCAGCTCTGCTGTCAGTGTGCACCTCGCTGTGGAAAAAATAAACCTTGATATGCCAAGGAGCATTTTAGAACATCTGTGTCAGAAACTTCTTTCTCCCACGTAGAAGAACCTGACTGACTCTTGCTGTAGGCTTTCTGACTGACAAGCTTAAAACACAAAGCTGAGAGGCCAGAAGTGGAGATCAGGGGTGCCGTTTGCCTAGCCTGGGTAAGGCCCAGTGTACCATCACCGTGATAGCTGGTGGAGTGATTGATGACAAGAGAAGTGATAGGTAGGTGGGTAAGTAGACAGACAGATATATAGATGATAGATACATATATTCCTTGATAAATATATTGATACACAGACACAGATAGATGGTGGATAGACAGACAGATAGGAGATAATTGATGAGTAGGGTGTGTAGATGGGTAGACTCAGAAAGAGTCTTTTTCCTGACTCAGAAAGAGAACCTTGTTCTAGGCCAGTAGTTCTCAACCTGTGGGTCGGGACCTCTTGGGGGAATCAGATGACCCTTTCATAGGCGTCATGTAGAACCATCTGTAAGCACAGGTTACATTTCAGGTCACAACACTAGCAGAATTACAGTTACACCATAGCAACAAAAATAACTGTATGGTTAGGAGTCACGGCGACATGAGGACCCATAGTAAAGGGTTGCAGCATTAGGAAGGTGGAGAGCCATAGTTCTAGTGCCTGGCCCCCCGAAGCAGGGCACACCGTGGATTCAGGGGGAAGAGCCCACACAGACACGTTGCGGGAATGACTACTCCCGGTTCTTCAGATGTCTGCCCCATGCCTGCCATTCAGAGGACATGTCCTGTTTGTGACTGGAGTTCCATGCCTCTCAAAAGACGCCTTTTCTGTGTATTTTATTAAATCATACTTAGCGTTACAAAAGTGAACTTTTGTTAGAAAGCCACGTTCTCCGTAAAATCTTGATTTTTGACCTGTGTGGAACAAAACCCCTTACAGACTGAGCACAACCCTGTACATCTCTTGGGGGAGGGGCATCAACCCTGCCCTTCCTCTTCTGAATCCTGGCATTTCCTGCACCCTCTGCATGGCTTGGTCTGTCTGTCAGAGTCTAAAAACTGTGACACCCAGGCTTTGCTCTAAGTTAGCAAAACTGCCTCCAGGAACGTTTTCTGGAGTCATCTGTGTCCAGACATTTCCAGCAGAGTGTGGCAGAAGAAATGGCAGAAGCCGGCTGAGGGCGGACTCAGGCTGCCAAGTAACGCAGGGCACACGGGCCCCTTTCCCAAGGTTGCCGCTTTTGTCTTTAAATACCTGTGGCCTGGTGGCTTTTCCACATAAATCACATGCTAATGGGGAGGGCAATCAGGTTCTGGGTTCAAAGATTTTCCTAAAGGTGACAAGTCAAAAAAAAAAAAAAGTTTTAATGCTCACGGCCTCCCAACTATTATTTCCCAGTTAAGTTCACAGAATCTCAAATGTAATCTCAAAATTAGGTGTGTGTGTACAAATACGTATGGGCTGATAGATCAGCATACACGGAAGTAACTGCTTAATGTCCACGAGTTCTAGGAGTGCGCCGGGAGGTGGGGTGCTGTCCTGTTGTTCTGTCAAGTGGACTTGAAACTGCTTTGGGGATCCTGAGAGATGCCAGGGGCCAGCCGGGGGTCCTGTGTGCCCGCCCATGGCTGCCTCCCATACCTGGACTTCATTTGCCCCTTGTCGGCCCCTTCAGCTTTCCCCTGCCTAGCAGAGAATGCCGACAGCCAAACGCCGGCCCCCTCCTAAGTGAGCCTGTTCTGAAAGCTGTCTGCTTTGTCCCGGGTTCTCTGTTTTCAGGCCGAGCCTGCGCCCTCAAACAAGTGGCAGCTGGATAAATGGCTGAACAAAGTTAATCCCCACAAACCGCCGATCCTGATCCAAAATGAGAGCCAAGGCCCGGAAAGGGTTCAGTACTACCCGGCGCTGAAAGAGGAAGGGCAGGACTGCGGGAAACTTGCCGAGATCTGCCAAGCCGGCCTGAGGGACAAGGAGCTCAAGCCCGCTTGCAAGGAGGAGCAGCGGCCCCGGACCGCCAACAAGGCCCCTGGCAGCAAAGGCGTCAAGCAGAAGTCGCCGCCCGCTGCGGTGGCTGTGACCGCGGCTGGCCCGCCGCCCGCCGTGCCCGGCGCACCCGCAGAGAGCGCGCCTGCGCCCACGCGGAGGTCAGCGGGCAAGAAGCCCACCCGGCGCACCGAGAGGGCCTCGGCCGGGGACGGGGCCGGCTGCCACCGGCCCGAGGAACCGGCGGCCCCCGAGGCGTTGGGGGCCAGCGTGGGGGGGCCCCCCGAGCCCCCCAAAAGCAGACCCTGCGGTAACAGCAGGACGAGCCACCGCAAGGAGCTGCGCTCCTCCGTGACCTGTGAGAAACGGCGCACTCGGGGCCTGAGCAGAATCGTCCCGAAATCCAAGGAGTTTATTGAGACCGAATCTTCGTCTTCCTCCTCCTCCTCGGACTCGGACCTGGAGTCGGAGCAAGAGGAGTACGTCCTGTCCAAGGCCCAGCCCGCCGCCGGGAGCGAGCAGCGGCTGAAGGAGGCCACCAGCAGCAGCAGCTGCAGCAGCACCTCCCGGGCCTCCGTGGGCTCCATCAACGCCAGGACCACTAGTGACATCGCCAATGACCCCGAGGAACAGTTCTACACGCTGGTCCCCTTTGGCAGGAACGAACTGCTTTCTCCGCTGAAGGACAGCGACGAGGTCAGGTCCCTCTGGGTCAAAATCGACCTGACCCTCCTGTCCAGGATCCCACAACACCTGTCCCAGGAGCCTGGGGTCCTGAGCGCCCCCGCAGCCAAGGAAGCGGAGAGCGCCCCAGCCAGCCATGCGTTAGACGCCCCTGCTGAAAAGACTCTGCCAAAATCCAAGAGGAAACGCAAGGTAGGCCCGGAGCTGGGAGGAGAGGGCTCTCTGTCCGTCTTGGCACTGGAAGGCGAGGGGTAGGCCACAGACAGTAAGCTGCCGGGCTGCGGGTGGGTGGCTGCGGCTGTGTGTCCTCCAGTACAGAAGTAATTGTTCTACATCCGTTAGGAGGAAGAGCCACCACACGGTAGAGTTGTGGCTAGTTAAGCACCACGCCTGGCCTGAAGAAGCACTTACATAGGCCACAGTTACCGAGAGCAAGGTGCAGGCTGACTGCCGGGCACAGGGAGACTGAACGTTAGGGGGACCCCAGTCGTTGCTCAGACGGTCAGGGTGACAGGGTGACGGTGCTCGCGGCATCGCTCACCCGGTGAAAGGCCTCAGAATGTAGAGCTGTGGCGGACATGGGAAGAGGATGGTGGAAGGTGAATATCGAGGTCTCTAGCCGCCGGCGTCAGAGCTGGCAGTTGCTTCCAGGGGTGAAGGGGGAAAGCCTCACGATGGAGAAGGATGGGAGTCGGACTCTGAGGAGGAAGGATGTTTGTAGTGGTCTTTGGGTGGAGGGGCCCTGAGGAACGGAGAGGCTGAAAGGGTGATGCATGGTTTGACAGAGTTGGAGAGCTGGGGCTGCCTCTGCCAGTGACTGGGGTACACAGCCAGGTTTGAAGGTTTCTAAGCAAGTACTTCCGTGGTAAAGCCAGATTCGAGGACTTTAAACAATCCCCTTCTATTGCCGAGGTTAAAACTAGGGCGGAGAGACAGCTCTGTTGGTAAAGTACCTTGGAGCAAACAGGAGGACCTGAGTTTGACCCCCAGTACTCCTGGAACTCCGGTTAAAAGCTGGATGGCAGGGGAGCATGCACTTTGCATTTTGTCCTCGAAGCTTGATTGATTGATTTATTTATTTATTTTTGTGGGCCCATTTTAAGGGCAAGCAAGCGAAGCCAAGAGAGCCAGGGAGGACCTGCCCGAGGCTGTGTCCGTCGAGTGGGCCAGGCAGTTGTTGAGCTCCAGATTGTCCTGCTCAGTGATGCCCTGGCCTCAGTTCCGTGTAGCCAGCTTCCAGTTTCCAAAGGACGATCTGTTCTGTCAACCACAGAGACTCTGCACGCATGGGCTTTACAGCTGCTTCAAATCCTTGATCAACATGAGGGTTTTCTGGGGGGAGGGGAGGAAGTGCAAAATGACTCAACAAGTATCATCTTTTGGGCTGTGCAAATTCTGGTAACCTGCATTTAGTCCCAGACTCACCATGGAAGGAGAGCAAACTCGCTGAAGTTTTCCTCTGCCTCCACACACACATGCACACGCACACATGAACACACACAATGATTAAATGAAATGACCTGGCAGGAATGTTTATTAGGCAGTTTTTCTGGCCGATATGAAGGTATTCCTCTTTTTGGGGAGGGTGTGTGTCAGAAGCCTGTCTCCTCCTGGTGACATCATCTTTGTCACCAGCAAGGGAATTTATTATGCTGCCTCAGAATGTGTTTGAATGCATAGGAACGTTAAACGCTATCCCTATAAAGCAGAATTTGAACCTTGGACAAGAAGGACCACCAAAGCACAGCTACCTCCCTTGTTCTTGATACATATGCAAAGGCTTTTTTTTCCAGTGTTTTATTGTGTGCATGCGTGTGCATGTGCTCATGTATCTGCCACATGTGGAGGTCAGAAGACAAACTTATGAGAGTCAGTTCTCTCTCTGCTGTGTGGGTCCTAGGAAGTGAGCTGGGTTGTAGGGCTAGGCAGCAATTGCCTTTACCTTGAAGAGCCAGTTGTGCCAACTGCCTGTGTGCCAAGAACAAGGTAGCCAGCTTCCCGTTCAGAGGAGAGCATTGCAGTCCCCTGTGCCGCCCGTTCTCCATGGGAGGTTCGGGAAGGACAGCCGACTAGCCAGACTTCCCACACAGCCCAACACAGCTGAGCTCACCCTGCTGAAGCATCATCACTGGCACCCTGGACTTCAAATGTGCTTTGGACCCCTGAGGCCACCGTAACCACGTGAGCTTCTAGGGTCCTCTGTGGCAGAAGCTGAAAGGAGTCACGTTCTCTCTGTCCTTCATGCTTGTGTTTTCTCATGGAAAACACCCCATGCAGTCCTGAGGAAGCCACACAGTAAGCTCTCGTGGTCTCCCCAGGAGGAGCACTTTGGGGAGTGTATTTCCATTGTGCCCTGACACTGTATAGCCAAACACATCTGTGCGGCAAGAACCCAAAGCAAGTCCTGTCTTCCTAAAAGGAGCGTTTAAGCTGTTTGGGCTGGAAATCGTGAACTAGAAGTAAAGCACACGATCAGCCTCCGCCTGCCTTTCACTAAAGGCGTGGCTGGAGAGAGGCAGAGCAGGGCTTTCTCACCATTGCTGAGTTACTGCAGTACTCTTGGACAAAGCGTGCTTCATGTGCTTTATTCTGAAGCCAATGATGCAGGGATGAAGGACAGTGATGCTCAGGCTGATTCAAACCAGATCTGCTCTGCAAAGCTAAACACTGGGCAGCCTTCCCTGTCCACGCTTTGATCAGGACGTGGTGGCTTTCCCTTCACTAAGCCATCCATAAATCCAACATGCATCCTCCTTGTTCACTGAGTGGGACCTGTGTCCGGGGCTTTGTTGCCGCCTCCTTCTCTAGAGGAGCTAAGTGGGGACATGTCCCAAGAGGCCTAGCTGTGTGACAGGCAGTGCCCTGCAGCCCACCGGCCCCCCTCAGAGTCCAAAGCTGATTGGCTTCTGCTTGTTACCAACCAGTGTGACAACGACGATGACTACAGGCAGATAAAGAAGGCCCAAGGAGAGAAGGAGACCGCTCCACGCCTGGCCGCCTCCGCTAATAACACCTTGTCTGGCAGCCATTGTAACATGAATGCCAACAGGTAAGCCTGATCCCCGGACAGGAGAGGTGAGCTGGCGGGGCCGGTGGGGCCGGTGGGGCCGCCGGGGCCGCCGGTCTGATGGTCACGTGCTGTGTTGAAAACACAGAAGATCCTTTCGATTGCTCTAATCTGAGTCTGTGGGCTTGCTTCCCTCGAGTTAACCAAAGGCTGACAATTACGCCTCCAGCCCCACTTTTGATGGCTGTGTCAGGTCCTTCTGTGTCACCAGACACCAGGCAGTTCACATCTGAGCTCTGTGCTATCCAGAGATGTCCTCTCCCTACAAACATGATAAGCCAAATCTTACAAGCTGGTATTGTAACAGTAGCTGCTAAGCACATCGGGTCGTAAAACTACAGGGATATAAGGAAGTGCACACTCTGGGTCTGCAGGTGACACACCTGAGCTCTTGGATGTAGACAAATTGTAGCCTTGAAAGGGATCTGTGCTTCCAAGGTCAAACCGCCAGCCAGCGATGCCTCTAAGGGAACAGCACAGGGCCACCGCGCCCCGCCTCCCTCGGTGATGAATGGTCCTCAGCCAGGCAAGGTCCCAGGTATTCATTAAAGCAAGTAGCTCAGCATCCGTCACAGAGGCTTTCCATTTAGAAGCGCCCTGGCGCAGGCCCTTTTCCTCGGCCGAGGCGCCTCTCACTCTCCCTGACTGTACACAGAGGATTTTTAAGGGGAGATTAATGGCACCGCACAGCACATAAAGTGTGAACTGAAAGGTTGGGGGAAGGTGTAGAGCGGCGCTCAGAGTCGAAGACGAGATTGGAGAGCAGAGGCACGCAGGCCCATCATGCTTTGGGGATCACCTTGAGGATGCTGGAGCCCTGCCTGGGAGGGAGCAGACACTCGGGGCTTCCACAGGGCAGTGGGAAGGAAGGGACTTCGCCCCCAAAAGGTTTCCCTTTAATGCACCGTATGTTCTGTGTGCATTTGTGAGGACATTAAACAACCTTTCTAGCTAGTGACAGTCATAACTGCCGCCTAGCGTCGAACACAAATGATATTTCAGGGCGTCTGAAACCGTAGTGTGACAGGAAAAGTAGCGGTGGCGTCCGCTGAGACAGAAGCATGGGTGTTGCTAGGATGAGTCCAGCCCAAGCATTCTTCTGATCCTTGCCCTTGCTTGTAACTGGAGGGGATGTTCCCGTGAGAGCTGAGAACAGGTGAGACAGAAGATGGAACGTTTTCCCATCCGAATTCATGGACCTCGGACTTAAAATCTCTTGCTCTCAGGACCGTCTGGCAGAGCCTGCCAGATACGGTTGTTTTGCTGACACTAAGTAGCGCGTGAGAGTGTAGAGTTCTTTCTGGAAAAGGTGGGCCGTGAACCTCTGGGATTGTGAGTCTGCTGCCAAGCTTTACCACCACAGGAGAACATGGAGCTGAGAAGTTAGGAGGCTCTCGGAGAAGGCTTCTTTGGTCCCTCTTGACTATGTAAACTTGCATTGATGAGGAAGGAACAGTCATATATACCCATGATTACATTTAATGTCATCATTGGCTTTGCATCTCACATAGAGAATGTAAAATAATAGACACTTAGAAGCAGGGTTCTCCCCCCACCACAAGTCAAGAAGGGAGTGCTTTCAGGTTTTTTCACACCCATCCTTAACACCAGCACCCTCCCCTTCAGTAGACATGACCTCACTTTTAGCCACTTGTCTCTAACTTGTCACTCAGTTCTTTTGGAACGGCCCTGTCTCCACGTGTATCTGTTTGCATGATGTCAGGAACTTGGATGTTTGTTTTAGAGGCCAGTGCTGGAGATTCCCACTGTGACCAGCAGCTAAGGAAATTGCTTTTGAAGTGACTTTAATGGCTTGTTTGCTCTGATAACCAACACACACAATTAACCCATCTTAGCCCCAGGAGCCACTGGTTTTACTGTTTTGTTGTGTAAATTTAAGTGACTCTGCCCCATGCATCTGCAGTCAGCAGCAAGGCACTACTTCAGGTTAACTGTCCTCCACAAGCAATTCTTCTTCCTAATGCAAAACACATAGATCGCTAGCGGTAAGCGTCACTCTACACACTGTAAGACTTCAGTGTGAGTGAATCTGTCTTCTCTGTTGGGGAAACTCTGCATAAGAATGGACAAAGGTCTTTAAAGTCAGAGCGAAGGCCCAGAAGCTGCGGTTTCCGGTGCCGTTGCTTTGCTCTGTGTTTACTGGGAGCAGTGCTTGGTGAATTCCCAGACTCAGCGCTGGAGGGTGGCTTCAGGCTCAGTCGCTGGCCAGCGCATCTAAGAGAGCTAAGAGCTCTGAGTAGGGGCCATGGTCCTTAGTTGATGCCTCAGTCTCTGCAGGACCACCTGAGCCCAGATTTTTTAGTTCTGTTGCTCTCCTTGTGGAGCTTCTGTCCCCTCCAGGTCTTTCTACCTCTCCCCTTTTCCATAAGATTCCCTGCTCTCTGCCCAAAGTTTGGCTATAAGTCTCAGCATCTGCTTTAATACCTCAGCATCTGCTTTGATACCATGAGCAGCTCAGTCTCCATGTGGGCTCCCTAGTAAGGGGAGCAGGGGCTGTCTCTGACATGGACTAAGTGGCTGACTCTTTGATCACCTCTGCCTAGCGAGGTGGCCTAACTGGGCCACAGAGAAAGAGGATACAGATAGTCCTGATGAGGCCTGATAGGCCAGGGTCAGATAGTAGGGGAGGTCCTATCAGTGGACTAGGGGAGGGGCATGGGGGGAGGAGGGAAGGTGGGTGGGACCAGGAGGAGATGAGGAATACAATAATTTTTGGATTAATTGTAATAAATAATAAAAATTTTTTAAATGGAAAATCAGAGCTCAGTTGCTGTTGTTGGTTGGCTTTCCCAGGCTGCTCAGGGTTATGAGGAAAAGCTTGCTTGTTCAGTATTTATAGAAACCTGGATGAAGAACTGAGAGGGTGGACATGTTTCTCTTCTCAGTCCTGCATTGGCAGGAACTCAAGGTCACTGTGTATCCTGATGAAGTAAAAAACAGTGCATGCAATTTGTTTACTGTTTCCTGTGGTCCTCGTGCCATAAGTCACCTCTGCCTTAGTAATTCCCAAGAAACTTCTTCCTGCCAGCAGATTTTCGATGGGAGGTTGGGCCGTACAAGAAGCATGGCCTTTTTCTTCTTTTTCTTTCTTTCTTTCCTGTGCAGACTGTGACACTCTGTTGCTATTTCTCTTTTCAGCTTGGCAATACCAATAAACAAAAATGAAAAAATGCTCCGGTCCCCCACTTCGCCACTCTCCGATATATGTAAACACAAACACACCAGCGAGGACTTGGCTTCTTCCGGCCGACCTCATGGCAATGGGGTGCTGACTTCTGCGTCTTCTAGCAAGAAGCCGAAGGCTGACAGCCAGCTGCAGTCACATGCTGGAGACCTCTCGGTTTGTTGAGACCCTTCTTTCCTAAGTAAACTCGGAGTGAAATTGCCAGCCCTGCCTTAGCACACTTTACACTCTTGTTGGAGGCCCTACAGTGAGCCGCTGGGGGTTGGGGGTTGGGGGGGAGCTCATGGAGGGAAAATATTCCTCCTCTCTCCCATGGAGCATGAAGGCAGAAGCCTTCCCAGTGGAAATTCCAAGCGTTTTGTGCTTATGAAACCTCTGGCAGTGTTTCAGACCCCAGGGGAACACCATACCTGGCGGGGGGGGGGGGAGGCACGGGGGGCGGGGGATCAGCCAGCGTCTGTGCTGGGGAAATGTCCTACCCATATGTCACCCACTTACATTTGGGGCTGAAACCCATGCCAGCTCTGCAGGGCTCTCAAGCTGCTCTTGGAATGGCCGAAGTGGCAATCTGTACTGTCACCCTGAACCGTCCATCCCGGCTGGTTCTTACATTCCCCTGGGGCTACAGTAGAAGTGTTTTGGTTGCAGTGTGATCTTGGAATATTGCTTGTTCTCTCTGGGCCGTTCCTTTGCCCCGGCCCCTCCAGATAGTACTGACTTTCCATTTAGTTCCTCCATGTGATGTCACCAGCCTTGGGGTGTGCTGTAATCATTGTTCTCCCAGGTCGCCGTGCCTGTCAAAACCATCAGGGCTCTGAGAGACGAGAGACAGAGAAGGCTTAAGAATAGAACTATGCAAAAAAAGATCCCAGGCAGGGGCCAGTATGTAACATTTCCCCTTGGATTTAAGAGGCAAGAACACCAGCAGAAGGCTCTGTAAGGAGCCTGAATGTCAGCACATCTCCAAACTGCATCTTTCTCCGCGACCACATTTAGAAGTAATTATTGCTAACCCTAAGCAGGAAGAGTTCAGAAAGACTCTTGAAGACACATGGAAAGAAAAAACTATCTATTCAGGTTTTAAGACAAAACAAAAGTTCTCTTTGTTTCCTTCATATTCATATATCCAGATATATGAATCTGTGCTGTGCCAAGAATTATAACCATTTGCTTATTTTACTTCTTCATTCACCAGGTAGATGCTTTCTGAGCAGATGCTTGTTTTGTGCCAGGCACTGTGATGGGCTCCAGAGATACAGTGGTCATTGAGCAGATTCCCCTCTGCATCACTGTGAAGCTGTGAACCCAGCTGGGGAGAGAGACAGACATGTGCGCTCTAGACCATTTTTCAGCACACAGTGGGTGCTTTGTACCTATGTGTGACCTCGAGTAATAAAATTTTTTTTGCATATTTTCAATAATTGCTTTTGCCCTCTGTTTTCATGGACAGTGCCTGAGAAGCATTTCTGACAGGAATGGCAGCTCTTGGGAGGGACAGTTACAGTGAGGTGATGGTGAAACCTTGGCTTTGGGCACCATCTGAGAACGTGCTAGAAATACAGATTCCCACAGGGAGTGTGTAGTACACACCTGTAACCCTAGCAGTCAGCAGGTGAGCACAGCTCAAAACCAGTCCAAGCGACACGTCAGAACCTTGTCTGGGAGCAAGGGCAGAGACAGACAAACAGAGACAGACAGAGAAATCCCTAAACTCTACCCTAGATCTACTCAGACAGAAACTCAGCCAGCAATCTGTGTTTTAGCTTCAATATAATTCTAATAAATATCTACATTGGGAAAAATAGAAGCCCACCCATGGTCACTTGAGAAAGCCTGAGTTCCCCCATCCATGAAGAGGTCACACGACCTCTCTTTTCATATTGCTGTGAGAACAGCAGGTGACACAGAACAGCGGAATTCCTTGGCTTGATCCCTTGGCACACGCAGGCTGTGCGCCCCTATCAAAGGGCTCCCAGAGCTGAGGCTTGCTGAGCACTAATTCTGCAGAAGGATCATGCTGCAGGTGACCCCCTCCTGTGGCAGGTCAGAGCCAAAAAGGCTCACAGAACTGTTAGAGAGTATGCGGCCTATAGTCGCTTCAATGTAGATGTAATTATTGTAAAAGGAGGAACACAGAGGAGCTTCATATTTGGGCCTGGGTCCCACCGCCCCCCCCCCAAATATTCAGACACTTGTGGTTAAAGATTTGGGTAAAAAAATACACACTCTCTGTTTATCTTTATTGAAACGAAATCAGCATGGTTTCTAGCATAGACCAGAGCGGCATCCTGCAGGTGAAGGGGTGTTACATCTAGTGGTCCCTCAGCCAGGTGGCTGCTGTCTCAGTGGCTTCTGTCTTCTCTGTCATTTAGAAGGCCTCTCACGGCAGTTCCGAAAATGGCATCCTCCATAGCAAGTCACGGCCACAGACTGAGCCATGGTCTCCGGGTTCCAGTGGTCACAGGGACTGCAAGAGACAGAAACTCATCTTCGATGACATGTAAGTCCGGTCCTTCTTAATATGGATCTCCCTGTAGCTCCAGGCAGCTGGCTGCCCAGTGTGGGTGCTGGGACCAAATACAAGTCCTCTGCAAGAGCAGAGCATGCTCCCAACAGCTGAGCTCGCTCCAGCCCCTCCAGTGAGTCTTACTTAAGGATGTGGATTAACTCTGAACCTCAAGGCTGTGAACTGTAAAGCCCTGTTTCTTGGACTAAAGGTGTGTGTTAGGGCTCAACCACACCAAACAAGAAACAGGGTTTTACAGTTCACAGTCAAATATTCTGCAACAATGAAGGGACATTGCTGATTTTAAGGATGTGGTCGAAGGGATGTTGGTGATTTTATGCTTTTTGATTTTGCATTTATGATTTTATCAGAAAGAGGCATTTTTGGTTTTGTGACTTATAATGGCTAAAGAATAATAGTGATTTACTCCTGGAGGCTCTTTTCTTCCAAGCCATAGGTTCTCTGCAACAGTGTCAAAAGGCCTTATGTAGAAAAAAGTCTGGCATCCTTTGTCCACTTCTACTGCTAAAACCTAAATGCGCCTTCCATCGCCAGTGTCAGCTTACAAGGAGAAAGGAGAGGAAGGTGAAGAAGAATGTCTGGGTAGGCTCTGGGGAGGCTGAGAGTCACAGAGAGAAAGGCTGAGATGAAGCCGAGGAGAATTTAGTCTTCCAGGGAGAAAGCAGGTGTCCAGGAGGCAGAAATGGGGTTTTGTGCGTTCGGCCTGAATCCAGCTTTCAGTTGTCAGCTAACCCTGCAAACATGCAGTGCACGACCACGTGACGCAGGATAACCGAAGTCTTCAGAAACAGCGTGCAGGGGACTCCTGCCCTCTGGTGGCTTCCAGCCCGACTGCAGAGACAGACCACAAGCTAGAAGCTCCCCTGGCCTCAGCAGCCCCCAGCCCTTCTCAGAAAACAATAATAATACCAGTGATGGCTGCTGTCCTGCTTGGGGTAGTGCACGAGCTGCAGCATCGGGGCGTGATATCAGGAGCGTGTGGGGATCGTGCTTCTGCTCACTCTTTGACAGCCCTCACCCTCGCCCGAGTACAGGCACTTCTCTGCCAGGCCCATGCTGAGTCACAGTCTTTTAAGTACTTGCTGGACTTCAGCCGTTAGCCAGGGGTTGGAAGCCAAATGCACATCTCTGCGTTGTTCAGGATGCACGTGCTAAGGTAACTGAGTCTAGGGAACTAGGCCTCGCCTCTTCCCGGGCTTCCTGTAAGCTGCATGCTAGCTTATGTGTGTCCAGCTGTCCGCTCCCTCCATCAGCTCCACTGTCCACCCCGTTCACCTCCCCATTGCTGGGCACGATGGTAGGTGCTCATTTGTCCCAAGGAAGACAGTCAGGTGGTCGACTCTAGTTTCTTTAGGACTTTGTGCTCGAAAATGTCCCTGTGAACCATTTTGAAAATGGAGGCAATTAGAGTGAGACTTAAGATCATCTGTGTTTTGAAGTCACAGCTAGTGACGGAAGTATTAGACGCTGGGGTGCTCAATATACCAAATATTTCCAGTGTATGATTTAGGGGGCATGGTAAAGACTTTTTAAAAAAGTATTTTCAAGAAAATAAGGTCAATGAATTCTCCGTTGTTCAAAACAGAAGGCTGATTTGGAAAGAGCAGCAACTCGATGATTCAGCCAATCTGAAGTCTCTTGAACTTTTTATAGGAGGAAATGTTTCTCATTATGTTCCCTGTCTGTAGCAATGGGGAGGCTCTGGCCATTGGCAAGGTGTGTAATTGTGGCTGTTGCCTGGGCTGGGACTGTTTGCCCTGCTAGGGATATGGAAAAACACTCTTTCGTGCCCATTGCATGGAGAGGTGTGGCCGCTTGCCCCAAATGATTTGAAATCTCTAACAGTAAGACAAACATGCAACTGAAACAGCCACTGATCTAAGAAAGCTGTGGGAAGAGTCTCACAACCCACGAGGCAAAGAAGCGACATTGTCTCTCCCATGAAAGCAGCTGTTCCTCAGGAGATGAGAGTCACATACTAAGCACCTACTAAGTGTCAGGTGCAGGGCTACAGCTGGGATGTTAGTGATGAGCTCATCTCGGTTCTGCTGAGTCGGGAGAGAAGCACATGGATGGGACCACCACAGCCCCCACTGCTGTGATGGCTAGGCCATACCTCTGCCCTCTGCCCTCTGCCCTCTCCCCACTCCTTCTCTTCTCCTTTAGTTCCTTTCTCTCATCACCCTTCTTCTCCTCTTCCTCCTTCCTGTGCCCTTCCTCCCATCCCACTCTTCCTTTTCCCCTTCCGTCATAATTAACTTGACACCCCTGGAAGGAGGAAAGTTCAGTTAAGCAGTTGTCGCCATGAGGATGGCCTGTGGGGATACTAATGGCACTTTCTTGGGTACCGCTCAGTGCGGGAGCCATGCCCACTGTGGAAGGCACCATCCCTAGGCAGGTGATGCAGGTAATCCCTTTCTCCCCTTTGGCTTTTTCCATCCACTTTTCCTTCCCTCCTCTCACTTCCTCTTTCACCCTGACAACTTCTGCCCTGGCAGCTTCTTGACCAAGAAAGTCCTCAGCTCCTGCCACTTTCCGTGGCTTCTCTTCACTAAGGGCGTCATCACTCACTGAGATGAGCAGAGAGGCTGCCGGGAGAAGAAAGGAAAGGGCCAGATCATTAGGACTGGAGCAATTGAGAAGCTGATGGAAAGCCAGTTAGAATGAGCCAAAAAGTGACAGACGCCAGGCTGGGATTCAGTGTTTAGAGCTGCATCATGTAGCTTTTTTTTTTTTTTAAACAAAAGGGAAATTCATCCTTTTGTATTATAAATACTTGTTAATGGCTGAATAAACATGCAATTCAGACAACAACTGAACCCACCAGGCTGTCAAGAGTGAGTACTGAATAAATATAGCTGAATTATAAATGCCTCTCCCAGGGGAGGGCCTGGATTTTTCTATCTTTCTTTTTCTGCAAACCTGCATGAAAGCACATTTAAATTCATGGTCTTCCACATCTCGTTTCCTATGTTTCTTTCCGATTAAGCAGCAGTTGGTGCTTTGGGGATGCAAACACACGGAAGGAGATGGCACTTATTTTAAAACTGGAGTCCGGGGTGGCTTGTTCTTGGTACACTGCAAGCACAGACGAGGGGCAGCGTGACTCCCCCTCCTCCCTGACAGTCAGCAAAGGCATGAAAAGCATGGCAGCCACTGCTCCACAGCCTCAGGAGGAAGGTGGCACTGGCACAATTAACAGACTTTCCTTTCAAAAGACAAAAATCCGCGAGAGTTTATGTCAGGGAGTGACAGTGCTCCGTTCGACTTGCAGCTCAGATACGGCTCTCATTAGTGCAAAGCCGTGAGCTGCATATTATTTGGTGTCATAATTAGTGACAGGGAGCTTTGGCCAAGGAGAATTGAGGGAGATCTGGGATTGGAAGCCTCAGTCCAGAAGTCCTGGATTCGTGGAGCTAAGTGGTGAAAGGCTTGGCTGGGAATAGAGCCTGGCTCCTGCAAGCCATATTGCTATGTTATAAGCCAGCAGGGCTGGAGGCCAGCACTGCCTGCTGCTCGCTGAAGGATGTGCTGTCCCCTACTCATATTTCACGTGGAAAAGGCAGTCATGACCAGAGCGCCCAGCCAATCCACCAAACGTCCCATCTGTCCCCATGATGTCAGGAAGAGGAGCAGAGCTACCCAACCCGCCCTGCACTGAGTGAAGACTCCCTGGGACACACACGCGGTGCTGAAGGCCATCAGCGTGTAAGGTGTGAGTGGGAGGAAGGGACAGGGACTTGACATTTGCAACGTAATTACGTGTAGCAGCCTCCCAGCTAAAAGGATTTTAATTTCGTGGAGGACGGGAGGACTCCCACGTAGGAGTGGTTGAATATCCTGCCGAATGATTTAGTCAAAGGATGCCAACTAGAATTTTTGCATAAGCCGTATTGTCACAGGCAGGACACCTGGTGACCTCTCCGTGGCCCTGTTGTCTGGGAGAGACTCTTCCCTGGCCGCTGCAAAGCTGGACCCCACCTTTTTATCTTGAGGTGATTGTTTTCATTGTGAATTCCCTTCCTCGGATTGGGTCTTTTTATTCTGGCCAATACAAAAAGAGAAGTTTCAAGTGGAAGAAAAAAGGAAAAGAAAAAGGTTTATCCTGCTGAACCCTTTAGGCTTTGTTAAAATCGATCATTTAAGTGTCCAGCCCTGAGAGGAACAGCAGCAATAAGATCGATGACTTCCCATTTCAATTAAAGTTGCTTAAATGGTTAAAAACTTCCCCCCTTAGCCAGCACAGCCTGGGAAACGTAAAACAACGTAAGGCAGGGTGCTCCCCCTCCTGAGGAACCAGGTTCCATGCACGTCAGGGTCCCGGTCAGTGTCAAGGAACAACAGCCGTGTTTGAGTCCTTGCTGCTTAACCGCCATCCACCAGCCTCCTCCACAACAGTGCCTTCGGACAGCCAGGAACAGCACCCTGGAGCCCCAGTCTCCAAACGCCAACAGTGACTCCTGGAGTTGAGCAGGCACTAGAATGCTTTCCCAGCATGCGTGAAGCTCTGAGTTTGTCTCCCGGTTCTGCAGAGCTGGCACTACAAAACAGATTGTGTGTGAAAAGGGAACAGTTAGCCTCTTACACAGTCTGGGTCCTTCTGGAGCGAGCACCTGAAGGGCACGTCAGGGGACACTGGAGGCGTTCCACGAGAGAGAATTCCATTTGATGACATCGTTGTTCCTCTGTCTGACATGGATTTCAGCTTCTCCGAGCAAACTGTCCTAGTTTCTCCACACCCAGGAACCTGTTTGTTCAAACACAGTGAGCTCTCATCCCTGCCAATTTGCACAACTTGCTCTGTGGAAAGAGGGCCTTTCGGAGAGGTAGGACTTATAGAAAGCCTCTCCATGGGAGGCCATCCATCTCTCTCTGTCCCTCAGCCACAAAGGAGAACAAAAAGCAAAGGCCCTGTGCTTGTGTGTGTCAGGTCACTGGCATGTTGCTGCTGTGTGTCAGGGCCATGGCTACATGTTTGTGGGTGATGGTGGATAAAAAGAAAAGAAAATGTCCCATTTGGATCAAGTCCACCAATCACTTTTGTTTCAGAGAAGTCCTTTTTTTCTTTAAGTATGTATATACTGCAGGCCAGAAGAAAGCACCAGATCTCATTAGAGAGGGTTATGAGCCACCATGTGGTGGCTGGGAATTGAACTTGGGACCTGTGGAAGAGCACCCAGTGTTCTTATCCCCTGAGCTACCTCTCCAGCCCTTACAGGGAACTCTTAGAAAAAAGGTGTGCGTGGCTGTGCCCCGGCTCCGCCAATTTCTGTGCAGCAATGAGTGCAGTTTCGTTTATAGTGTTTAATTGCATTTTATAGGTGTGTTCATGACCATCATAAAATACGATGAAAAACAATGCGCAGACTATTATTCCAGAAGTTTAAAAACTCTAGATTTTCCACTTAAAAACAGACTCAATGAAAAATCTATTTACACTGAGAGGATCCAGTTTTATTTCAGCAGCTTTGGTATATTGGATGCTGTACCTGTGACGGTGTTAAGGGGCAGTTTCATTTTTCCTCCTGACTTGTATATGGCTGCAGAAAGCAATGCCTTCAGGGTACTGTGAATCCACCATCGTGCCGGACAGTCTGAGTGAAGTCCCATTGGTCCCAGTGACTTTATAACGGCCTGATTTAAGAGCACAGCAGTAGAAATCACCTGAGAGGAGAAAATGGGCCAATCTTCAAGCAATTTTCAGTGCTTAGTGCAGTGAGCCCGCCATTATATGCAAAGAAGACTCTAAGACGTGTTTGCAAATGGGCCAGAGGCGGCACCAGGTTCTCCTTCAGCATGGCAGGCTGCTGTTGTGGCTGCCAGGGGCTGGTCAGAAAAGTGGATATGTTTACCTGGCCACAGGCACTGCTGTCTGTCTATGACTCAGCCTCCGTATCAGGTTTTAAGAATGCATTCTTGTTCTGCAGATTAAAACAGCATTGATTGAAGAACTAGAGGCTATCAGCTACTGCCATCATTAAGAGTAACTTAGAAAGCCTGTGAAATCTAAGGTGCCATAGCTTAGGACCAAAAGCGTTAATGACAATCCTTTAGTGGTGTGGTCTACAAAACAGGACACAAAGAAAATGGCCAAACTTAGATACTAGAGTGTAAAGCAGATAATGATGTGGAGAATTTCAAGTTGCCATGGAGACACTCCGGCTCACTGGCCATGATGCTGCGCCCTCTCAGAAGGCACCACTCTTCCCTAAGCTCAGAAGAAATTCAGAACAATTCAAGGATTACTGTAGACTGGGGAAGATCAAACAAACAGGTCAACAGCACGATTCCTGCTGAAATGCACCAGTGGCCAAGCTGCATGCAGTAACTGTAGCTCAGCAAGCCTGGAAAGTAATTAACTACCCATGACATACGGTATGGACAAGTTCTCGGTGGCGATGGGAAAGGCAGAAGAATGCCAGTAGGAGTAGTTCCTGGCAGTGCTCATTCTCCAAGGGGAGTGGCCTTTGGTTCAAGATAGGGTTTGGTGAGAGCAGAATGTTCCAGACAGGGGAAAGGAAGAGCAGAGCTTCAAACCAGGGGCAGCATGTCATCAAAACTGATGGAGCCTGCCTAGACTTCGCTCGAGTCCCTCATGACCTGAACGCAGACTGGACCGCAGAGGCCCCAAAGACTCATTTTCCGACTGGAAACAAGATGGTGATGCAGCAGAGACCGCATTCGAGAAACATTGCTCAGGGAGGAAGGCTGGAGGTGGGATCTAAGCGCACTGAGCTACAGACCCCCAAACCGGAGAGGATGAAAAAGCCAACTGTGATGGTTCATCCTAAGAGAAGAGAAATGCCAAAAAGGAAGCATGGACACAAGCAAGAGAGCAGCAGTGAGAGCTGTAAGCTTGCCTCCATAGGTAGGGCCTGGGGGCTGAAGCTCAGGTCAAGCGTTGGGATGCGAAGCCAAAGACCAGTCGGGGCAGCAGCTCTGCTCCTTCTGAGGCTGTAGCAATGGGTATGTGTCATGACCCAGTGTTCCAAACCCACACGACCTAAACCATCAAGAAACGGTCCCTAACGCATGCTTGTCCCCACTGGCGTGTCACCTGTAACAGTTACACCCACTTTATTTCAGCTGGTAACTAAAGCAGTTGTACATGTGTCCATGGAAACTACATAGCTCCTGCTCATTTTACTGTGAATCTTTTAAAAATGCTCTAAAAATGGTTTCTTTGAAAGCGAAAGGGAACAAGGAGTAACGGTGAAAACTGCCAAAGTTCAAATCAGTCAGTATGTAAGCCAAAGGAGGAGAGCCACTCTGTTCAGGCAACCGGAAAACCGGTCAGGTGGAGGCGTGGGTCCCTTGGAGATGAACTGGAAAAGCAGAGGTGGTGGGAGCAGGCCCGTTTTGCTAAGGAAACCTTTAGCCACACCAGACACCCAGCAAGGGGAATAGAGGCTTCAGACCTGGCTGGGAATGGGAATGGTGAAGGAGCAACCGCTGGAAGACAGACAGCTACATTCTGGAAACTCTGGAACCACGTTGTCACGTCTGTGTAGTAGTAACACTACCGTGTCATCCCCAATATAGTGCCACAATCCTGACAATATTTGTAGAGAAATAAGAAACAGGAAATGAGGCCCTCTTTTGTTCCCATGGTTTTTGACCCAAAACTAGTTATGTGCTTTGGTTCTGATTTTGTTTCTTAGTTTGGTTAATTAAATGTGGTGTTTTAATCAGTCCATGTTCATTATCATAGTACATACTGGTGGCACATATACGCTTTTCTAAGCGTTCTGATCTCTTTGAATAAAGAAATGTTCTGACTGCCCAGTACTGCAGGGAGGTAGAAGACCCATTAGAATCTAAAACAAGACAGTTTAAAATAAGCGTATCATAATGGGTTAAACAGTCCATGACGAATGTCTCTGCTGACATCATATCCCCTGGCTGGTATAGGCTGTTCATGAATAGGTCAGGTTTATTGATCACATGACACAGAGGATGTAAAGAAGTTTATGCTGATGGCATCTAAAGGATTTAAAGGGCTGTTATCAATCTATTAGAGTAAGCGCTTTGAAAGGCGCCACCGGACGCACAGCTCCACCTGACTCAGATCAGTCAGACAAATTGCCTTCATCTCCCGGGAGAACCGGCACCGGCCAGGGTTACCGCTTTAATATTACACGTGTCTAATGTCCCTGTTTACCAGCTACCTAATCAGCACTCCAGAGGACGCCCTCCGGGTTTGCGTTGTTACAGGGGTGGATATCATTTTACAATTAACTTCATCACAACTGGGACCTAAGCATACTGCATCACAGTTTCTTAGTGTTCACTGTGAGGCATCAAGATAATTAAATATTGGCACCATTTCTGTATATGAACATATACATATCCATGAAATTATTATCAAATGTATTTGCAGTTTTTAAGTTAGAGGGGGATGTTTCTCTAGACGCTTTGCAAAATAAGATTTTTCACTTTTTTCTTATACATACAATAAAAAAAAAGTATTCACAAATTAGGCCCTGAGGGACCACGTTAAAGTACCTACAAAGATAGGCTATCTGAATATATTGAGTGGGCTTTGAATTGCTAACTTAGGAGAAAAAGAGTGTATTTTATACACAGGCTGTAATTTGAAAGTGCAAAAAGTATGTATGATTCCATATTAAGCAAAGTTTCTAAATTGTGCTTTATGTGTGAATGAAAGGAAAGAGTGTTTTCAACAGGCCTTGCACTTAGGCAGTAATGGCATCTCATATTCTCTTCCTCTAGGCCTCGCAGTGCAGACTATTTTATGCAAGAAGCTAAACGGATGAAGCATAAAGCAGATGCAATGGTGAGGCCCTTTTCTTTCCAGATTTGTTCATCCAAATTGTGTTTGTGCTGCAGCTTCATCGCTGGGGCAATATAGCCTGGGTAATTAGAAAATCTATTACAAGGATGGCTGGGCCTGCTAAATGGGAAAATGTTTATATAATCAAAGGCTCATAGCCCAATAAATTACGACTTCACTCAGTAATGTCTCACTGGAAGAAAGCCCTGGATAAATGACTATTTCAATTTAGTCTTAAGGTTTGAGTAGTAACTAGAGCCAGTGGAGTCAGTGGGTGGAGCTATTAGAAAAAAATTGAATTTGCGTTTTCCTCTCTGGCTAGGCTGGCTGGCTCTTTCTTGGCTCCAACCCAGGGATCAAGTCCCTTTTCAGGAAGACTGGTGTTCCTCGTGTGTGTGTGTGTGTGTGTGTGTGTGTGTGTGTGTGTGTGTGTGTCAAAAAGGAACATATCTCCTCAAGTTTACAACATAGAAACAGTCAGCTGAACTTAAAACCTCAAATCTCCATGATTTGATCTTTTCACAGGACAACTTTTCTGACTTGAGTGATCTCCAATTTTGGAGGCCTTAAGGCTTTCAGGCAAGAAATAGAAAGACTTTTGGTTTGTTTCTACCTAGAAATTCTAGCTTTCTTTTCCTGTGGAGCTCATAAAAAGCTCAATCAGGGGGCTGGAGATAAAGGTGGCACCTCAGATACCTTTCTGAGTATGATTCCAGTGGGAAAGACGCAGAAGCCCTGACAGCTGTCCTCCCAGCGTGCCCCACGCTGCCCACCACACAGTTATCTGACGTCAGCTGCCACGGAGCACCAGGGTAACGTGGAAATAGGCAGTGCTCATCAGAAAATAGAGAGCAGTGCGAGGAACAGCTCTTGTTCACAGAGCCACAATCCCTAGCTACGGTGGAGACTTTAGGTCATCCAAAGAAACTGATCTGTGGCTCGCCCTTTCTATAGTACTTAAGAAGAGAGAAGAAAGAGGGAAGGAAATTAATGATTGCATGGCTACTTTTGAGAAGAAAAAGGGCTGGAGAGATGGCTCAGCCATTAAAGGCTAGGCTCACAACCATAAATAGAAGAAGAAAAAAAAAGCAAACAAAAAACACATACACTTTTTTTGTTTTTTGTTTTGTTTTGTTTTGTTTTTTGAAACAGGGTTTCTCTGTGTAGCCCTTGGCTGTCCTGGAACTCACTCTGTGGACCAGGCTGTCCTCGAACTCAGGAATCCACCTGTCTCTGCCTCCCTAGTGCTGGGATTAAAGGTGTGTGCTGCCACTGCCGCCACCACCACCCAGGTGCCTGTTTGACTTATATTAAAATTGTGATTTGTTAATAAGAGTTTTGCTCTGTGCTTGTTCTCAAAGGTATCACTATTACTAAAAGTTGGGTTATTTTTAGCAGTCGGGCTGAGGGTAGTGAAGAGGGAGAGGAATGGAGAGGGAGGGGCACAAGGGTAGGACTGGATGGATAGGAGGGAAGGGGCTGGGATCAGGCTCTCAGTGATCTAATTAATAAATTAATCAGTTAATTAAAAGACGGGCCTGGAGAGCCACGTACGGCAGCAGGCCTGTGAATGCTGACACTGCTCAGCACCACGTGCGGATGAATTTGATGGACTAGGGAGAAGGAAAGAGAAATTCTCGAAGTTGAAGCTTTGAGCTGCGCTGTCAGCTGTCACGTGAATTCTGCCTGTAAACACTCTCTTACCTCAAACTGGTGGCAGTGTGAGGGGACAGCTGTCGACTTGCACTAGATCCCTTTCGTCCAAGAGAAATGGGCTCCAGTCTCCGTAGAGTTCCTTGAAGCTGTAGCTTGCTCAAAGCCTTGTATACACTGTCTTTGATAGGCAGTGAAGCACAGAAACACATGAACAATGCCTAGTAACCCTTAGTAACGCAGGCAGTGCAAACAGAAAGCCACGGTAAATGTGTAAGCGCAAGAGCCTTCTCTTCCTGGAACTTTCCTCATCACATTTTCAGACCGTATCGACCAGAGGTACTTGAAACCATGGGAGGAGAGCTGTGGGTCACAGAAGCTGGGCCTCTCAAAGCATGTAAACTCTGTGGTGATGACCCTTTTTGTAAAAGCCTCTTAGTAAGGAACACATGGCTGATTCTCTTGGTCAGGTGGAGAAGTTCGGGAAGGCCTTGAACTATGCCGAAGCAGCCTTGTCCTTTATCGAGTGTGGAAATGCAATGGAACAAGGGCCGATGGAGTCCAAGTCTCCATACACCATGTACTCAGAGACCGTGGAGCTCATCAGGTAAGCCCCGCTGGCAGCAGGGGGGGGAGGGGAGCAGAAATGCAGTATACATGCGAACATATGGGGAACACCAGAAAAGAATGGCAGCACACACGCTCCGCCACTGGCGGCCAGCGTCCCTCCCCGGGGTAAGGGTGGTCACATGCCCTGCCACCTTCCTGGGCGAGGCAGGCCACCTCCTGCACAAAGCCTCCCTGACTCTCCAAGGAAAGGCATGTCAGAGTGAGCGGGGACGCGTCCCCATGTCCCTCAGCTGGGAAGCAGTAGGTGTTGAGCTCAGCTGCATCTCTAAGCTGCTTGAATATAAACAGTCAACAGGGGAAAAAACGGAGCTGTAAGTCCGTGGTAGAACAATGGGCCGGCTGCACAAGCCACCGGGCTCCGTCCTCATCACTTAGAGGAATAAATGAGTCCATTCATTCTACTTTTCAAAAAAAGTGACGAGAAAAAACTACAGTCATAACCTCATCCTAAAATTCAGAGTAGACCTGAGGAGGCATTTCTCAGAAGAAGACAAGTACACGGACAATCAGCGTATCGCCGAACCACAGGGAAACCACAGGCAATGTGGAAGGGAAGGCCGTCTAGAGAGTCTTGCCCTGAGAAGGTTGTGCTTAGCAGATACTTGAGGCTAGGCTAAGTACCCAGGCCGTGGAGCTTACGGTGAACTTCAGTGTCGTGTTCTGCCTAAAGACATCCATGCCATAAAGTATGTCTGTGTGTGTTATCACTAGAGCCCCAGAATGAGAGGAAAAGAGAATGGGACAAAAAGAGTATTAGAAGACACAGCACTAGGGCTAGACATCACTGAACTAGCCAAAAGACAGGTTCAGAAAACCAAGAAAAACCCAAATAAAATGAACCGAGAGAAGTCCATGCCAAGACATTTCATAACAACATGTAACAACAAAACCTTAAATCCTGAAAGCAGTCAGAAAGAGAGGGCGTGTCATCAGTATGGAGCCCACTCCCAAGGACAGCGGTAGTCTTTGCTCATCTGGGCAGAGGGAGTGTGCTGATTGTCAAGTGCAGAAAGAAACCGTCCAGTGTTAGAACTGGAGTCAGGCTAAGGAAAACAAGAATTTGTAAAAAGGGAGAAAGCATCCCATATTTCCCTCTTGGATTCTCAGAGCACAGGGAAAGTTGGAAGAGAAAAACAACAAAAACTAATTATGTTTGGAAAAATGCCATAATACAATCTAATTATTTGTAAGCTAATAGGAACAACTACAACAAAAATATTTCTTAAGACTGAAGGAACTTCCTCGATGAAAAGGAAATGTTGGGAGAAGGAATCTTGCTGGTAAGGTTGGAGGAAAGAAGAGAAGTGTAGCTGTGCACATAATGAACCGTTCCTTCCAGTGAGCTTCGTAAATCGCATGTGATGGTTGAAGCAAATTTCACACCACCATCTGGTACTCAAGATAGTACTACTTAAAAGAAGGGAAGGTTAAAGGCTTCTGTGCTTCAGTCGGTGTAAACGTTGACACCATCAAACCCTAGTCACGTAGGC
This sequence comes from Meriones unguiculatus, assembly GCF_030254825.1. NCBI lineage: Eukaryota > Metazoa > Chordata > Mammalia > Rodentia > Muridae > Meriones > Meriones unguiculatus. The sequence continues at coordinate 59,958,744 of NC_083363.1, read as the reverse complement.
AGGGTCGTACCCGGGGCCAGCTCGGGGAAGCTGCAGAGGGCTCGCTTGGAGCTGCAGCCCCGCAGCGTTACCGCAGACCTGAGCATTGCTGCCTCGGCCATTCCCAGCAAGCTGCTTGCTGTGCCGAGAACGGCACCAGGTAAAATCTGGGCTAACCCTAGACGCTCTGTGCCTGACATCACACTTTACAGATTAGGAAATAGACACGTGGCGGTGTCAAGACATGTGTCTGAGCTCTAATGAGCAGCGAGGCGGGAGTGTAGCCTGGGACCCCTCACCATTGCGCACTGCCTCAAGATTCTCAAACATCTCAATGAGGTATTCATTGAGAGAAAGCAGCGGTCACAGCTTTCCTATTTCAGGGAAGAGGAAGTAAGAGCAATCCAGGAAAGACACTTGCTTCTCCTGACACTTGTCAATAGACAGAAAAACAGACATTAAAATGTATTCCTAACAGCTACATTGTCATCAGACAGGAAGTTACATGTAACAAGGAAAAGGGTTAATTAAGCATCCCTCTAAGTACCGGGGTGACCTTCCCCTCCATCCTCAAGGACTCGGCATGGTGAAAATGTAGGGGGAGATGGACACTTGGCCATGTTTGTGAACAGTTCCTGAGCTGGCAGCGCTCCCGAGAGTTTGTTCTGTGTGAGAGAGCAGAAAGTAGCACACAGCATAAAAACCACCTCCCTAGTGGTCACAGGAAAGCCATCAGCTGGTTCATTGGCCAAGGACACCTGATGCTCCTGCCGAGGACCCAAGTTCGAGTCCCAAAGCTCACAACCACTTGTGACTTGAACTCCCAAGGCTCCACTCTGAGCCTCATGGGCATCCACACCCATACACACCCACATGCGTGCGCGCACACACACATACACATACACACACACACACACACACACACACATAAAAAGAAAAGAAAGAACAAAGAAAAATGGAGTGCCTGACTGTGTAGTGGAGAGAAGGACGGCCCACTCTAGAGAAGGTTCTGGTGATGCTCAGCACTTTTTAATTTGATTTTTTTATTATTTTACCTTTTCTGTGTAGGTATGCTATGAGACTAAAAACCCACTCAGGCCCCAATGCCACACCCGAAGACAAACAACTAGCTGTGCTTTGGTGAGTACAACCCCAGCTCTGGGAACGGGGTGCTGAGCCTCCTTGTGCCTCCTGATACCCCTCACCTCTTCACCCACTTAATCCCAAGCCGCCCCAACAGCCAGGAGGTTCAGACCAGTTTTCACTACAAGACCCTGAATTCACAGTGGCCAGAAATCTCATCAAGAGAGCAGTGCCACAAGCCAGTCACGGCAGCCAAACCCGGCAGGCTCCCTGTCTCAGGGAACTAGGGTGTCGACAATAGACACCAGTGTTGACCTCCGGCCTCTACACAAGCACGGACAGGCATGAGCACACGTGTATACGTGTATGTGCACACTCAAACGCACAAAAACGAAGTAAAAATAATAGTTCCTGCTTCAGCCGTTTGGATGTGAATTGTGCTAAACGGAATTTTTCCTGTATTTAACACATTATGCATTCCAGGAACATTGGCCAGTTACTTTGCATGCCAAATCAGTATGCATGCATGCCCACCATCGGTCAGGGTCAATACGCTGGACCGAGGGCTGCCCGCTATTCTTAGATAATAAAGTCATTTCTTTCATACTAGCAGATGGATAAGCAGACTTGCTGCACTTAGGATTGCAGTAGTGGGGCTGTGCAGTGATAACGTGCCCCACCGCCTCTGCTCGGCTACCTCATCCTGCATCCCGTCCCTCACCCTGCAGGGCCCTCTCTCGGTCTCTCCTGTCCTTCTATCTGTGTGCCCAAAGTGTTTTGCCCTCCTCGGGTTCACGGAGCTGTTTGTAGATCTGATCCGTGAGACAGAAAATCAAACGGAACCTCAGACAGCGTAACAGCAACACAGACACGATTTAGGTTGAGCTGTTTGACCCCGTTTCATGTGGAGTTCAAAGTGCGAGGGAGCTGGGTCAGGTTGTACTGGGCGTGTTGGGATTCCAGCAGGTCAATACCTGATCTCAGCTGGGGAAGACTTACCGTGGCAAGCGCCAGGGAAGAGAGAATTAGTCTCGGGAACTATGCCCTTTTCTTTATTGGAGTACCATGATGGGATTAATAGATTGACGGTGATTAATAATTAACGTTGGAACATATCTATGATATGAGTAATTACACAAAACATTGTAGGAAGTGAGCACATGTAACTAGCCTCAGATTAGCATTTCTGTTGTGGTTGTAACGCACTTTATTTGAACTCATTACAATCTAGTAAAGCGTTAACAAGCAGAGGTAATAAAAATCCGTGAAATTGCTGTCCTGCCTGCAAGGCCCACAGCAAACCCAGCGAGGTGAGCGGGCTGCCTGCTGGCGCTCCCTCGGCGTCTCGTGGAGAGACGCTGCCCTCTGGTGGTGGGAGCAGAGCGCGGCTGACCGCGCTCCCAGCAAGGCTGTCCGAGCTGTTCTCGCGCGTCCTGGTGGTGACTGGTAAATGCAGGCGTGGAGGGCTTCCTTGCAAGGCTGAGTTACGGTTTTTTCAAACGAAAAGAATGTCAGGTACTCCTGCGTACACTTAATGTGGTAATGTTGTAGAGGTACGTGGTGATCAAGATGTTGAGTCAGAAATGACGGTTTGTTCTGAGGCTTCACCGTGAAGGACACACGTTTCTCCTCTCCTGCCGCAGTTACCGATGCCTGGCTCTCCTGTACTGGCGGATGTTTCGGCTCAAAAGGGACCACGCTGTCAAGTATTCGAAAGCACTTATCGACTATTTTAAGGTACTGTCTAGCGAATGAGAGAACCATGGCTCCTTGCGAGAGGCCGTCTCTCTGACAGGAGCCCCATCCACCCATTGCCTTGAGGCTAAGCCTGCTCTCTCTGAGGTCCAGAACCACCCACTGATGGCACACTTGTGGCTTGCAGGGCTTGGAGAATGGGCCTTCAGAGCCAAGCTAATTTGTCCCCCTGCCTTCGTGTCCTTGTTTTTACCACCTCCAAACAGAGAATGCGCAATGGTTCACCCACTCCCGGGGTCCTGGGGTCTTCGGAGCAGACGTGACTCTTCTGTCTGAGTAGAACTCTTGGAAGTAACTACTTAGGGCCGCTCCCCTTAGTCAGTCTCTAGTAGCTGATTTCATCGTTGACTGAAAGGCTGTTTCTAAAGATAGGAAACGGCTTGTTATCGCTCAGGGACCCTCAATGGCAGTGCAGCAGCCATGGCAACTTTGATCTCAGAAAACAATCATTTTCTCTAGAAGAGCACAAAACTAGCAAAACAAACCTGCGAAAAGCATCTTCTTGATGTGCTGTTGTGAAGTGGACCTGAAGTCAATCATACGTTCAAAGTCCCTGGGCCTCTTCCCTGTCTGCCCGAAATCACACCATTGCTGCTTCCACCTCTCCTTTATCACACTGACGCACACACTCATCTTTATCAATCCTTTGTTGCCAACCTGCACGTCTGAGAGACAGCTGGGAAGCCAGGTCATGCTGGAGACGCTCCGGGCTCTGACTAGTGCAGTTGTGCATAGGGCGTGACTGCCGGGGACCGAGGAGCCAGGCTTCCTGGCCCCTGAGCATCCGCTCAGGAGATCTGGCATGGAGGTTTTCCTTCGCAAAATCAGCTCCTTTGCCCAGCCCAGTAGGCTTGCCTGTGAGCTAGCACTCAGAACACAGAGGCAGGAGGATCACTGCAAGTTTCATGCCACTTGGTGTACCTGGCAAGTTCCAGGAGGATCAGATCATGTCACACACACATATGCACATGGGGGCAGGGGCAGAGAGAGAGATGTTCAGGAAGTCAGAGCTAAGAGATGGATTGTTACAGGGAAGTAAAGCCAGAGATGCTTGAATAACGAAGTAAGCTGAATTCTGCAACCCTGACAAGCTTTTAAAGGGTTGAAAATAGTGTTTAATGTTTGCATCCGGTATCAAAATACGAACAAAACGGGTAGAGAACAGAACGGAAAGCCAGTTCCTCTTCTAGGGGTTCCCGGCACGTTTTCCAAGTATCTTGTAAGTGGAAGCTTGTATTCCGGATAGTGTGCCATGTGATTTATTGCACGCCGTGCACCTGTTAAATGCCGCCACCTAGAGGAGGCGTCCGTCACCACACAAGTCACCATCTCTGTGCAGGACATCCCAGGCCTGCCTGCCCCCTTCTCCCACTTCAGACCACATTATTCCAGCAGATCTTCAAAACGTGTCCTTCCTGTGGAAGCTCTGCGCCCAGCAGGTGCCACTTGTGCCCCACCTCAAGGACCGTTTAAATACAGTGTGGGGCCCGGAGCCTTCATGGTAAGGTGTCTGGGGAGACAGTGTTTCTGCCAGTGTGCTTCCAGGTAGGGGAAGGGCCTGGAGACTTCTATCCCGTTCTGAATCTTCTCTTGAGCTATTTCCGCAACCCCCAGGCCTCTCTCCCTCTTCCTCCACACCTCCCATCAAGAATGCTGATTAGAAGGAACACAGTCGAGGAGCCTCCATCAGCTGGGCATGTCAGTGCCATGCCGGCAGGAAGAGAGGGTCCCCTAGGATGGCGTCCTCTTCCTAGCTTTCTCCGTGAGACAGGAGAAGGTGGCAGTCTGGGATTCCACCCCATGCCTATGCCCTCTGAGGGCCTGGAAGGCCAGGTCTCGCCATCCTGTAGCTCCTGCACTCCAGCTGGATATAAGGTCACTTCGGCACTCCTTCTGCAGGAAGCACGTTCTTAGGATCGCTGGGGTCAGCTTCCTGTCCCTGGAAGGGAGACCCGGCACGAGCCTCGTAAAGATTCCCCTAATGGTCACATAGACTCTCCCAGAAGGCAGATCAGGCTTGAGGACAGGAACCCGGCTGCACTTGGCAACTTCTCTTGATTAAGGAAACACTCCCCAAGCTTTGCTTTGGGCTGGTGCGCCGCCTCCTTGGGTAGACGCTTGGCATCAAGCCTGCCTGATGATTCAAGTTTGGTCCCCAGGACCCACATGACAAAAGGAGAGAACTGACCCCCATAAGTTGTCTTCTGACCTCGATATACCCAGGACACACTCTCACACTCCAGCCAGCACATGCCACACATTCAGACACACACACATACACACACACACACGCACTCAGACAAACACACATGCAAATATTAAAAATTCCTTTAGTCTTGTTTGTTTTTAGTCACTTATCTATTGCTGGGTTGTTTCTGCTTTGTTGTGGTTCCTGGGATTAAACCCAGGAGCCTCATATACCAGTCAATCAGTGTGTGGCTGAACCATACCCCAAATCAGGAGAACTTTAAATGCCTGGTGCAAATACCTAACACACATGAAATGTAATGTCCTAACCCAGACTACCTTAGTAAGTCGAGGGCTGACAACAGAGCTGAGTGGTAGAATGTTATCCTGTGATACCTCAGGCTTAGTACCCAATACCAATATATATATATGTGTGTGTGTGTGTATGTGTGTGTGTGTGTCTTAATGAAACCTCTCAGTACAATTAACTGTACTAATATTTTTTCTAATAATAAGGTATCAAGTATCAGAATTTATAAATTTTAAGCTAGGAAAATATATCTGAAGTTATTGCTTTAAGAATATTTTCGTATTCCTTTAAGAGAAATAATTTGTGGCTGTTTTGAGACACAGTCTCTCTGTGTAGCCCTGGCTGTCCTGGAACTCGCTCTGTAGATCAGGCTGGCCTTGAACTCAGAGATCCACCTGCCTCTGCCTCTGCTTCCAGAGTGCTGGGATTAAAGGCGTGCCCTACCATACCCAGCATTAAGAGAAATAATTGTAAACTTCATAATTTATAAACAATGGCATTTGATGACATTCTTCAAAAGCGTCAGTAAATAATCCCTAAAATTAGGTATAAGGCATTCTCATCCTAAGGTGGGACAGAGTTCTCACTCTGTTCAGAAGCTTTAGAATAATTTCCAGTGAAGATCTCTGGGGTTCTTCAGCAGACCCTTACAATTATGGATAATTTGGTATCAAAACTTTGGGCGTAAAAGCCTCCACTGGGCAAAGCACATGTGTGCGTGTGTGCTCACACACAGGCGTGTACACTTATTCACATACGCTCGCTTCCACGGAAGGAGGAAAGGCCCTGTGACTGTAACTCCCCAGGTCTTGTTTCAGGGAGTCTGCACTGAGCTACAGTAGCTTAGTGATTACTGTCAGTCACCTGATAATACGCCGCTGCCCCTTGCTCAGTCTTAGCCATGGCCCTCACTGCCCCTGTTTTTATTTCCCTACAGAATTCCTCGAAAGCTGCCCAAGCCCCGTCCCCATGGGGGTCCAGTGGCAGGTAAGTTCACTTTCCCAGATGTAACCAACCCCGCATTGCCTGCTGCACGGCCCTGAGGGGCTGCTCGCCCTGCCTGCTCCCGACCTCTCCACTCTGGCCTTTCTACCTCTCTTCTTCCAGGAGCACTGGAAGCCCCTCCCCCATGTCTCCCAACCCCTCTCCCGCCAGCTCCGTGGGCTCTCAGGGCAGCCTCCCCAGCTCGGGCACCCTGTCCCCAGCGACCATCGTCAGCATCCCCCAGCGCATTCACCAGATGGCGGCCAATCACGTCAGCATTACCAACAGCATCCTCCACAGCTACGACTACTGGGAGATGGCTGACAACCTGGCCAAGGAAAACAGAGGTGTGTGCACAGCACCCCGGGAGGGCTGCCCCAGGGGCCTCCAAGGCCAGGTTTCGTGGTCTGTGGAAGGAGAAAGAAAGGGCCACCCACCACCTGTGGCGGGTTCTTTTCACCCTTGTTTTGGAAGGACAAGGGGAAGCAAGGAGATGCACATGCACACAGTGTTAGGCACAGTCCAGGTGCGGATGGGAAGTAGATGGACCAGCTCTTTACTGCCTGAGCTGCTAGCCAGGCTTGCAAGCCTGCAGCCATGCTACTCAGGAAGTTGAGGCAGGAAGATTTCCAGCTTGAGCTACAAAGGGAGTTCCAAGCTACCCTGGGCGTCATAAATAAGACCTTGTCTCAAAAACAACAACAACAACAAAGTGTTACTTGCTTACGAATCAGAAGAGACTATCTTACATGTAGTCATGAATTATAACTTAAAATTGTTTTTTGCTGATACTAGAATAGAGGTCAGTGGGATGTCTCAGGGGACAAGTCTTGAGAGGCTGAGCCCGTTCCCTAGAACCCACAGTAGAAGGAGAAAACCAGCCCTCAAAATTCTGACCTCCAAATGTGTGCATAAGTTCCTCTCTCCTTTTCTCTCTGTCTCTCTGTCTCTCATACAATAACTAAACATTGATGTAGTTATAGGTGCTTTCTGTGGCTAACTTTGCAGAGCAGAGGAAGATGTGGAGGCAGCGGTTTTTAGACTGTTAGTAGGTGGTGGTAACCTTACAACAGGGAGCTAACTCCTGTCAGCGTCCTGACAGTCTAGTCTTTCCTCCCCAGGTGCTCATAGCAGCGTGAAACTGTGTGCAGTTTTGGCGCCTGTCTTTTTCACTACAGCGTATCATGCTTTTTTTCTCACACCGCTCACTCTGGAAAGACCTTCGTGGTGTGGATGTGATATTTTTGTGACATAGTGCTTACAGAATCATGAAGCAGTGTGATGTCTCAGTCCGTGCTTCTGTTATCACATATTAAAGTAACTCCTAGTTTTTTTTTTTTAAAACAGTGTTGCAGTTAATGTTCTTATATAAATTGTTGTTTTGTGATTGTAACCCTAAGGGGGAGCTACAGAAGTTAGATTTTAGGGGCCCAGTGAGTGAAGATTTTTTTTTGTTGTTTTTGTTTTGTTTTGCTCTTTGAGACAGGGCCTCACTCTGTGGCCTAGGCTGACCTGGAAATCAGTAGGTAGTCAAAGCAGACTCCAGACTCAACATGTAGCCCAGGTTGGCCTCAAACTCATAACGACCCTCTTGCTTCAACCTTTTGAGTGCTGGAATTAACAGGCACAAGCCCCTGGACCCCATTGTATCCTGATATGTGCTTTTTATTTTATTTTTTTCTCTTGGAAAATTGACCAACTGATTCCTTTGCCTCCCGTAACAGGCAAGAATGCCAACAGGCTCATTTTCTGGCAGTGAGATTAAGTTGTGAGCCTCTGACAGTATACACCCACAAGTACTTAGCCCAGGGTCCACAGAGAGACGAGGCTCAGGTGGCATGGATGAGTCCTGAGCCCAGGAAATGGTTGATATGAGTTCCAAGGGCTGCACCTTGAAAGCCCAGTGGGAATGACGGAGGCCTCAGGCCGCCAGGAGACGCTCACTGGACGAGCCTGTATGGCAGATGGCTTTGGAAAAGGCATAGCTCAGTGGCGAGGTGGGGCAAGGCGGGCGTCCCCGGTGGGTTAAGAAGAGCAGACAGGTGTGTAGAGATAGCCCTGCCCACTCTGGGAACATGGCAGCCGGGCTCCAGGTGCCCACAGCCTGCTAGGTGCCCCTGCGGAGGGCTCCGAGACGCGTGCAGTGCAGACATGATGTGGTTCTGTTCAGCCCAGCCTGGCCCTGCTCTGCCCCTGCCGCCTTCAGTGGCAGCCCTCTGTTCCTGACGCCCCTTTGACGGCGCTGTCTCAGACACTTGCTTCCACGGCGCGCCGTTCTGTAGCACCTCTGCCGGCCAAGCTCCCGGGAGTTTCTCTCTAGTCACCACACGCACGAGTCATCTGGCTTGCCCTGCCTTCTCCCCACCCACCGCTCCCAAAAAGCACCAAGGTACAAAAAAAAGGAGGTAGCGGACACAGAGAGCTGCCCCGCTGGGAGGTAACTTCAGCAGAGGTGACCAGTCAGGGCTGACCTCTGTCTGACCCATGTCCTGGAGCCCCACTCCCAGCCCCCCTGCAGGGGTCAGCCCATGACAGGTGACGGTGACATAGTAGAGAGGGAGGCATGTTGACACTGAGTGAAAAGCATTTTTTCCCCTACCTTTGCTATTTGGGTACATGAATGTGGCGAACAACAGTCCTTTTTTGGATGGAGGGTTCTGCCTTGTTCCAGGGACACTCCAGGCCCCATAAAGGACAGCGGCTGCTTGAGACCGGGAGATGAGCGTCTCTGACGTCACTCGGGCCCTGACTCCCGGCAGTGCGCCTCACACACCTCTCTGTCTCGCAGAGTTCTTCAATGACCTGGATTTGCTCATGGGCCCCGTCACCCTGCACAGCAGCATGGAGCACCTGGTCCAGTACTCCCAGCAAGGCTTGCACTGGCTGCGGAGCAGCGCGCACCTGGCCTAGGGGCTCGCCTTCGAGCCTGACTGTGCTTCCTTCTCCTCGGTGGCTCGGTGGCTCTGGACCCTGTGCTGCCGACCTTCCCAGCCACGGCGCTTCCCGAACCATGGTGAACGTTTCCTCAGAGCCCAACAATGATCTCTTCCTGGGTGGGGGAGGGGAGTGTCTAGAGGTGGGTTCATAGGACGCTGCCTGATTGTGTGTGTGTGTGTGTGTGTGTGTGTGTGTGTGTGTGTAAGGCTGACACCTCTTCGAAACACATTTCCTTTGTCTAGTGTATAATCCCAGGCTAGACAAGTGATCAGAGGTCCCTCACTGGAGGAAATCCTTGCAGCGCACCTGTGCTCACACACTCAGACACACCCTACCCCCAGTGCTAAGCCATTGCCTTCTTCGAAACTCCCACCAAAATCTCCTGTGTTGCTGAACCTGGTGTGGCCCAGCGCACCAAAAGCTTAACTGCCGGATGAGTTGAACCTGTCTCTTATTATTGATTACTTTCAGTATTATATACCATTCCCCAATTGCTTTTGGTTGTTGTGTATTAATGAGCAATTGACTAATGAAAACAAGCCAGTTATTTTTGTGCCAGAAGCTCACTAGATTGCATGTTACCCAACGCCCTGCCCCTCCTCTAAATACCCTCTCCTCGTCCCTCCTCCACCAAACACATTATCAGCCAATGGAGTCCCACGAGCTTGCCTTGTCCCCACGTAGGATAAAAACGGCACCAGGATTCGGTAAAAGCCGGACAGCCACAAAAGCAGCAGCGACTGTTCGGTTCAGAATGAAGGTCTGCGCCTGTGGCAATAAGCCCTCTAGACATGCGTATTCCTCCTCCTGCCACTGTGACTCTGTGGCCCTAGAGCCACCTGGCCTTTGCCAGCCAGGACATTTCAAGTCTCTTTTCTCTGCAGCAGCTCTCCGGCAGCTTCTCTCAGTCAGACGGGGGCGTTGTCTAGAGCACGCCATCCCCAGAGCTGGCTGCTGCTGAGCAGGCTGACAGCCGCTGGCTGTACAGATGCTTCCTGGTTCCTGCTCTGCACACACAATGTGTGACCACAGGCCTTGAGTGCATTTGGGGGTATTTTTCAAGCTTTTTAAAAAGCTGCGTACAGTGCAGAAAAACTTATCCCCGTGATGACCACAGCTCTGTTTGGAACAGCATCAACCAGAGTGTCTTGCTGACATCTTATGTATCTGGTGTGCTGACGTCTTGACCATGGTTCTCGTCTGTTTGGGGTTTTTTTATTATATTATTATTATTAATATTATTATTATTATATGTTTTAATTTTTCAGCATCTTGTTTACAATTTTTTGTCCGAAGTTTGTTTTCTCATGTTTTGTCATTCCCTAGACTTAGTCTCCTTGTTAAATATACGTGGATCTGAAATATTAGTATAAAGAAGCAAGTCCTGTAAACAAGGTATATCTTGCCACATTTTAAAAACAAACTAGTGTCCTTGAGTTACTTGACAACACTGTACCAGGTCAGCCCGAGGGAGCTAGGCAGGGCCACCTTCAGGGCGGTGCATTGCTCAGGGAGGCCGCGGTGGCTCCCGGCGTGCGTCCTGGTTCCCACCGCCTCCCTCTGAGCTTGGTTGCATTCCCGTTCCCATTTTGTCAGCTTTGTCAGCAGGTGGCAAATAAGATTGCTCCGATTCCCCAGTTCCGAGTGCAGATTCAAAAACCACACAAACAGTTGAACGCAGTTTGGTGATCTGCACCAAACTGAATTGTGGAATTTGCATTTGGCTTTGACCCTCAAGCACTTGAAATTTTTAGCAATACATTGACTTCAAATGTTTGCGACCAGAAATGTTTTTTATAAGATGTTAGAATATTTGTGACTTGGGGGAGAGGACTCCAGTCTAAACGTGGGATTGACTCCTGTTTGACACATACCTTGTACACATGAGGGCAGTGCCTGCAGTGTTGATCACCTGTGAGGTCGGATGTGGGATTTTCCGCTGATGTCAAACCACTGCTCAAGGAGTTCTCGATTCTGGAGCAGTTTAGGTTTCAGATTCTTGAAATGAGAACATTCCACCCGCATCTCCACGTTTGTATCTAGCTCTACAGCGTGCCCCCTGCGGCCCTCTCACTAACTGTTGGCAGGTTTGTGATACCATCCTGTGTTTAAAGTCTGAATATAAGAAATTTTGAATCTCCTTTTGTGCAGGAGTGAGACTTTGTTCTAGTTGCTCTTGGTGAATTCTGGTGAAAAGTTCAAACTCTCACAAAGAGGGTTGCCCTCAAGGGCCTCTGTGCAACCTTGCAGAGGGAGCTTTTTCTGGTCCTGCCTCTCTTTACAGATGTCAGCTTAGTTGTGACACCATGCAATCCACATCCCTGGGAAACCCATCAAATTACAAGCCGGCCGCTGGCTGGTTGTGCCAGCACAGGTTTTATGAACACACTGATGACCTGTTTCCCAAAAAGAACTGAATTGTGGAATTTAGTTCTGCTCTTGGGGGGCAGGGGCATGGCTTCAGTCCCGGCCATTCTCTTGCCTCATCCATGGAGCGTGTGTCAGGCAGGCCCCACCTTACGGGGCTCAGTGTTGGTAGTTCTGGTAAAGGGCCACCTTCCACTTGATGCCCCAAAAGGCATCCATAACATGCTCCTTTTCTTAAGCTGGGTTGCGAGTTGAAACATCTTTCTTACACTTTATGGCTGTAACAGTACCACGCGTTCAAATAATGCTGAAATATAGAGGCTATAAGCCTGTGGTTGCCTCAGTGCTCTCAGAAGCTCACAGCTCAGTGACCCCGATCTTTCCAGAGAGTTTTACATTTAAACAAAACACTTACTACCACTTGTTTCTATTTGAAGGCATACTCTTTCTTCAGATGTCCCACCAAAGTCCCACCCGTCTTATCTCCCGTGACTGAGTAGATGCCAGCCTTTGTCAGTGTTAGAATTACCTTTGAAAGGGAGTAGCCGGACGGGATTCCTGAACAAACGTTGGCATTAGTTGTTACTCTGCCCTTAGCAGTCTCTGGTGCAGATGTGCCTGGAGAGAGAGGACTGGTTAAAACGGGCTTTCGGAAATGTTCAAAGTGCAAATGGAAACTTGGTCCCACTCTCTAAAGAGGAATGTACTGGAAAAACACACAAAACAGTTGAACACATGGAATGCAACGTCGCGAGGCTTTCTGCGCTAAAACGTACCCCAGTGTGTACATTGAATGGTGTATGTGCTCTGTAGCAGTGATGTGTATGTCTCTGACACCCATACAAAATAGTCACGGTTTGTATAAATGCATACATTTAAAAATACATAGGTACAATACACCTGACATAAAACTGTAGTATGCCTGACAGACATTACTAGTGCCTAATACTGAGTATAAGTCACTGTGTGTTCACATCACCTTGGAAGATCAGTCATTGTTATAAAAGTAACCAGTGAAGTGGCATTATTTATGAATCACATCTTTGAAGCTGGGCAGTAGCATATGCATATATATTTTTAAATAACATTTTTCACAGTTTTCCAGAGTTACTGTTGAAATCTGTATCGCCAAAAAAGAGAGAGAAAGAGAGACAGAAAGATGCAAGATTTTTTTAATGATGTAGACACTCTTCAGACCCAGTGATCGACGTGTGATTTCCTGTTTGTAGATATTCAAGAGACTTTAGCAGTCACCAGCCTTAATGCATGTACAGGATATTATTGTGACTTAATTTATCTGCAGTTTTTAATCCATACAAAATTGGAGTTTATAAACGGACTTGGATTAAATATGTCTGCCTTTCTAAGGCTGCAAACAATACATTAAATGATTTCTGTTGTACGTGAGAGAAGTCGAGTCGTACGTTTAAAAAAAAAGTTCACCGGTTTCTGTTAATATTTCACAAGGAAACCTTACAATTGAAATATTTTCAGAGTGGTATTCTCTTCCCAGCTTGGAATCTCTTTAGAGGCAACCTTGTTTCATGAATGCTCTCTCTCTCTTTCTCTCTTACTCTCTCACTTTCTCGTTCTGTCTGTCTTTCTCCTTTTTTGTTCCTTTCTTCCTATGTCTTTTCTATCCTAGGTGTTAAAGTCAGGGCCTTGCACATGCTGTGCAGGCTCCCTACCACTGATCTATGTCCACAGCCCTCACCGTGTTCCGGTGTAGCTCATGAGTCATCGTTGCCAAGTCTGATATTTTTCAATAGTCCTATAGTTTCCTGCTTCTGTTTTCCATTCCTAAAATATGCCCCCCGCTCATGTGCACACCCTCTCATTCTCTCTCTCTCTCTCTCTCTCTCTCTCTCTCTCTCTCTCTCTCTGCCATACAAACACACACTTTCTCCTCTCCTCCCACTCTCTTTCTCTCTCTATTTTGTGTCCCAAAGACTGCTGACGAGGAACCTGGAATGTTTTCACGGATGACTACGCGGATGGATACCTGCTCAACTAGTAGCCCTGAGGTGCTGCTCTAATGGCCATTCTTCAGTTGGCACAAGTCAGTTCCCTGACCACTTGTGCCAGGCTAAAACACGTAATGATTATGTCTGCAATACTTGCTCAAGAAAATAAGAGAATTCCGAATCAAGGAGCTGAAATACTGGAACAGTAGCTAGGACGTGACTTGGTGCCTTATGTAGGCGAGGGTCTGCTGACCTTATTTTCCCCCCTAGCTCTCTCGCTCTTCCTTCTCCTCCCCAAGCTGAAGAAGCAGAAATAACAGAAACAAAATGACGTCTTCATCTGATCCAGTCCGCATCCTCAGGTTTAGACACTTTATGTCCCCGCTGCACCATCAGACACAGTCCACATGGTCTAGACAGAAAACCCAGAAAAGGTTGGGTGGTTGAGCTCCCTCAGCAGTTGAGCAGAGGTCACAGGCAAGGAGAACACCTGGTCCCCAGAGGTGGCTAAGGCAAGAGGCTTGTAGGTACTAGCTCCAGCGAGCACTGAGTGAGATTCTTGCAGAGGCTGGCTAAGATCTGCCCAGCAAGAAATGCCTTTCTGTTGGATGTGTCGCTGAAGCCATCGGAGTCTCTTCCTGTCAGAATCCTGTTTTCAAATGTATCCCATCCTCAATCAAGCCTAGATCAACTGGAGTCTTGAAAGACATTTTTAATGGGGGTGGAGGGCTGGGGGGGGCTGACCACATAAACTGCATTTTCAACTGTTTGGAGACAATGTGTTTCCTATTCCCGGAAGAGTACGCCCTAACAAACAGCCCAGAGCTGTTCCAGTCTGAGAACACTGTTCTCCTTGTACACACCATTGTGTGTGTCATCAGAAGGGTTAACTTGTTTGCTTGGCATGAGGTGCATTCTAAAACTCTATTCTCAAACTAATTACATCTGACCACGGTTTTGGTTTTTATTACTTAATTGGCACTTTCAACACCAAGGGGTAAATTTGGGGTCAGCTGCTGAGGGACCTACAGTCACAGCTCTTGGCAGTAATAGGAATCAAGGGATTAAGCCTCCATGTGTTATTGGGAAAGCTCATCTCTTAGAGCCAATTTTAAAGACAGTGATCTGGAGGATGAATTTAAGGCATTAATCCCGAATCAAAACAGGATATTAAGCATCCACGCTGGAAATGGGACCCGCAGGTGTCAGACATTACTGATGAGGTCGGAAAAGCCACATCAAGCCCTGGTTTCCCTGCTTGCTTTCAGAATAGGAAGAGCTTATGGAGAGTGGTTCATTCCCAGACATGATGTGCGTGTCATGCGTGCTTTGGCTTTTCGAACAGTTTCTTTTGTTATTGAAAATCACTGTGACATTCTGCTTCCTCGTTACACCTCGGTTTTTCACAAATCTAAAATTTCTACCAATATTTACAAACGCTTTATTTCAAGATGACCAAATGAACAAGGAGAAAACCCCCAACCCAGGAATGTGTGACTCAAGGGAACGGCAGTCCTCCCCGAAAGGTGTTCAGTGTCTGCAATCATAGTCCCGAGCCTCCTCCATTCCCCCTACCTGACAGTGTGAGCACCACAGATGTGGCTTTGAGAGGTCAGTGGCTTGACACAGGACCAGATGGGTTTTTGAGCAACCTCACCACCACCACAGCTGAGCCCCTCCCAGTCATGACAGGAATGTTGATGCTGGTTATTCATCTCTTAGAATCCCAGCACTTCCAGTTGCATTCTGTAACACCCCCTTTGGAGAACAGGATTGATTTTGTTGTTACTCTTGGGGTGTAAACTCTGTAAGTCAGATTTAGTATCTTGTCCCTTCAGTTGAACAGATTCAAGAGACAGAGCGGTTTAGAGAAACAAAACTGCGAAGCAGGAAGTCAGTAATGCTGAGACCCCAGAAGAGCAGTAACCGGAGGCTGAGCGCTTCCTGAGCGCTTCCCTCCGCTACACCCAGCCCGTAAGAAAGCTGCCCTTCTTGCCTCTGCCAAGTGTGGCTCCATGTCAGCCACCCTGCTGAGTGCCCTTGAGGGTCAGTAGATTGGGGTGCAGATGTTCAGGCTCATTGCCGTCACTCAGCAGGGTTCAAGCATTACCATATGCCAGAAATTACAGGACAACCCTGAAATCCCAGCACTTGCAAGGCTAAAGTAAGAGAACTCTTGAGTTCAAGACCAGCTTGGGCCTCATGGTGAGCTCAGTGTCACCCCAGAAACGTAGCAAGAGCATTATCGTAAGAAGAGGCAAGGGAAACGCACTGTGCATGCATCGGGTGTGTGATGTGGAAGGTAGGACTTTCTTATGGGGTCTAGAGCTGACAGCAGGGTGGCCATAGGCCTTAGGCCAGGGAAGGTAGTTGCTAGGGAATGCTCCTGTGTGTTGTCAGGATTAGGAGGCCTTCCTGGCTATAGGTGGTGCTCTGTGGCTAACAACTGAGCTCCCACCCTCTTTACCACTCAGCTCTGGCTTTAAATCAGTGGCATCCGGATGGAAAGGGAAAAAAACAACCTTGGGTTCGTGATCTGACATCTCCCACTACGTCACTGCAGTAACCGCTCAGTGCTACAGTTCAGGAACCGTGCTAGAGCGGAAGAGCCTCAGCCGTCTCTTCTCCTGGCTCCTGGGCTTTTCCCCTGGAGATGGGGAGGTTGACTTCTCTCTATGTGGCCCTGCTGCCTGTCACGGGGGCAGGCAGCTGCTCTGAGAGGCTTGTCCCCGAGAAAGAAGATCCGTCATAGGGGACCCAGAGAGAGGAAGCCTCTCAAGGGGAACCTCTCGGTGGTTTTCTCTAGTTGTCTTGTGGCTGCTCAACATAATCTCTTAATTGCAGATGAAACCTTAGTCAGAGCCAGGAGAGAGAGAAATGTCAACATGCAGGAGAACTTGCTGCTTTTCATGGCACCCACCCAAACGCTAAATATTCTGACCCCAGCGAGTGGGTGAGCCATGCAGACACAGCTCCTGCTTCACACCAGAGTCAAAGCCCTATGTGTGGGGATTTTCATTTCTTCTCAAACAGTAATTCAGCTCAGGGCCAGTGTGTCTCCCTTGCATCTCTAAACCAACGATTTGAGCTTAACCAAAATAAGCATGAAATGCTCAAGGGCCCCTTTTCACACCCGAGAAATCCCCTTCCCATTCTCTCCCCAGTGAGAACAGAGCTGGAGCCACTGGGAGGCTTAGCTTGATTGAAGTTCAGACAAATACTGCTTGCTTTCCACAGGAGCCCACCATGTCACCCGTGGGAGTTGCAGGCATTGGCTGGGGCCCGGCCACCCTAGCTATCAGCCTGCTCTCCTTGGAGGAGCCGTTCCAGCTGGGTGCTGGATTGGCTGTCACCTTTTCTGAGCCAGGGTGTGGCAAACATATTCCTGTGAAAGGAGAGCAATTACTTGTGTTCATGGCCCAGTAAAAGTTTAACGTTGTGCCTTAGTGAAGGGATTTAAAGCTCAGCTATTTCCCCTATTATGGAGGTATCTGCTTGCCTTGGAGAAACAATTATTCATGTTTATTCCTGGAGCTGACATTTCAGATTTGGTATTCCTAAATCAGGCCCCAAACCATTCCCAGCCCTGTATCTCAGTCCAGGGAAAGCTGTCTGCGGTGAGCTCTGCTTGCATCCCACCAGACCCTGCCAGTGATCTAGCCACAGGAGCGAGGGAGAAAGCCCTCACCTATGCCTCCTGTGGGGTCCTGTCTGAAGGCGGCGAAAGGGACTGAAGAGAGCCTTAAAGAGGTCAGTCCTGCAGAGCAATGAGACTTGTGAAATGTACATATAGCAGAAATGAAAATGCTATCCTTAGTCTTGTGTTTGTATTTTGTCCAGTTGCTCTAAATTGAGTAACGCAGACCCACCTGTGCTTTGTGACACTCATTTGGGCTGCTTGTTGGCATGTTTGGATGTTCTAAAGCCCAAAGTCTGTATTGATAGTCACTCCACTATCCAGGCAGTGTTTCTGTTATGCATCAACCTTTCCAACACCACTGATGAAGCTGTGTGCAGTTCCCTGGGTCTGAGTGTGCGACAAGAATCTTAACACAAGAACTTGATAAGGACTGACTTCCACGGGGCCATTTTTCCCAAGGACTTGCTAGTGGATCCTGAGCGGGCAGTGCAAGCCTGCAAGGGCTCTCATCTCGCAGGCTGCTTCGAAGATGTCCGCACGCCGGGGGCCTAATGTCTGCATTTGGTGGTCACTCATCTCTGTGAAGTGGCGAGATGTTAAGCCTCCTTTGCAGTTTCCTCCTACAATAGAACTTGCTCCCATACAGAGGAAGCCGCCCCTCTCCTGAATCCAGAGTGACTGATGGTGAATGGCGGAGTAGCAAGCGCATCTATTGCTAAGGCTCTGCCCAGTGGGAATGTGCATTTTGTCCGGGTCCAAAATTTACAGGAACAGAGGTGACAGAGCATGGACCACATTTGTTCCTGCCTGAGCTACATACAGTACTGTTCCTGTCATTCACAAGACACCCAAACAGTGTGGTTTCTGGAGTGGATGCTCCTCTAACTGGTCTGTAACAGAATGAACGAACCTTAAGGATTTGTTAAAGAGAAGCGTTTATACTTAAAGGCAAATGTTAATTCACCATCACAATTCTGTCTTAATAAACCTTGAAGTTGGCGTTCTGTCTCAAATACATCCTGGCGTATTGAACTTCTTTCAGGCAAGGTGTTTGTTCCTGTGTGGCACAGCATTCTGCTTTAAATATAATCAGCCTGCCAAATAAATTACCTTTCCACTAAAAAAAAAAAAAAAAAAAAAAAAAAAAAAAAAAAAAATCTATGAACCCATGTAAACTTCTACAGCAGATGCCAGATTTTTAAAGACACACGCACCACTCTGAGAATGTTCCCTGCTAGAAAGGGTCACTTTAGAGTGAAAAATGAAGCCACGTCTGGAGAGCCTGGGACATTTTGGCTAAGAGATGTTTTATTTCTTTGCATGTCAAAGCTTTGCGCACATAGTGAAACATTTAAGTATAAGCCATTACTATTCCATAGGGCAAACACTTAAAATATTCAACGCAAAAGGCTCAGCAGCCACTGTTGTCAGTTTCCTGTTGCTGTGATAAAATACCCAGCAAAATAATTTAAGGGAGCAAAGGTCTGTAGCTCACAGTTCCAGGCCCAGACCATCCCCCTGAGCTTGAGGCAGCTGCTCCCACTGTGTCCACTGTCAGGAAGCAACGAGAGGCGAGCGCTGTGCTCAGCTGCCTGCACCTTTCTGTGAGGCCTGGAGCTTCAGCCCAGGGAATGGTGACACCCACGTTAGAGGTTCAGCTGCCTCACGGGCAAGCCTGGGAGCTAACCGACTCTAAATCACCCCTCACAGACCGGGCCAGAGGCCAGTCCCCTGCGTGGCTTTCGGGGCTGTCTGGTTAACGATATTAACCACCGTTGCACTTTTCCCTTTCAAAAAATTGTTAATGAAATTGTTTTTGTTTATAGGTATAAACAATATAAAGGGAGTGGGATACAGAGTTAATAAAATGTAACTAATAATAAAAAAAAACCAATATAGGTAAATAAAACGTCTCCTTAATTCCCACACAGTTTTACCCAAAGATGGCTGTCTTGCAAATGGGTAGGCCTGTCTGTGTTTTACTCTGTGTGTGTTGGAAACATTTTTAACTTTAATGAAGTGTATTTGTAGTTTTGTCTCCTGTGTTCTGTATCTAAAACGGCTTTTTTTAAACTCAGGATAATGAGATTATGCTTATATTGTTTTGATAGGCTTGTTGGAATGCTCTGTCCCTGGGCTTCTCATCGATTTTAGGTTAATTCTGTGTGGCTCAACATCATTCCCTACAAGACTCTTCCTTTCCTCTTTGAATTGTCATCCTAGTGCCCTTGTCCAGATCAGTCTAGGGTTGACTTTTTATTTTTCATTTTTGTTCTGAACTTCTAGGGATTAAACCCAGGGCCTCCTATAAGCACCCTGCAGCTGAGTTTGAGCCCAAGTCCTGTCTTCCTTTTTCTGGTTTGGGGGCAGGGTCTCACTAAGCTGCCTGTGGTGCCTTGCTCAGAGGCTTGCCTCAAACTTGCTAAACTTCTGAGTTCTGCCTTCACCTTCTGAGGGCTAGGATTTGGGCAGATGGGCAAATCTCAGGAGATGCTCTCCCAGTCATAATAACCTAAAGCAGCAAGATTAACACTCACCGAGAGACCCCACCTCAAGGGAATAGGGCGGAGAGTGCCAGGAAGGTCCCCGATGTCCTCCTCCGGACCTTCACTGTGGTGCCTTGCTCAGAGGCTTGCCTCAAACTTGCTAAACTTCTGAGTTCTGCCTTCACCTTCTGAGCGCTAGGATTTCAGGGGTACACAAACACACCTTGTTTATGTGGTGCTGGGTACCAAATCCACAGCCCTGTACATGTCAGGCCAAACATTTTCCTGACTGAGCTCCTGATTT
Organism: Meriones unguiculatus; assembly: GCF_030254825.1. Taxonomy (NCBI): domain Eukaryota; kingdom Metazoa; phylum Chordata; class Mammalia; order Rodentia; family Muridae; genus Meriones; species Meriones unguiculatus. The sequence continues at coordinate 59,938,748 of NC_083363.1, read as the reverse complement.
CATTCTTTTGGTATTGGCTTTGAAGGGTTTGGTTTTAACTATTAGGGTTTGGTTTTATCTATTAGATTTCCTATGAACGAACTTTTGCAAGCAAAGGTGTGTTCATCTTGGTTCAGAGAACAACGCTGTGTCTCTTCATAGTGTGACTAGAATAATTACAGGAAGAGCAGAAGGACCTCATGCACCTTCCTCTGCCAGCTGAGTCCCTGCTCCGTGTGTTTGAAGGACCAGACATGCTGAGGTCACTGTGACTGGCCTTGTGTGCAGATGTACCCTCAGCCCCACTGTCCCCTCCCAGTGACCTGGGATGTCTTAAAGAGGCCACTTTCACCACCATGACAGCCTGGGGGCAAAAGGGACACAAAGCTGTTGAGGAATTTGGAGCACCAAACTCCATCAGCGCCTGTCCACCTTCCCTCTGGTGCTCCTGGGCTTCCGTCTCCGACACAGCCACACTCAGGTTACAGCCCCCGTAAGGGAGCACCTGGCTCAGGTCTGCTTGAGGCTGCTAAGTTGTCCAGTACTGGACAAAAAGGCTGGACTCCACTCCACCTTGGGGCCTCTGCCTTACGGCTTTTAAATTTTTCTGGCCACTTTTCCAGATCTTTCTAGAGTCCAATGGGGTCTTTTGTGATCAACGAGGCTGTATATTTTACCTCATGGCTAGTATACAGATATACCGAACGAGCAGAGTAATAACTCTCTCCGTAAAGAAGAGTGAGAAAACTACCTTGTACTTCCAGCTCTGGTCCCTACGCATCATTGTCTATTCAGAGCCCCTCTGGAGCTCAGTTCCTGTTCCTATGGATGAAGTCTGGTGTGACCTCATAACTTTTCTGGGCACTTCACACAACAAAAGGAAGTCTTTTGCTCCTTGATACACAGAGCCATCTCATCATTCAAAGGCTGAGCCAGGAAGAATCCAGACCCTGGGAGAGCTGACCCCTCTCCAGTCCACTCAGGACAAAGCGGGCAGTTTCCTAAGAGGGCTGTTGGGCCTTTTTGGTCTTACCCTCACTGGCATCCTTGAGGGATTCCAGAGTCTTCCAGACTGAGGCAATGGGAAGAGGGTAATGGCCTAAATGTGGCTGGAACTGATTCCATAGCCCGGTGTGGCTGAGGGATCTTTGGGAGAAAACAGCTCTTCTCATTCTTCCTCCTCCTCCCACTGAGGGATTGCTCCCCCATGGTAATGTGGTAATGTGTGTGACTGAGGTGTGCCCCACCAAATTCGGTATGGAAATCCTAATGCCTACTACCTCAGAACATGACTGCATTTGGGGATGGAGCCGTTAAACGGGATGAAAATGAGACAACCAAAATGGGCTCTAGTCCAAAGTGGCTATTATTGTGGGAGTGGGTGTGTGCCTGTGAGGTCCGGAGGAGGACATCGGGGACCTTCCTGGCACTCTCCGCCCTATTCCCTTGAGGTGGGGTCTCTCGGTGAGTGTTAATCTTGCTGCTTTAGGTTATTATGACTGGGAGAGCATCTCCTGAGATTTGCCCATCTGCCCAAACAATACTAGAGTTACAGGCAAGCTTGGCTGAGTGTAACTGGTCCTCAGGATTTCATAGCAAACACATTTAACCAGGAAGCCATCTCCCCAGCATAGTATCTTATATATACAAATAATGTGTGTGTGTGTGTGTGTGTGTGTGTGTGTGTGTGTGATCTCCCATAGTCCTGGAGCCTGAGTCCAAAGTTGAAGGAATGGCCTCTGGTGAGGGCCCTCTTTGTGGTAAAGGCCCTATGTGCCTAGTGTCCTTATAAGAAAAGACAAGCAGGACAAAGAGAGGTGCCTGAGGAGGTGTGCTCAGAGGGTCAGGCATGTGGAAAGACAGCAAAGTAGTAACTGTCTGCAAGCCAAGGTGAGGCCTGGAGCAGGCCTTTCTTTCACAGCCCTCCTAAGGAAGCGATGCTGCTGCTGCCACTTTCATCTTGGCCTTACAACCTCCAGATCTGTGAGACAGCAAATTCGAGGCAGGTAAGCTGTGCTCTTCACTATGGCAGCCCTAGGAACTGGAGAGCAACTCTTCTCGGCATCTGGACAGCCAGGTGGTCCTGGCCCCTCCACCAAGGCTCCTCATTCCTCCGGGTAGCATCTCAGGTAGAATGGGAGATTCGTGGGAGGACAGCCCAGAGCCCCATCTGATCCACAGAGAACAAGGCCCTGATGGAGGCATAGGAGGACAATGGTTACCTCCCAGTGGCCGCACCCCTGCTGCCATTAGCAGCTTTGACACACACTTCCTGACATACATAGACCTGCAAGTTTTAGGAACTATCGTGCAACCCAGTACAGAAACACAAGTCAAGCTTGCTTTATACCCGCCTCCCATTAGCTTCAAGCTGCTGTAGAAATTCCTGTGGGAGGAGTTAGTGCATACTAACCCTTCCTTGCCATAACTCCAACTTCCTGTCCAGCTTTCCACACAAGACTCACAAGATAAGCATCTCGAAGTCAGAAGAAAGAGCAGCAGCCCTCCCTCTAAACTCCTATTAAATTAGAATTAAGACCTAGTTGTTCTGAGCAAGATGTAATTTGAGCAGTGGCCAGCAGTGGCTACTCTTCAAGCAGAGAATGTGCCAACAGTCAGGCATGCAAAATGGTGTAACTTCTGCAAAAATAGTTTCTTAGGCCCTCAAAAAATTAAGCACAGAGTTTCCATGTGTCCCAGAAATCCCATACCTCTCTGAGAGAATAATCCATACAAAAACATGTACATAAATTTTCATAGCAGAATCATTCACAGTATCATACAAATGTCCAGCAACTGACAGATAGGCAAATGTATAAATCTTTACCCATGGACACCCCCCCAAAAAATAAATCCAGATATGCCACAGTATAACTGGATCTTGACAGCACTGTATTTAATGCAGGAAGCCATACACAAGGCCACACGGGGTAGCATTCCATTTAAATTAAATGCCCACAATGAATAATCTCAGAGAGAATGGGCGTTGGCTACTCAGAGCTAAGAAGCGGGAGCCAGGAAAGGCTGTAAGCACACAGGTTTTCTTTGCAGGGTGGTGAGACTGTTCTGGAATTAGGTAGTTGTGGTGGAGGCGTGAGCTTGTGCGTTCACTAAAATTAATGTCTCTGCTTTAGAATGGAGGCTGTGATGCATGCGATGCAAGTCTTGCCAGTCTAACAGGTGGTCAGCATGCATTTAGACTCAACACGACCTCGCAGCTGTTCTCTCTTGTGTGTAAGGCTTCTTTCAGATCAGATCAGAGGAGGTAAAACTTCTGAATCCTCATGGGTATGAAAATGCATCATTTGCATGTCTACAAGCAGCAAATGCTCTTGCATTACACTTCCATTTGCTATGAATTTCTTTTTTTTTTTTTTATTTAAACAGTGCTCACACTATGTTGTGAATTCAGGCCAGTCTCACGCTCCTGAGATCTCCTGCCTCAGCCTTCCCAGCACTTGGAAGTCTGTACACCCACCACCACACCAGCATGGAATCCTAACTTAGGAATGATTTCCCTGGAAGCTGGGAGGTTCTGCTCCTTTCTTCTTGCCATCTGTTATCTTTGGGGCAGTGCAGTCAGTCCCTCCCGCTCACACTTTTATTTGATGTCGTCGTTGTCTTCTTCTTCTTCTTCTTCTTCTTCTTCTTCTTCTTCTTCTTCTTCTTCTTCTTCTTCTTCACGATTTCATTGGCTTGATTGGATTAAGAAATGCCTAAGAGATAAGTAAAGGCCACCCTAAGTATGTCTGTAAGGCGAAGGGTTCTCCATCAATGAGTAGATCCTAAAGGCTCTGCCTTATGGGTGGCTTAGCCCCTCCCTCATAAAAAGATATTATTATTTCTACTTGGTAGGAGTGGTCCTTGGGGCTCTGTCTTGCTCTGGTCCTTTCGTACAGGTCCATTTAAGAAACTCTTCCACTGTATTTACCCCCCACCCCAATGATCTGCCTCACCATGCACCTAGAAACAACAGAGTTGGCACGATGAACTAAAAACCCCGAAACCATAAGCTAAAATAAAATTTGATTCCTTAGTTGTTTTCTGTCTTGACCCCAGCAGTGCAAAGAGTAAGAAAACACATCCTTGAGGTCAGAAACATCCTTGTGATGTGGCTGTTCAGTGAGAGTGTTTTGTTTGGCTGCATTTGGCTGTGATTTTGCTCAGCTGTCTGCGTGGGGCTCCTGGTGCGCTTCCTCCCATTTCTATGGGATGGTGTTCAGCTTTAGAAAGTTGGGGACTTGGGGGTTCAGCTTCTAGTTCTCTTAACTTGTGACTCATTTACTGACCACAAGGTTCCTTGGCCCAGCCTTTGTACTCACACCCCTCCCAGCTCCAGCACTTCTGCACATTTACAGAGATCTTTATTTCAATCATCAAATTTTTCATTTCCAAGCTCTCTCAAAACCTTCCCTTTTATGGGGTAATATCATTTTTATTTTTCTCCAAGGGGTCTAATTATATGTGTGCCAAATTCTTGTTGTCTGCTCTATTAACTCTGTCCCTTTGGTGTAAGCTTTCCTATTAGTTGAGCTTGATGATTCTCCTTTATGGCTGTCTTCAAATGTTTGGGGTTATTGGTCATGATGATTCCTCTGCACTGCCAACCTGACTGGATTTCAGATTACCCAGAGGACACACCCCTGGGCTTGTCCACTAGTGGTGTGTGCAGAGAAGGCTAAGCAAAGAGGGGAAACCACCCTGAATGTGTGTGACACCGTCCCACAGGCTGGGACCGCAGACTGGATAAAGAGGAGGAAGGAAGGAAGCCATGTTTCCCCCTTCTCTGAGTCCTGCTGTACCCAGATGTGAGGAGTCCCAGCTCTACGCTGCGGCCGCTACTGTGAGTTCTGCTACACCTTCCCCACCGTGATGCACTCTCCTCCTCACGCACTTAGCCAGACTCAGTCCTCTCCCCTCTACGGTGCTTTTTGCCGTGTATTTGGTCACAACAGTGTGAAAAGTAAGCGGTACACTGACTTTGCACTCAACGCTCCCCCGGTGGCCTCTGACAGTCTTGGCATCTCCTGGCTCCACAACTAGCCCTTGGACAAGGCACCCCAGGCCTATGGATGCTACCCAGGCCTCACAGACATCTAAGCCAGGACACTCACACTCTCACGTGATTCCCGTCCTGTGGGTGAAGAGGCGGCTGTGTCTACAAAAGGTTCTCTTTCCCATGGACCTCCCCAGTGGTGTGACCCTCAAGCTCGTACTTGCCAGAACAGTTCTGTCTTGGTCTCTGTTGTCTTGCTACAATGAGTACCACAGACTTGGCAATTGTACAAGTTTAATCGACTCATTGTTCTGGATAACACAGAATTGCACATGAAGACAACCTCTGGTAAGGGCCTTCTCACTATGTCATAACATGGGGGGGGAGGGTCACAAGATGAGAAACTGTGAGCAGGGCCAAAGGAAAAGAGGCCAAACTCGTCCATCGATGAGGAAAGCACTCCATGCTAGGATCACTAATCTATTCATGAGGACAGAAGACTTGTGAGATAGTTGCCTCTTCAGGCCCCACCTCTCCCACTGTTGCTTTGAGATTGCTTCCAAAATGTGTATTCCTGGGAAGCACGCTAAAATGTTAAGTTCCCTGCCTTGCTCGTTCTGCATACCCTCCACACTGTAATTTCCTTCTTCATAATCTTCCCAGTCCTCAGCCGTCCTTCAGACACACCTCTGTAGTCCTGAACCTCTTAAGGCAAGGCGCTCTTTCTTGTTGTTTAAGGCAATCATACGCACTATTGCTGCTGTCCTTGTTATTACTTTGTTCTCTGACCTCTCTGAGATAAGATCTTGCTGGACCACACTCACGAAGTCAGGCAAGCCTCCCTTCCCGGCAGCTAGGACAATAGGCACATTCCCAGCACATGGCATTCTGTGGCTGTGTCCAGCTTTTCTCTCCCCTTTAAAAACACCACGTCCTGATGGCTTGCCTATGGCAGAGGAGTTTCCACGTAAGGCTCAGGCTGGATGCAGATGAGCTGCTCCACATTGCTGCAATCCTTGCTGAGGCAGCTCACTGACTGCCTCTTCCGGTTGTCCGGAGGCCTGCCATATCTCTAGCAGTTTTTTTGCCCTCCGTTGGCTCAGCCATACCTGTGAGCCTACTCTAAAGTAGTGTTGGTGCATCCAACTCTAATTTAATTTTTAAACACCCACTCAGAGGGTGGGAGAGGGGGCAGCGGATAAAGCACCTGCCAAGCAAACATCAGAACCAGAGTTTGGATCCCCAGGCTGAGCAGAAATGACAGCCCACTTGTAAGCCAGGTGTCAGGGAGGCAAAATGAGGCGACCCCTGGAGCAAGCTGGCCAGCTAGATTAGCCAGGTCGGCAAGGTGGTTAGGAATGAGGGACCCAGCCTCAATATATAAGGTGTAGAAAGATTTAGGAAGACGGTATCAGACGCACACCTGGAGGCAGAAATAAGTCAGTTTAGACCGTTGCAAGGCAGCACTGGCAACACATTATGAATCAGAAACCTGCCCTGGGATCCAGACAAGCAGAGGCCAGATGTTAATGCTAGGACACAAAACTGGACCACCTTGGGGGGACATGGAAGGGAGTCACCTGACCTGAGAAGTGGCCTCTGACTGAACAGTGGGGAGCAGGTAAGGGGTAATAGTGCCCTCTTCCACACTGAGGCATTACGTTCTCAGGAGGCAGCTGTCTATCCTAAAGCATTTCAGAGGTAGGGCTACCATCTACAGCTGGGGGCTGGCCTCCCCCAACACAGTGATGGGTATATGTGGTAAATGAGCAGGATACTCGGAAAGCATCCGTAATGCTGAGTGTCCGTCTGTACACACGGAACTGGCCAGAGGACCAGTCTCTTTGCAGGTGGAGGCAATGACAGGAAGTATGGCTTATGACAGCTCAGTAAGACAGCTCAGTCTCCTGGAAGTCCACCTCTGAGCTGCCCTTTGTAAAAAGCCCGTGATTCCCACTTCACACGGGACACATCTGACGTGTCTCATGTCTTCCTGTCCTCTCCCAGTGGGCAGGAGGAGGGATGGAGAGGTGAGGCACCAGGGAAGGCATAGGGACCTATCGGGCAGAGAGAGGGAAGGCCCAGCAGACAAGAAATCCTGCAGCAAAATCTGGTGGATGGCCCAGCACTTGCCTCATACTCACACAAAGTTGTCTGACTATACCACGGAGCCCAGACCCAGGAAACGGTAAAGTTACTGTACACATTTCTCGTTCATTCTCCCTGTGCGGGTAGAGAGAGAATCAAAGTGAAGACTCCCCAACAGATAAGCAGTTCAGCCTCCCTGGAAGAGCCAGTTTGAGGCGTGTACCTTGGGCTTGCAGCTGTAATTATGATGTAAAGGAACTGCCGCTCCTTGATGGCTCTTTCTTCATTCCATGTCAATTAAGTGGGAACGCATGTGTCTGTTCCTGGAGGGAGGTGGAGAGAGACCTCATTAGTTAGTGTCCGGAAAGAGTATCGTGATGAAAAGACCTCCATAAATGCAAGGGGTTATTAGTAGGTGGGTGCAGTTTGTAAAATAGATTGAATGAGTTGTCTTGTTTTAGTCGGCTTTGTTTGAGAGTGAAAACGGCAGCTTCCAGCCCTGGAGTCAGCCATGGCCAACACACATAACACAGGAAACGTAGGAGCCACAGAGGGAGGCGTTTCAGTGATTTTTTTTTTTTTAATCACACCCCATCCCCACACAAGATTTGGGAGGTGTTCAGAATTCTAGCCCAAGAATCTGATGTCCCTGAGCTGGTGCCACTCGATAGTATCTGTGACGTTGGACAGGGGCGTTGACTTTTCTGTGTCACCGTCTCTACACCTGGAAGGCTTGGCAGTTGGCCTCTTGTCTTTCATTTCATCGATTCCAGCACACACCTGCCATTCATAAGCCCCCTGTGGCACAGAAGGCCACAAGCCCGAGAGCTCTCTCTGGCATGCTTGAACTGACTTACACACAGAGAACCCAGAAATGTGCGATTTCTCATCCCCCACACTTACACAGTTCAGGGGCAGCGGAGAGCACATTTCTGCCATTGTCCACTTCATTCACGGTGCTTTCAAACACATGGCAACCGGGAGGGCGGGGATTGGAAGAAAACGAGCTGTAGCTTATTTTCTATTTGCCGATTCTCTAGCCACAGACCCCAGCTCACTGCCCAGGGAAGCTAAGGACCACTGGGGAGTTGCATCAGCTCCGTTCCCATTTCCTCCTGTTGCAGGCTCTAGCTGCACTTTGAGGGTGGAGGTAAAGTTCTGTAGGCTAACCCTCTTGTACACCTGAACCCCGGGGTGGGGGGACAGGAAGAAAAGAAGGGAGAAGAATGGGGTGGCTAGGAAGAAAGAAAGCACAACTGAATGGTTCACTTCGATGTGATTTCCTTCTGTTGAAATGGATTCATTAATATTGAGATGGGGAAATCATGAAATTTGCAGGTAAATGGTGGGATCTGGGAAGGATCATCCTGAGTGAGTTGTCTCAGAAGCAAAAAGACACACATGGTATATACTCACTCATATAGACATACAACATAGGACAAACCCACTAAAACCTGTGCATCTAAAGAAACTAAGCAAGAGAGAGGACCCTAACTAAAACGTCCAATCCCCATCCAGAAAGGCAAAGAGGATGGACATCAGAAGAAGAAGAAAACAGGAAACAACCTAGGAACCTACCACAGAGGGCCTCTGAAAGCCTCTGCCCTTCAGACTATCAAAGCAGATGCTGAGCCTGATGGCCAACTGTTGGGCAGAGTGAACGGAATTTTAGGTAAGAACTGGGAAATAGTAAGAGCTGGAGAGGACAGGGTCTCCACAAGGAGAGCAACAGAACAAGAAAATTTGAACATAGGGAACTTCCCAGAGACTCATACTCCAACCAAGGACTATTCATGGAGATAACCTAGAACCCCTGCACAGATGTAGCCCAGGGCAGTTCAGAGTCCAATTGGGTTACATAGTAATGTGAAGAGGGACTGCCTCTGACATAATCTGATTGGCCTGCTCTTTGATCACCTCCCTCTGGGGGGGGGGGGGAGCAGCCTTACCAGGCCACAGTAGAGGACAATACAGCCACTTTTGATGTGAACTGACAGACTAAGATCAGAAAGGAGAGGAGAACCTCCCCTATTAGTGGACTTGGGGAGTGGCATGCAAGCAGAGGGAGGAGGGAGGGTGGGATTGGGATGGGAGGAGGGAGGGGCTTATGGGGGGATGCAGAATGAATAAAGTGTAATTGATGAAAAATTAAAAAAAAAATATTGAGATGGACATCGAGTCTTTGGCTAGAACTCTCAACATTCCAAACTCTGGGGGCAGGAGAGTGAAGAGATAAAACCTCAGAAACACCTGTGTTTGTGGCTTGCCCATTTTCTGTGTTGTGTGTGTTGGTCATGGCGGTGAACTCAGGGTCTGAAGCTAGCACACCGGCGAGATGGCTCTGCATCTCACAGAGGTGCTGTCTGTGGATTCCAGCTTCAGTTCAGTTCCCAGAACCCGTGGTGGAAGGAAAGAACTAACCCTCCAAAGTCACTCTCTGACCTCTACATGCATGAGGCACACCCATACCATACACAGGCATAAAATTATGATAATTATATAATAATAGAATATACACAATATACAATAATATAGGTAATACTTATTATATATACTATTATATATTATATACTAATTATATAATTGTATAATATTATGATTATATATTATGTATAATCATATATTATATAATAATATAATAACAAATTTTAAAGCATATCGTAGTCAATGATCTGTTGCTGTGAAGAGACTCCATGACCACAGCCACTCTAATAAAGGAAAACATTTAATTAGAGCTGGCTTACAGGGTCAGGCTAGTCCATTATTGTCGTGGCAGGAAGCATGGCGGCATGCAGGCAGCCATGGTGCTGGAGAAGGAGCCAGGAGTTCTACATCTGCATCGGCAGGCAGCAGGAAAAGAGATAGACTGGGCCTGGCTTGAGCTTCTGAAAGCTCAAAGCCCACCTCCAGTGATGCATCACCTCCAACAAGGCCACCCCGCCCATAGTATTCAAATCTGGAGCCTATGGGGGCTATTCCTGTTCAAGCCAGCACAGACCGTTAGAAATGGTAAGGTACCAGCCTGGTCTATGAAGTGAATCCAGGACAGCCAAGGCTACACAGAGAAACTCTGTCTCGAAAACCAAAAGAAAAAAGAAACAAAGAAAGAAATGGTAAGGTGCTCATCTAGGCTTATAGGGGCTCACAGAGACTGAAGCTCCAACCAAGGACCATGCATGGACTCAAACTAGGCCCCCTACATCCATGTAACTGATGGGCAGCTTGGTGTTCATGTGGGTCTCCTAGCAAGTGGAGTGGGGGCTGTCTCTGACATAGACTCTGTTGCCGGCTTTTGCATCACTTCCCCCTGGTGGGGCTGCCTTGCCTAGCCTCAGTGGAAGAGGATGCACTCAGTACTGGTGTGACTAGGGTGGGGTGGGTTAATGGGGGGGCTCCCCTTTTCTGAGAAGAAGAGAAGAGAGAGGGGGAAGAGGGAGGGTGGGACTGGGAGGAGAGGAGAAAGGGGGCTGTGTTTGGGATGTAAAGTCAATGAATTAATTTCAAAAAGGAAATGGTACAGTGAATGTCTGTCATATAGAAGAAAAACTGTTTCTCACTTTGGAGAGGCCCCTCCCATCATGTCCTACAGAGGCCCCAGGGAGCAGTCGGAATCTTTGCTCCTCAGGCCTTTCTCACTAGATTGACTATGAGAGACTCGTTCTGAAAATGGATAGGTTTGGTCTGAGCCTCCAGGTAGCTGCTATCCCCTGAAACTGCTGCATTGATGCTGACAGGAAGTAGAAGAGGCAAGAGTTCTTGCTCCAGGCAAAAATGAAGGAGGGCTCTGAACCGGAAGAGGAGCAGACAGACTGCAGATCCATACTTAGGGCTTTTGCATGGAGACTATTGGTTCCCCATTCTCCCAGATTTTGGTCTGCAACGGATATAAGCTTTGTGCTATTGAGTCAACAGATAAATGAGCAAAGGAATGAGCTGATAGGTTTTTTTTCCTGTTCTATAAATTTTTAATATCTAGGAAACTTTTTTCTTATTATAATGATCTGTTCCAGATTTAGCTTTTAGATCCAGCACCAAGAAAGAAGCCTTTTGCCATGTGGAAGAACTTAAGGAAGCTTAAATGTACGAGAGACAGAGACAAAAGTCACTCTCCACACTCAGGAGCAAAGAGCCCCTGATCATGGTTTGTCAAATCAAAAGCCACCTTCAATTCCTTGAGATCCTGATACACATTTTCCTGTTCAAATCCTTTCTCACAAGATGTCATTTTTAAGAGCGGTTTTAGGTTCACAGCAAAGCCAAGAGGAATGTTAAGGCATTTCCTGTAGCATCGCTGTCCAGTGGCTGCCAGAGTGTCCCTGTCATCAGCAGGCTCTACCAGAGCCTGCATTAGTGTGATCAAGGAACTTATGTGATGCATTTGCTCACAGGGATGACCTTGGCGGTGTGCAGTCCGTGTGTCCCCACAGTAGTGTGATATGGAGCGCCATAGTCCCCCTGTCTCCCAGTTCTGCTTTTTACAGTTCAAGCTACCCGAGATCAGCTGCGCAGCTGTGGCCCAGTGAACCTCCTTCCTGTACATACTCAGAAAGTTGATCGGCGCCTGACAGCCCTGCACAATGCCTGTCTTCCATCCCTCTTCCTCGCGTCCCGTAGCCATCCCATGACCTCACGTCATCACAGGAGAGGTGAGTACAGTACACCACCGTGTTTTTGGAACTGGCTGTGGCTAACTTGGCAAAGGGCTTGCTACGCAGGCATAGATTCCTGAGTTTGGATTGCCAGCGGCCACATCAAAGCCGGGCGTGGCGGCGTGCATCTGTAATCCTCGTGCTGGGAGGCAGAGGTAGGAGGCTTTGCTGGCCAGCTAGTCTAGCTGAATTGATGAGCTTCAGGTTCAGCCAGAGACCCTAACCCAGAAAATAAGTAGAAAGCCAGTAAGAAAGGCACCCAGTGTCAACCTCTGTGGACATGTGCAAACCCACAAGGACCTGCACGTGGCTCACACATTAACACGTAAAGACACATACAACACAGCGACATGCAAAGGTGTTTTGAGACACACCATAAATCCACATAAATTTATTATAGTATATTGTTTAAAAATTCCATTTTGTTACCCATCATTAAGTTCTTACTATGCTTAGATATAAACTCGCGTATATCACAGGTGTAGGTAGAAAACATTACATATACAGATGAGATTTGCTACTATCCGTGGGCTCAGACCACCCCTCCACAAGGATGAGGGAGGAATTTCTATATGTTCCCTAGCATCGAAATCCTCTGTGCTCTGCTGTTTGTCTTGCATTCTAACCCCCAGCCCAGTGATGTCTGCGCATGCCACTAGGCAGTCAACTAGAATAAAAAGTCACACACATCCACTCTTGAATAGCCTTAGACAAAGCCAGGGCTCAAGGCCGGTGTCATAGTCAGCTTCAGCTGCAACTTGGCGCAAAGGTTAAGAGTCACCTGGGAAGAGGGAGCCTTAACCAAAACAATGCCTCAGTCAGATTGGCCTGAGAGCACAATGAGGCATTTCCTCAACTGGTAATTGATGTGGGAGGCGCTACCCTGGGCAGGTCCCCCTGAGTTGTGTAAGAGAGCAGGCTGAGCAAGTCTGGAAGAGCCACCCAGTAGGCAGCCTTCCTCCCCCGTCTCTGCCTCAGTTCCTGCCTCCAGGTCCCTGCTCTGTTTGAGGAGTTCCTGCCTGACTTCCCTTCATGATGAACTATGAGGGAGACCGTAAGCCATGTAAACCTGCCGCTTTTCTGTGTTTCTGTGGTCAGGGCACCCGGTCTGCCCCGATCGTGATGGGCCTGGACTCCTGGGTAGGGGGGGGGTCAGAAGCCTTGCAGGCGAGTGTGATGCTGCGATCGCTCTAGTGAATTTGTCTGTTTTTCAGTCATGTGAATCTAAAAGGCATAAATTGAAATACATAGCTCAGATCGAATCTGCTCAGCGTGTAAGTGTTTGGTCCCTCGGAGGGTCATCGGGCAGCTCAGGACAGTTTTCTTCATGGCCATCTTTCTGCAGGCCCCTTTGCATATGAAGGGTGTTGTGTGCCTGAACACAGCAACCCTCCACAGCTGTGGCTCTCCGCACCTGTTTCACATAGAACATGGAGAATTCCTGGAACCTGGCAACATAGGGCAAAGAGTAAAAGGTGAAGACGGTCTCTTAAGAGCTGAACAGTGATCACAACTGGGCAATTTTTTAAATCCTTGCTTCATAGGAGGCCTCCCACCTCTGCTGAAAGCACACCCCACAAGCCAAGTCATCTTCCTGTCCCGCCAGCCACACACATACACTGGTACATTTGTGTGTTTGGGTTCTTCTACCTCCAGAGTTCCTAATTAAAAACCACTTACGGAATTCCTACTTGACATCTTAATGGGCTGTATACGTTTGCTAATTCTAGCTAATGAATTACCTCAAATGGAAGAGTTTAAAATAGCACCCCTGTGTCATCTCGTGGTTCTGTAGGTCAGAAGTCCACACGGATGACTGGGATCTCTACTCAGGATTTGAGATTGGGCTGGGAAAGAAGCCGCTTCTAAGTTGGCTCTGGTTGTTGGCAGCGATCTGTTTCACGCAGCTGTGGGGCAGAGGCCTCGTGTCCTTGCTGGCTGTTGACCAGAAGGCCACACAGCACACAGAGGCTTCTCCCAGGCTCTGCTTTGTAGCTCCCCATCTTCAAAGCCAGCAGGGCCACTTTGAATCCTCTGATGCTTCGACTCTCTCTGATCGCCCTCTGCATCTGGCGCCACCCATAGAGAAGGCACTGCTTTTAAAGGATCTCAAAGTCAAGTCATTGTTATTTTTAATTATATCTTCACAATTTCCCCTGACAATAACATAAGACTGTAAGAATAAAAGAATCCCAGACCTAAGGAAATGGGACTCTCAACAGGTAGAAAGCCTTGGGGCGCTGGCTACTGGCTGGTTATGCACAAAGCGAAGCTAGAAGAGAGACAACTCGCAGAGGAGGGTGGAAGCACCGTGACTTTTCAAACCTGGCCACACCCCGAGCGGGAGGTGCTTCACTGTGCACAACCGGCCAGTCCAGATGCATTGTCAAGCATCAGCGCCCCACTTCTCTGTGTGGCTTAAGCTCACTGATTCTCCGGGGTGTGCACACGGCATGAAGTCGCCACAACTTCAGTCCCTCGTATATTAAGTTAGGTAAGCTATACCAACCAACCACACACACACACACACACACACACACACACACATAGTGGACATAATTACTAAAATGGCAAGCCAGGCCCTTCCCTAACTTCTAATAGTGTATTTTCTCTGTTCCTTAACAAGATGGGGAACCGCTTCCTCTTCTTCTGAGTGGCGAAGTCACTGCTTTTTAGTGGGACGCCTTTGGCTGAGAATATCAGAAAACTCAATTCAGGTGATTTAAGAACTGAAGCAAGGAACCCACTGGAGAAGGGTTTCGGGCGTAATTCTGCCAATGCTGTTGCTCCATGTATATACAGAGGTCTCAGATCTGACTTCCACTTGCATGGGCTGTTTTACTCAGTATGGTTTCTCTCTGGTGACAATATGGCTGTTTGTAATCTTCCTAGGCCTCCCTACTTACACAGAAGAGGAAACAGCAAGCAGGTTCAGAGCACCAAGCAGAAATCCCAATTCCAAGTTGTCTACTTTCTCCCCTGGCCCTTGGACTATCACTGTTTGATTGCTTAGGCCTGAGTTACCTAGACAGATCAACCTTGTTGACGTAGATTAATGAGTTCTCATCTCTAGGGCTGGGGCTGGGGTCAGTTCCTCAAACAACATGGCTGCTATCCAGTGGGAGCAGAGTTGATGGATGTTGGGGCAGCAGCCTAAATGTCACTACAGTGAACACCCACCTTGGAGAACCTTGGTACCTGAGACAAGCCTGCCCTTTTCTCAGCCAGTCTCGGTGCCTGTGGGTTCCTACAGTGTGGGCATCTCCCCATACTGAATACTATTCTAGTATGTAAACATCCCCCAGGTAACATGGCTGCTGAACGTGAGCCACCATCTTCATCAGATACCATCTCTACTGACAAAAGGACAACTTGGGTCCGACATGGCAAGATGAGGTGACAGTGGCCTCCGGGGCCTTCTCGGGCCACGTGCGATTGTCTCAGCCTGCACCGACCTTGTCCTATTCAGTTTCCACTAACCTATGCTTCCAAAGTTACTTGGACCCAACTTCTCTGCTGCCTGCCAGATGTTCTTCTCTAGAACAGTCTGCTCCTGGCACCCATCTCCAGCCTCAGAGTTCCCTTGAGGTTTAGACTCTTCAGCCTCCTGTTTCCCTTAGAGCAGGGCTTCTCAGCCTCGGCCCTGACGGTGTTTGTGGGCAGATGCAGGGCGGGGTGCCACGCAGTCCCCCGAGGCAGTGCCCTCGCAGGAGCCCTCACACTTGCTGGCAGGCTCCATTGTCATCATCTTGAAGTTCTTAATGATCTCTAAACGTGTAAATGAGATACAGGAGGGCAAGAGAGTATGTCTGTGAGCAGGGCACATACCTCACAGTCATGGCCATGGTCCTTGCTGCCCTGTTTGAAGACTGGTGAGCATTTCAGTGCCCTATGAGCAAAGAATTCTAGTGGGCTCATGATGTGTGAAAGTTCGGTGACAGAGCAAGCAGAAAAGCAATGTGCTACACTTGTGGCTGAGAAAGCCAGTGGTTCTCAACTTTCAGAATGCTGTGACCCTTTAACACAGTTCTGCATGTTGTGGTGACCCTCAACCATAAAATTATTTTAATTGCTACTTCATAACTGTAATCATACTATTGTTATGAATTGTAATGTAAATATCTGTGTTTCCTGATGGTCTTAGAGGACCCCTGTGAAAGGGGTCACAACCCACAGATGGAGAACTACTCAACTTACTCAATAAGCAGAGCCCTTCATAGCTCCCAGGTGCTTGCCAACCAAAATCCTGTTTTGAATACAGAAAGGAGGGGCTGGCCATCAAAAAATACAAGTTATCAAGAAACTAAGGTATCTTCTTTCACTCATGTTCTATCTCTGAACTTGCCAACTACCGAAAATGATGATACAGTAGAGTTTTATGGCTAGTGAGTGGTGAAGCTCAGTGGTAAGGTTCTGGCCTAGAATGTGCAAAGTTCTGGGTTCAACACCCAGGACCGAAGAAAGAGCAAAGGGGGTCTTATTAGTAAGTGTAGGTTGCCTGTTAAAATTTGAACTTCAGATACGCAACATGGGACGCACTTATACTAAAAAATGTTTAATGGCTTTCAGAATTAAAATTAAACAGGTCGTCCTATCTTTCATCTGATGATCCCACCTGGCAGGGAAGGGAAAGACAGGGCAGCTCACAGCTCCCTTTCTCTAACCCTTTCCTCCATGAGGTAGTTACTGGGACAGTGAGCCACTGTGAAGTAGTCTAAGAGCACATGAGCTCTGTGCAGCGTGCCTACTCTCTCAGTGGGCACGGGCCGGCTCTGAGGAATGAATGGGTGGTTTGGGGGTTTCTGCATGTGAATCAAGTCTCCGTATATCTGCAGTTCAGAACCAGCACTATACAGTATGAAGATAAAGGGGATGCCACCTGCTGATAATTTTAAATTTCTAACTTTTCTCTGTTTAGAACACTAGGTAGCAAATAAAAACCATGACTACTAATTAGAACATGGAGAAAAGAAAAGAATTTTACCTTGTATTTTTTACTCTTTTGTTTGGTTAGTTGGTTGGTTTGGTTGGGGAGACTGGGTCTTTTTATATAACTCAAGCTGGACTCAAACTTGCCATCTTCCTGCCTCAGCCTTCTGGATGCTGTGTTGGATTAGAGGCATATATTTTAGTAATTGTTCTACCCCTTGAACAAAGAGCCACCGTTTCACTCTGTGCTTTATCGCTCCAGTTCAGCAGTCAGCCCTAGGCTGTCCACTGTTGAATATTTAGCAGCATCGTTGATCTATGCCCCACACCCACCCAAGGAGAACTGCTTTAGGAGGAGACTCGAACTTTACTGATGTGTGGAACCCCTGTCAATCTAGCCCTTACTGATAGCTCTCATTCTACTCCTCCCTACAGAGTCTAACAATCATGCTCAGCCTGCTTGGGGTTCCTTGAACAAGCAACACTTGACTGTTTCCTTGCCTCCAGACACCCTCCTCCTACTTCCTCAATCACCCTTCCCAGCTTCCCTCCGGGAACTCATTGTCACCCATACCCACCTCAACCCAAGCTTCTTCAACTGCTGCCTGCTATCTCTGTGTATCTGTTGTCTGTATCTCTTTTACACTTCTCATTACTGAGACAAAATACCTAACAAAACCAACACCTTTTAGAGTTGTTCTTCTTAAAGTGTGTGTGTGTGTGTGTGTGTGTGTGTGTGTGTGTGTGTGTGTGTGCACGTGTGTGAATGTTCCTGTGCAGCAGCCCACCAGGCCAGCTGTTAGATCCCCAGAGTTAGAGTTACAAGTTGTTGTAAACTGTCTGATGCAGGTGCTAGGAAACAAGCATTTTAACTGTTGACCCATCTCTCCAGTCCCAGGAAGGGTTTCTTTTGCCTCATGGTTTAAAAGGGGGTGTAGTCCACATTGTGTAACAAACGTTTTGAGGGAGCCTACCAACAGATCAAATTGTGGGTACCATCAAAGTCAAGGTTGATGAGTCAATGACTTTTATTGCAGTTGTTTACAAGAGCATGGGTGAGGGGTTACTTACAGGAGCAGAAATGACATGTGGACAGCCCACCAGAGCATGGTGACAGCTTACGAAGCTAGGGACATGGAACACACCACACAACCTGTAGGCAGCTCAATGGGTTGGAGAGAGTCCTTTCCAAGTGACTCACTTGGTGTAAACCTCTTCCAGGCAGCTCGGCTCGTTACTGCTTCTTCAAAGCAGCAGATCCGGCCTCCATCTACTCTGCAGCTTGACTTCTCTGAGAGTGACCCTAGGCCCTTCTTTATCACTTAGGCAGGGAGGGGCTTAGTGAATCTGGTCAGTTTCGGGGACTTCCTAAAGCTATCTTGAGTTCTTCACCTCCCTGCTTAAAGAGCTTCCCTAGAGCCGGGAATGTTTCAACCTCAAAGGAAACTGTTACACAACAGTCCAGACACCTCGAGGAGGGAGTCGGAGCAGCAGGACTGTGAGACAGCTGGTCACATTGTACCCACAGCCCGGAAGCAGAGAGAAGACAGCTTCTAGAACTGTTCAGTCAGACCTCCAGATCATAGGGAGGTGCTAGCCTCGTGCAGGGTGAGTCACCCCCCTCAGGAGGGATGCTCACAGATGAAACAGAGGCACGCTTCCTGGGTGATTCTAAATCCAGGCAGGTTGAGAAAGATTAACCATCACACCTGTAAGGTGCTTTGCTCACAGCCTTATCTGCTCACCCCTGTACTCCCTGTGTGCAAAACCTGAATGATATAAGGCTGAGCCAGACTCTCAGGGCTTTCCCTTCTTATTTGCATTTCTAGCCCAGTATCCAGATGGTCAGTAAATGAGTCCAAGGAAAGTGTGGAGGACAGAGGAAGATGCAGGAGAAAGGGAGGAGGAAAGCTGCTACAGACTCCGCTGGCGTTGCAAGAATAGTAAATATCACTCCCTGCATTCCATTTTTATTTTTAGAAGTCTGTTCATTAAGCCCTACAAATAAATGCCAGTCAAGCATAGAAACAACGCATGCCAGTAAAGGGCTGTCTTTACTGCTTAGATCACCCGGGCTGTGTCGCACCTTTTCTCTGGTGGTTACGGCTTACTCTAGTTGCTCACATACTGGACTTTCTGAAAGCATCCCTTCTTTCCTAATAAGCTCCGAGCAGCAGCAATTTGTGAGTGTGTAGGAAGTCATTAGTGACTGACTACCGCATCAGACACCGCCTGTTCTGACACCAGACTTGCACTTTGCCCTCAGACTGGCCCATTTCTTCACTGCTCTCCGAGCTGCATTAGCAGTTAAGAGGATACTACAGCGAAGTTCTCTTCCCTTTGCCTGCACGCCATCTGTGCGGAGGTAGGGAGCTGTCCTCAGTGCTCCTGGGGCAGCTGAACTGAATGCCTGCCTTCCTTGAGCTGGAGTCACCTTCCTGTAGGATGTGAAGTAGTAAAAAATGCAGGGACCTAGCTCGGGGGCATAGCGCTTGCCTAACATGCACAAGGTTCCCGATGTGACCCTCAACATCACAAAACACACATAGACAAGGAGTGTGCAGAAAACCAACAATGCACTAAGCACAATCAATCCCCCATTCTGAGACCCTGGCCCAGCCAACCACGGATCAAAAACCATTTTTATGGCTCAGTTATAAGAGCACTTGGTGCACACACATGATGACCTGAGTTCAGATTCCAGCACCCACATAAAAGCCGAGTGTGGGCCTGTGTACCTGTAACCCCAGCACTGGGGTGAGGCAGAGAAACAGGGACCGAGGAGGGGCTGACCAGCCTAGGCAAACAGTAGCAAGATGCAGGTTCAGTGAATAAGCGGACAAGGTGGGAATGACAGGGCAGAACACTCAGTGTCCTCCTCTGTCCTCCACACATGGGGAGGGGGACGCTCACTGGTGAGAGTAAGAATGGGGGATTTACAGAAAACACTCACTTCCACCACAGACTGAAAAGCATCCCAGACTGGTTGGAAAAAAAAAAAAAGTGTCCTATAAGTTCTAGAGAGCGAGCCATACAATCAGTTGCAGACCAGAGCCTCCCACCCACACACAGCCCCGGACAAGCGTGTAGGGCCCAGAGCAGGTGGTGGCTGTTCTTTCCTCCCAAGCTGCACCCCTGGAGCAGGAAGAGGGAAGAGTATCCAGACACAGCAATGACTTAGCTATAGAAGGGCCATGGTGGATAAGGACCAAGCCTGCCTGAATAAACGGTGCTCTCAGGACCCCTAAAGTGCCTGGGCCCTGGTGGTGCCCCCAAAACAGAACACTGAATTCGCCGAGATGGAATGTCTGTCATCCCATGGGGAAAGGTGGCACAAAATGAAAGAAACTAGGAAATTATTTAGACTGATGGATCAGAGGTGCAGAATTACCACGGCCTACGTCAAGAAGGAGGTTGATTTCTCTCGTTTAAACACTCAGAGTTCACTTGGCCCAGGCCCCGGCTATCTTGTGATCTTCTGCCTTCAACATCTTGCCAGTCTAGATAGCTGCAAAGGAAGCACATGCCCTGCCCCTTTCTCATGAGAAAGACAAGCCACAGCTATCTCTAAAGGAAGCTGGGAGACATGGTTTGCCAAGATGTCCTATAAATCAGTGGTTCTCAATCTTCTAATTCCTTTAATACAGTTCGTTATGTTATGGTGACCCACGCCCCCACCATAAAATTGTTTTCATCACTACTTCATAACTGTATTTTTGCCTCTGTTATGAATAGTAATGTAAGTATTTTTGGAGACAAAGGTTTGCAAAAGGGATGGCGACTCCCAAGTGGAAAATCGCTGCTGTAGCGATTCTACATAGTGTGGTTCTAGCACACTATTTATTTATTTATTTAGTTAGTTAGTTAGTTAGTTTTACAGAAATCTCTAGCCATTACTGTTGTTTGAGTGTCAAATGTGCCCCTGAGGCTCATGTATTTGAACACTTGGTCCCTGGCTGGTGGCACTGTTTCGGAAAATCACCTTTAGGCTGTGCCATACTGGAGAAGGTTGGTCTTGAGGTTTCATACCTGTCTTATGGTTACTATTGGCGTGATGAAACACCAGAACCAAAAGGCTTTATAGCTTTCACAGTTCTATGTAAGAGTTCAACATCAGAAGCTGTGAGGACAGGAACCCACACAGGGCAGGAACCAGGAGGCAGGAACCTGGAGGCAGGAGCTGATTCAGAGACCATGGAGGGTGCTGCTCAATGGCTTGCTCCTCATCCTTGCTCAGCCTGCTTTCTAACAGAACCCAGGGCCACCAGCCCAGGGTGGCACCACCTACAGCGGGCTGGGCCCTCCCCCATCAATCACAAATTAAGAAAACTCTCTACAGCTGGATCTTCTGGAGGCATTTTCTTAATTGATGTTCCTCCTCTCAGATGGCTTTAGCTTGTGTCAAGTTGAAGTAAAAACTAGGCAGCACTGTTCTCCGGCTGTACTTCCTGTTCATTCTCTGCTTCCTAACTGTGGATCTAATGTGTCCAGCTGGCTCCTCTCTCCCTAGCCAAAATAAATCCCTCCTCCCTTATGCTGCTTTTGGGGAAGTCATAGAGGTGCAAAAAATAACTAATAGATTCAACTATTTGTGTGGCTTTCAGGGACTAGACAAGAAGCTGGGTTTGTTTTTATTTTTATTTTAGTGCTACGGTTTGGATATGGTTTTTCTCAAGCTGCACATGCTAGATGCCTGCTTGCCACTATGGTGGTCTGTGAGGCAGCAGATCTCAAAGAGGATGGTCCCAGTACAGGGTGAGTAGGTCCTGGGAATTAATGCCTTCTGCTTGGAGTGGCTCAGGTCTTGGGAGATTGGCTCGGTTCCTGCTAGAATGGCTTTTTGTGAAGTGAGATTCACTGTCTGCTGCTCTCTCGTTTCCTCTCTTGTCAAATGATCTCTACCCCATGTGCCTGTCAACTCTCCCACGGTGTACCGCCAACACGTTAGGAAACAGTCCCACCTCCCACTGGAGGCCAGTTTATTCATGGCCGCTCAGACTGTGAGCTAAGCAAACCTCTTCTCTTTACGGGTTACCCAGCTTTGAGCATCTTGTTTCAGCAATGGAAAATGAACTGAAACATTTACCATTAGGATGACACTGACTTTCAGCTCCACTAGATTACAGTCGTGGAAGCAACATCTGGATTTATCTGTGAGACTTCTAGAAAGGTTTAAATGAGGACAGAAGACCCACCTTGAATTTGGACCTATCTTCCCACTCAGTAGTTTGAGACTGAGTGAAAAGCAGAAGGTAAAGGGAGCAGAGTTCGTATCTTTTCCATTTCCTGACTGTAGATGCCATGACACCAGCCACCTCACACTGCTGCCACTCTCCCTACCACGCCTTTGCCATCATGATGGACATGTGCCCTCAAACAGTGAGCCTGGTAAATCTTTCCTTTTGTCAGGTGTTTTGCCCCAGCAATGAGAACACTAACCAAGATGGTGTCGGATGCTTGCTTTTCATAAATCCCATCCATCCATGGCTGTGGGGAGTGACTGGCCATGGAGCAGACAGCGCTGGAGCCTGAGACCTTGGGTCTAGAGCTGGGATCTCAGGCTTCCAGTCTTGGGGTGGGATACAGCCGTAGGAGGGAAAAAGGGGTCGCACTAATGACCAAGGAAGAGTTTCCCGTTGGTCCCCAAAATGGGCAGTCGGACATAAAAGGAATTTCATTTAGCAGACAGAAGAGCAGTGGTGAGTTCTGCTGACTGCTTGTGTCTCACCAGTGCATGGCCGACCCAACTAATGTTCCACAAAGATGGAAAAGCTATTCAGTTGGGGAAAGCTAGCTCAATGGTACAGGAGAGCAGCCGTCGGCCATCCACAGGCAAACGAAGCAGAACGCCCCTGCTCACCCTCATTCTTGTTACGAGGAGGAGTCCCAGGCCAATCAGGAGCTCCAGTAAGTCTCAGGAGCAGATGTTAGAGGAACCTTTGGAAGCTATTGTAAAGGGTAAACCATAGAGGAAACATTTAAATGCTGTGAGAGACCGTGGTAAGAGGGCTGCAGAGCTGGCTCAGGCTGAGAGGGCACAGTGCTCTGTGGAGCTGACTGCGGGGCCCATACCCTCACCAGGAAAGCCAGCGTAACCATAACTGCTGCTCCAGGGAGAGGCCATGCTTCTGGCCTCCTGAGGCACCTGCGCACCTGTGCACATGCTCACAGACACACGATTAAAAGAAATCTTAGAAAGACTCTGATCAGATGAAAAGACTAGTTACAGACTGGAAGAAAATATTTGTAAGCTCTGACAGAAGTCTACAACCTAGACATGTGAACATACCACACACATAGAACACACACACACATCACACATACATACAGCATACAAACACACACATATACACACCACACACACACATCACACATATATACATCACACAAACACACACATATACACACCACACACACACACATCACACATACATACAGCACACAAACACACACACATACACATCACACGTACTCTAATGATCCACTCAAAATCTGAGCCACCACGATGGCTCAGGAGTTTGCTGCCAAGCCTGACAAGTGGAAGGAGAGAGCCGACTCCTACAGCCTGTTCTCTGGCCCTCACGCTGTGGCCTGCACACGCTACCCCTAAAAAGTCAATGCTTTCATCTTAGCAAAGATAGAAATAGACATGTCGTGAGGAGCAATATGAACCGAGTGAGATCATGACAAGAATTCATCATGATTTGCAGGGTTGGGTGCTCGGCTTGGGGATAAAGGAATGCTTCCGAGATGGAAGGCTCTAGAAACCTCCACCAGTCTCCCTGAAAAATCAAAATCATGCTGATATGCAACTGCACACATATCAGAAAACTAAAACCAACACCAAATGTGGACAGAGGTGAAGAAAATGACACACATACTGCCGATGGCAACAGAAAATGGCACGTCGAGTCTGAACAAATAGCTTAGCAGTTTCTTACAAAACTAGACATGCCAGGTGGAGAGATGGCTCAGGGGGTAAAGACTCCATCCCTGGAATCCATGTGAAGTGGAGGGGAGGAACCAGCTCCACACGGTTGTCCGCTGACCTCCGAGTACACACTGCAGCATGCATGCTCCCGAGAGCACCCCCCCATTAGTTCATCTAATCAGACACACAACTTGCACAGGATTCCAAAATCGCACCCTTGGGCATTGTTCTAGTTAGTGAAAACATGTTTACATGGCCATCTATGTGTTATTGCTCGCATCCATTTTTGTGGTAACAAATAACTGGAAACAACATAGACACCCTCCAATGAACGAATAAGGAAGAATAATGAGGTCTCAACCCTAGACGGAGAACTGCAGGCAACTAAGGGATGCTGGGAGCAGGTGGAATGGTCTTCCGTAGGGAAGAGCACACCAACTGATTGTCCAATACCAAATGGTCAGCCCTGAGAACATACTGCCAGGAACACGATACAGAGCAGACTCCATGTATGTATTTACAAATGCATATGTACACACACAGTGTGTGTGTGTGTGTAACAATTAAAGGAAACTAGGCCCTGAATTTGAAAAGGGGTGTTGTGTGACAAAACTTCTTGGGAAGCCACACACACATATGTACCCACCCCAGATGGGGAGCCCGTGATGACCAAAATGAGAAGACCACCAAAGTCCAACTTGGTGAGGCTTATGGGGGGTACTTACAGGAATGTGGGTGAGGAGTTACAGGACCAGAGGTGACTCACAGCCACATCACCAAAGCCCACCCGAGCCCGGTGACAGCTCACAAAGCTAGAAACCGGGAGCTCACCGCACAACCTGCAGGCAGCTCAGTGGGTTGGACAGTGTCCCCTCAAGGGACTCGGTGTGAACCTTTTCAGGGCAGCTGTCTCTGCTTCCTTCAGGCAGTTGGCCTGATCTCAGAGTCTTGGCAGCTTGGTCAGTCCGAGAATCTTCTTTGTTGCTGGGTTGCTCCAGTCTCAGAGGCACTCTCGGCTTTTCTTCTTACTCTGGCTGGGAGGTAAATCCGGTCAGTTTCAGGGACATCCTGAGCTGTTTTGAGTTGTTTCCTTTTTTGCTTAAGCAGCTTCCCTTCTGGATGCAATGTTCTAACCTAAGAGCACACTGCTATGTAACAGAGGACGAGGGAGGGGCTACAATGCATGGTAGGGTTTGGAGGAATGAAACAAAAGAGGAAAATGATGTAACCATAATGTCAAATAATAATAAAAAAAAACCTTTACAAACATGGACAATTACTCATCAATAGGAAAGAATCAACCATTGCTGTCCGCCGCAGCTGATAATCTCCAGAGAACTGTGCTGAATAATGAGGCACCAATCATTTCCACATATACATGTGCATTTGTCGATAGTTTTTTTTGGGGGGGGTTGTTTGTTTGTTTTCGAGTCAGGGTTTCTCTGTGTAGCCTTGGCTATCCTGGACTCACTTTGTAGACCAGGCTGGCCTCGAACTCACAAGAGAGCCACCTGCCTCCCAAAGTGCTGGGATTACAAGCTTGTGCCACCAGGCCCAGCTCATTTGTTGTTTCTTAAAAGATTAGGTTTTAGAAACAGGGAACAAATCATTTGTCGTCTGAGGCTAGGAGATGTTGCAAACTTCCTCTTTGACGCAGACATGTCCTAGCACCTTCTTATTTTCCCCTTGATATTCAGGAAATGTGCTAGAGAAATAACCATCTCATCTCAACTAAAAAGAAAAAGATACTGAGCATGGTGGGATAAAACTGTTATGCCAGCAATGTTGAAAAAGCTGAGGCAGGAGGATCGTGGGCTAGCCTGGGCTATACACAGTGAGACTCTATATAGAAAGAAATGGAAAGGAGGAAGTGGGGAGGAAAGGAGTAAGAAAAGAAAGGAAAAGAAAGAAACCAAGCTGCCACATCCTTCTTGTTATTCCAAAGCATAAAGAAGAGGCCCCGAGGTGAATTTCCAACGATCCCATTAAGTCCTCAAGGAGAACTGGCTTCAGGAACAAAGCCACAACAGAAGCAAACCGTTCTGACGGGTGCCAGTGCTGCTCTGCTCTCAATTCTGCCATGCCCTTCACCCACCTTCCTTGCAACCATTAAACCAGGGAGTTCACACCAGGCTCAGACTCTCCCCCTCCTCATCTGTGGCTGTAGTGCTGACCCTCTGCCGTCAGCTCAAACTTCTCTATGATAACCACGCTACCAAACGTCATTAGGTGACATCCTTCATGTCAACAGAATGGCCGCCTCACACGCTCTGCCAATCAACTATTTCAGAAAACAGCTGGGAACTCTACGACGCTGGCCTTCAATCGTGCAACTTATTTTCTGTCTTCTTTGCTTCTTCATGAATGTGTTTATGTATTTGGTCATGCTGAGACCAAAGCCATATATTCATGTATGCTAGGCAAAGGCTGTAGCACCCAGCTGCATCTTTCTCTGGTGAAACGATTCGCTTATCAGGCTGACGGTGGAACCCGGACCTTCATGCGTACTAGCTGTGTGCTTTCCTCCTGCCACATCCCCACTCTCAATAGCTTAGCCGGTACTTTGCTAGTCAAGAAAAGTTTAACCAATCTCAATCTGAGGAGTTACCTCAGGCCCTTGAGTGCCTCTGAATGAGAGTTCTACTGATAGAGAAGTCTCAGGACCAACCCCAAGGAGTGAGTTAACTTTTCTCAGTTTTCCCTGTTCCGATTCAATACCCTTGGAAACATGGAGTTCAGAAAGGGTTGGAGCCCACTGTGGATTTTATAAACCAGGGACTCATCATTCCTTGCACCAGCCCTTGTGAAATTCTGGTATTGTCCAGGAAAAAAAAAAAAAATAAAGCCTCATGGGCATAGATACTGATTCATGCAAAACCACAGACAATAAATAAAGTTGTGATTCCTTTTCTCCAATGATACTTAATCCAAATTCCATTTTGTCTTCAGTACTATCTGTAGCCACTCTCTTCGCTGGGATGGGTTTATGTCCATTCGTGCCTGTTAGATCCAGGATCCAGGATCCAAGATCGTCAATACTTGCTTTGCTTCTCCTAGGAAAACAAGCAACACATCTGGCCTGTTTGGCTCAGGCATTTAGTGAAGTTCCTCTCACGTTGTATTTCTCTCAGGTTGTTAATTGGGAACTCAAAGTGTTGAGATTCCTCCTGAGTCTGTTCTAATATGTGTAGATGATGCTTCACTATTAAAAAAAAGGAGGAAGCGTTTAAGGACTGACTTTGCATATTTATTAAAGACCTAAGCTCAGGAGAGACATAAAACCTTCAAAGAGGAATTAAAGTCTAGTACAACAACAACAAAAGCTTATGGCATGCTGTACCACAAGAAGGCAAATCTCATGATGGGAAAAGGACAAACAAGCCGAATTTCCCCAGACTGACAACATGAGTTTGAGCATTCCTAAGGCGGCTCTGTGCCACAGGAAATTGCTATTAACCCTTTTCTCATATCAAACCCTCTTTTCATGACTTACGTCCTTAGTTCCTGGACCCCTACCCCAGGAAAATAAACATGAAGTCTTCTAAGACCTAAATACAGCTCTGCCTTGGCACGCAAATAGGGGCAACTGATTAACACAAACACCATTCTCTTGTTCATGAACAATCTGAATTCAGGGAGTCTTAGTGATTTACATGAGACTCACCTGAGGCCCATTTGCTTTTCTTTTAGTTTGTTTTTAATTGGCACAATTATAGATCTAATGATGTCTAGAGGAAGTTCACATGTATGTATCCATTGTGAAATGGTCAAGGCTGAGTGGTTAGCACAGGCACGTCTCACACATGTATCATTTCCTTCTTTAAATTTTTGTTGTATTTTTAATTACAGGTAGGTGCATGGCAGGGGTTATATGAGCCTGACTGCAGGTAATCTGGGGAACCAGAAGAAGGTGACAGACCTCCTGGTTGAAGTCACAGGCACTCACTCATGAGCATCTGGTGTGGCTGCTGGGAAGCAAACTCAGAGCCTTTGCGAGAGCAGTGCTTGCTCTTAACTGCTCAGGCACCTTCCAGCCCCCATTTCGCATTTCTCCACGGTGGGAACATTTGAAATCTACTCCTCCAGTTATTTTGAAATTTAGAATACAGTACTGTTATTCACTCTTGCGTGTAACTCTATTAGAATCCCAGAACTTACTGCTATGAACTATTATTACTTTGTATGCATTGGGCATTCTATTCCCATCCTCCCCAGCTTCTGGATACCTCCATTCTACTCCTGTGAAATCAACTTTTTCTCAAAAGACTATTGCAATGGCTAGTCTTTCCTTTAGATCAGTAACTAAGACACAGTCACCTCATTTAGGAAGGAGGCATCAGTGGCCACATAGCAAAGGCCTGGAAGCTTCAGCTGGCTGGTCAGGTTCTCCACTCAGTTGAATGGGTCCTTGTGTATAGACTCTTTTGTTGATGGGGAAATGAAGCGCTTTTCAACTAGCTGCCTGGCATCTTGCAACAGTTTGATTTTTCTCTCAAATAACCCTGACTCTGCAATACCCTATACCCAGCTGTTTCCCCTCCTTTACCCAAAGGGGCTGCACAATTACTTACGTCTGTATTGTAATCTATGCTCTACATCCTACGCAAATCTGTTACCATGGTCCCTAGACAAGCCTGACCTAATTTTACCTGTGAATGGTTTCTTTTCAAAAATAGAAATTGGGAGTTATTAAGCAGGTGGTGCTGATACAAACCTGAACTTACCTTGGAAATACAAACTACTTCTAAAAATCAAATCAACTCAAACAGCCCAATTAATTGCACGTGCCTCCATATACCAACAAGGAAAGGAGAAAAAAACAAAGATTTAAGCTGAGTTGACTTCTTGTTTGCTTGTTTTAGAAAGTTTTGATTTGTTTTGTTGTGTTGTGTTGTGTTTTAATGCAGCCCAGGCTGGCCTGGATCTTAACCACACTCCTGCCTCAGTGCTGGAGTGCTGGAAATACAGACATGAGCCTCCACACCCAACCTTTGATGTGTTTTCCAGGAAGTCCATGATGCTGGAAACAAAGAGGGGTTTTTGTTAGGTTGTTTGTTTGTTTTTCTTTTGGCTTTTGAGACAAGGCTTCTTTGTGTGGCCCTGGCTGTCCTGGAACTCTGTAGACCTGGCTGGCCTCAAATTTAGAGATCCACCTGCCTCTGCCTCTCAAGTGCTGGGATTAAAGATATACACCACTACATCCCAGCAATACTGAGACCTCTTAATACAAGATAGAAGTCTCTTTTCTCTTCATCCTCTTTTTTTAGATACTCCTGATCTCTGTGTCTAAAGCAAAACAAAGCTCTCTTCGGTGTTTTTCCCAGACTTCAGCTGTGTTGCTCCGACAGCAGTGGGTCTGTGAACCTGTAACCCCTTAATTGATGCCGGTAAGAATGATAGAAACAGCAGGGTGGAGGTGGTGAATTCCTTTAATCCCAGCACTTGGAAGGCCAGTCTGGTCTACGGCATGAGTCCAGGACAGCCAGGGCTACACAGGGAAACCCTGTCTCAAAAAACAACAACAAAAACCAACCAAACAACCAAAAAAAGAATGACAAAAACCAACAAGCAGACAAAATTTGTTCTTTTAAATACTTCAAAAGGACATTTTTCTTTAAGAAACCCTTTCTGGCACTCAAGTCTCCTTCAAGTCATTAATTGAAACTACTAATTCCGCTGACAGTTTGACCAGCCCACCTTGTTTGGTCAGGAAGAAGACGTGGGCAGGGCTCCCTGACTGACAGTGTGTTGCTTCCACAGGTACCTTAGCCCGCAGACCTGTGGGATTCTGCTTGTGGCTCCTGTCCAGCTGTAGGATACTGGCTTTTACCTCATCTCCATCACATGCTCATGGAGCCTGTGTATTTTGGAGCAATTATTAGGATATCCAGTGTCTGAGCAGCCATTCTTCCACACTTCCTCCCTCATCCAGATTATCCAGAGGTTCCCCGCCCCGCTCACAAGGAAGGTCAGTTAGAATCCACTGGGAGAATGTGAGGAGGAATTCCTTCTTCAGACAGAGTCTGTCGACTGTAGTTTCACCATAGGAATAGAGCAGCAAGGAGGCTGAGGCGAAACCAGTTGGATTTTAACAGAAGTCTCAAGTGACAGTCTCTGCAAGCCCAAAGAACCAGTCTAAATTCATTGGCTACGGTTGTCACTGGTACTTGTACAGTCCTTGATTTTGTTTTCTTAAGAAAGCAAGCAGGACACGTGGGTTGTAGCAAGCACTCCCATTGCCCTCCTGAGCACTAGAGCACACTGAGCCCATAACAATGCTAAAAGAAAAAGCCGTCTGTCTCTCTGAGGCGGATTATGGGACATGGTTTTGCTGCCTGGGTTTCAAAGCCTAAACTGATGGCTTTGAGCTCTGTTGTAAGGACGAACCGCCACTCTGTCCCGATAATTGTCTACATTGGAGGGAGCTGATGTGTCCTAACCAATCTTAAATGCTTCTCCTCAGCCATTGTCATGTCAGGGCTTCAACAACTGTTATCACAACAGGAGGACAAGGGAAGATAAGTGTTGGATCCAGCACAGGCTGCAGGGAGGATGCTTTTCCCACATTAATCACTAGCACCTTAGCTAATTTTTTTTTTTTTTCATTTGGGAGACAGAGACAGAAGAACCATGACATCCATGCCAGCCTGGGGCAATAGAGAAAGATCTTAAAACAACAGCATCAACAAAAAAACACACAAGCATAACTAAAAAAAAAAAAAATAATAGATCAATAGCATCTTGAGAGCAGAAAAAAATATGTATGTTCTGATTGATGTCCAGTGGCCTGACCAAAATGGGAGAAATAAGAAAGAAGAGAAATGGGGGTTGGGGAAAACCAGCCCCTGCCTGGGCAGACAGGGAGACAGACCACTCTTTTGTTACACATAAACCATCTCACAGAACCCTGGTCAGATAAGACACTCTAGGACAATAATAAAATGTGAAAAACTGAGGTCATTTCACAATGCTAGGTAGAAACAAAGTTATTCTACCACTCACCAAACACCTTCTTTACAAGCCAAGTACAGTACTTGAACTAGAACTTGATCTTTGAATCCTGGTTCAGTGTAATCCCAGAACTCAGGTAGGCAGAGACAGGAAGAGCTCTGTGAGTTCGAGGCCAGCATGGTCTACAAAGTGAGTCTAGGACAGCCAGGGCTACACAGAGAAACCCTGTCTTGGAAAAAAAAAAGAAAAGAAAGGAAAAAGAACCTGGGCTTTGCTCTGACCTTTTTTTCTCCCTGTGGATGACAAATATCACAGAAGCTCCTGGTTTGTGACAGCGTCTAGTCTGGAGTATAGCTCAGTTCTTTAGGCTCTCCCTAAAATAACCTGAACAAAGGCAAACCAGGCAACAGGTTTTCTCTCTCTTTGACTGAGACAACCCGGGATTCTCCATGGCATCCTTCCTCACTGCAGCAAATATTAAACTCAGGCGGCTCATCTATAGACAAGTCCGTGGTGATCTCTGAACAGAAGGCATGAACAAAGCCACCGAAGAGAGAATTATAGCAAACCATTGTAGAACCATTTGGAAACCGTGTGTAGAAAGGACCAGAGAAAGGGGCCGGATGATGCTTCAGGAGACAATAAGGAGACAATTGTGTTTATCCACGAATGAGGAGATAGGGCGTTGTGTGAAGAATGACAGCTATCTCAGGGACATCATATTCCAGGAAGGGGCAATGCTGAAGCCTGCATGTGTAAGCCTGAAGAGGGGGATCCAGGCTGGCAATGGGTAGAAGGCAAACAACAGGCAGTGGCCACTGTAGACAAGTGTGGCGATTTGAACAGGATGTGCCCCACAGTCTTGGGCATTTGAATACTTGGTCCCTTGTTGGTAGCTCTGTTTGGATAGTTTGGGGGGGATGTGGCCTTGCTGGAGGAAGAGCATCCCTAGGGGTGGGCCTGAAAGTTTAAAGACTCCTGCCACCGCTAGTTTCCATCTCTGCCTCCTGCTTGCTACTTAAGATGGGAGCCCTCAGCATTCATTCAGCTTACGGTTGCAGCTGCCTGCTGCCGTGCGGTCTCTGTCACTGTGGAACCTAACCCTCTGGAGCTGTAAGCCCAAATATAAGTTTCCTTCCTTCCTTCCGTAAGTTGCCATTTGTCACGATGTTTTATTACAGCAATAGAAAAGTAACTGTGACATCAGGAAAGGTCATTATTCTGTGATGAGCTGTAAACCGAGGCTTGAATGAGAAGCACAAACAGGCCAGAGTAAAGGGCAAGGTCATTATTGTGGCTGGCCTGGTGTAGATCCCCGGGGCCAAGTCATGAAAGGGCACACCGCTTGATTGCAAGCACGGGCTAAGGGGAGCATACTCGGGGGATGGTGGTAAGGACACAAGGCCAGGACCACAGGATCATGGATGCCAAGAAAAGGATTTTGCTAAGGAAGGGAAAGCTAATGCCATAGTGATTCATCTCAGAATTCTCTTTCTTACCTCTCCTTTCTTTTTCCGTCCTCTTTCCTAACTCCTCTTCCTGGTGTTGAGAGGCTTCTGAGCTGAGTACTACCCTAGAATTACTGATGAACCCACCTTCCTTCTCCTTCCTGGATCTTGGATTGGCTCTGATGTCAGATCTGTTCTAGTTTCTGGCTCAGTCTTTGGAAATAATTTCCCATGGAGTAATTTGCAAGTAGTTCTTGCTTTCCCCTCTCCTTGTCCCAAATCATTGTGTGCAAAATGTCCACTTCCATAACTATAGCAGTGACATCTGGAAGGACACGGAATTTGGGATAATTCGAGTAGCTCATATCTAAAAATGGGAACAAATAATGCTTCCAGAAGGTTCCACAAACATTCCCACGGCTTCCTTTCTGTCCATTTTCTACAGCCTCTCTCCAATGTTTCACCATCTGTTGGTTCCTTTATTGTTGTTTGTTTGTTTTGTTTTTTCATCCTCACAATAAATGTGCTGCTTCTCTTATGGAATGTTTCTTTACATTGTATCTGTCTCCTTTCCCTGTTACCGTCTTACATCATAACTTCTTCTGCAAGCTTTACCTTTGTTGCTGTTTGCATGTTGAGCACTCTTGAGACAGGAACATCTGAGCTTGGCACCTTGCTTAGCGGGAATGCCTTTAATTCTGCCTCCCGAATGTCAACTGCTTCCCAACACAAGACTCTTCGTTTGGCTGTTTACCACTGGTTCCCTTTGTGAGTAATGAGACCTTTTTTTTTCAAAACCTCCCTTTCTTTTTGCCTTTTGTACTCTGAACCCTTTTTTCTCCTATGTGATGTGTTTGATGTCTTGTGTACACGGTTAAAAAGCTTATGATTATGGATGCTGCCTGCAATATTGAGCCTCTTGATTTTTTTAATCTTCTCCTGATTAAATTCATATAATGATTAATTCTGCTTGTCTTTTATAATTCCCTTATCTTTATTCTTACTATGTTCCCCAGGTTTTTTTTTTAAGGCCAGAAACAAAGCTCCTTCTATTGTTCTATCTATCTTTAATGAAATATATTTTTCTGTGACCATTTTGGCTTTCTAAAATTGCATTATATATAATATTTGAGCAATTTCAGTATTACATGTTATAGCCATCATTTTGATTAATTTAACTCACTTTTAAAACTTTAAGCTCTCATAGAATTTTGCAACTGGGGGAGATGTTGTTTGTAACAATGCTTTCATTTTACAGACCAGGAGCTGTGGTCCAGAGAAGTCAATCAAAGTATTTATCCAAAAATCCAAGCAGCTTATTAGCGGCAGGGTTAGAGCTGGGAGCCTGGTTGCCGGCTTCCTGTCCAAGGCTCTTCCTTCAGCAGAACTGCACTTCCATTTAAAGTGTTATTTGTATTTGCCGGCCATCTGTATGCCATTTTCAGATTATGTGCATCTCCTCTCCTGTTTAGTATTTGAGAAGGAAATACCCACAAAAGAAAAATCTTCCAATAAAAACCAAAAATAGACTCCAAAGGACCCTAGAGTTATTATTGGCAGCACGCAGTAAGTCCCTGGGTTTTATTTCCAGCTCTTCCTTAACTTCAGGAATATTTGCCCCTTGGGCTCTTCTTCTGTGTTCAGATTACAGTTATAGAAAGACTCTAAGAAAGGCCACATGTATCTGCAAGTATTCAGCATCATTAGAACGTCCAATATGGGGGATTATACTTAACATTTAATCTGCAAGTTTGATCCTTATGCCTTTCATGTTAGTTAATGGTGGATTCTAAGCTGCCTTGTCCATAACCTCGGGGCTTAGAGAACTTTAGCCCTTTCCTTCCTTTCATCATCATCCTCTTCTACCAGCCTCCCTCCCTTTCTACAGTTTTAATGAAGAAAGGAAATGGAAGTGCTGTTAAAGCAGGCCTCTGGCCTCATGTGGCTTTTCTCTGTGAGGTGGAACAGCCAGATGCTGAGGTCACATGAGAGGTCCAGAGCCTTGAGGATGCGCTTGCTCCCAGGGAAAGCTGAGATGACAGCTGTCAGTCTTCGTCTTAGGCCCATGTCAGCAGAGAATAAGGGATGGCTTTAACTCTCCACAGGAAGTTTGATTGCCCTCCTGATCAATGGAACACACATCTTTGATCTTAGTCTGCCTTGACAGTAGGTAGTTGAAACCCACTCAAGTCAGCTCAGGCAGGAAGGGTGGGTGGGACATACTCCAAGGACATAGTCCTGGTTCACAGAGCTCAGGATAGACACAAATCCGACCTAAGATAAGAGGCCAGAGCCTAGGAAACTCCCTGGAGGAAGTCAAGAGAGATGTGTTTCCCTTTAGCTGCTTTGCTACAAGAAATTCCAAGAACAGGTTTCTTAGGTTCTCCCCCCCCGCCCCAACCTTCATGCAGAGGTCCCAAGATCACATGCCACAGAGAGATGGTCTTGTCTGGTTTGATTTCAAATTCTCTGGAAAGAGTTCTAAGGGAGTTAGGTACCCATCCAACTGAGACCTAAGATAAATGGAGGTAAAATGCTGATAAATGCACATAGTTCGCTCTCTCTCTGTCTCTGTCTGTGTGTGTGTGTGACTCTACTCTGATCAAAGAACACTTTGATAAGTGTATTGGCTCAAATTCAAACATGCCCACATAGGAAGGGCCCCCATAGACTCATGTATTCGAATGCTTGGCCCACAGTGAGTGGCACTATGAGGAGTGTGGCCTTGTTGGAGGAAGTGTGTCACTGAGGGGTGGGCTTTGCAGACTCAGATGCTCATGCTAGGCCTAGTGTGCCGGTTTCCTTCTGCTGACTGCGGATCAAGATGTAGAGCTCTCCAGTGCCATGTCTGCCTGGATGCTGTCATGCTTCCCACCATGATGATAATGGACTCAACCTCTGAAACTGTAAGCCAGACCCTATTACTGTTGTCCTTTAAAAAAGTTGCCTTGGTCATAGTGTGTATTCACAGCAATAAAACTCTAAGACACCCACAGACCCACAAACATACGGTATAAGTACCCGTCTTTGAAGTTTTTGTGTACATGTGTGTACATATCTGTGTGTGTGTGTGTGTGTGTGTAAGCCAGAGGTCATTGTTGGGTGTTTTCCTCAGTCTCTCTCCACCTAATGTTAAAGGCAGAGACTCTTATTTAACTGTATGCTCATTGGCTCAGACTGCCTGGCCAGGAAGGGGTCCTTGACTTTGCTTCTGTGCCTGGCTCTTCTGGAGATTGAGCTCAGGTGTCAGGCTTATGTGGAAATGCTCACTGACAGAGCTCTCTCTCCAGGCAATGACCTTGTAGTTGAAGATGGTTATGACACACTTTGTCGTTGTTTCAAGGTGGCACCCAAGGTAGTGTGCCCAGGCAAGCAATAAATCAAACTCATTGCTTCGTGCAGAGGAAGGAAAGTTAGCGAGAAAAAAGGAAAGCAGGAAGAAAAATCACTCTGTTTTATTTCAGCCAGAAAGCAGAAACTCGGGCATGCCCCATGTAAGCCTTAAGAAGGACTAACTGAGCAACTGAAAATGATCATTTGTCAGTCAAACAATGAATGTAGAAGTGGATGAACGGAAAGATGTAGGTGCTTGTGTATGTATGTGTATATGCATGTATGTATGTACCTATACATTTACATATGTGTGTGTGTGGTTTGTTTGATTTAGTTTTCTTTTCTTTTCTTTTCTTTTCTTTTTTTTCCTTTTGTTGTTGTTGTGACCAAATCCCTAACAAGAAGCAAGTAAAAGGAAGAGCGTTTACTTTGACCCACCCTGGTGGAAGTGGCACGGGCGGCAGGAGCTTGAAACAACTGTGTATGTTGAACCCACAGCCAAGAAGCAGAAGCAGGCACACACTGGCACCCATCTGGCTTCCTTCCTTTTGGATTCGGCCTAAGCCCTCACCCCATGCCAACAGGCAGGGTGGGCTCTCCCTCTTCACTTAGATTTCTCTGCAAATGTCCTCAAGGACAGGCCCAGAAATGGTTCTCCTAGGCGATTCCAAATGCAATCGAGCTGATGGAGAATATTCACAATCACGGTTTCTGAGGGAGGAATGAACAAGGGATGCTATCTGATGAACTCTGTTGAACACGCATTATTTTCTATGCTTTCCAAATACAAAAAAAATAGCATTTTTTTTTTCTTTCCTTGTTTGTTTTTTGTTTTGTTTTGTTTTTCAAGACAGGGTTTTTCTGTGTAAGCCCTGGCTGTCCTGGAACCCACTCTGTAGCCCAGGCTGGCCTCAAACTCGCAGAGATCCTCCTGCCTCTGCCTCCCGAGTGCTGGGATTAAAGGCGTGCTGGTGAGGCAGCAGGGGAGCATGGCACATTCTCTTAAGACCCGGATATGGGAAGGACAGCAAGTCTGGGAAGATCCCAGGCTTTCTCTCCGACTCCCGGGGAGGCAATGGGGGGAGGGGAGCACCTGCCCCCTCGAGATGCAGGCGGGAGGGTACCATTACGATAAACAAGTGTGTGGTAGGGAGATGGGTGAGAAAGAGGCGCGGAGCAGTTCCTGTGGTGTGGGGAGAGGCTGAACTGGAAACACGATGGCAGAGGGACCTGAGCTGCCACCGGAGGCCACGCTGATGCCTGTGTAGATGTCTGTGACCCATGTTGCCACGAAGGGCCGTGAGGATGCTTATGGTCTGTGCTGCAGCCAGAAGCCATGTGGATTTCCATGGGCCCGGCTGCCTCCGGGGGCCGTGTTGATGTGAGCGGCCTGCACTGGCGCCTGAGGACAAGTTGATGTCCATGGCCCAGGCTGCCTCTGAGGGCCTTGTCTGGGCCTATGGTCCTACTGCAGCTGGGGTCTATGCCGGAAAACATCCCGGTGACGGTAAGGAGCAAGGAAGCTCCTTTAGGTGCTATCGATGATTGAAGATGCACAGGCAAGAGGGAGGGGCATGGAAGGCACCTGTGACACTCCTCCCTCCACCCCCACCCCACAAAAGGGTCCCAGCCTAAACAGGAAGCCGTGGAAGAGAACTCTCCGGAAGTGTGACGAGGATGCTGAAGTGTAGCTCTCCACAGTTGATGGCTTCTGGAGGGGGATGGAGAGGAGAAGGAGGGGCAGGCCGCTGAGAGTCTCACCGTGCTCCACCGAGTGTTTAAATAACACAAATTAGACTCGCTTTTTTGGGGTGAGGGGAGGAGGTCATAATGGGGAGACGGGCTACATGGAAGGACTGGGAAATGATGTGACAGGGTACATGATGTGAAATTCCTAAATAATAATATATATGTATGTGTGTATGTACGTATGTATGTATGCATGCATCTATTTTTTAAAGAAAAAAGGTCTGAGGGGAAAAAAAGAACTGGACACAGAGTCTCACTGGGTACAGGATGAGACTAGAAACAGGAACCAGCTGGATGTCCGCTCTGCCCTCTCTGCCCCATCTCTGTGCACAGTAGCCCCCTCCCTCTGCCTTTCAGGCCCCAAGCCTGTAATCCTTTTTCCACCGTCAACACTGCACTGGTACCTTAGCAAATCCTACTGACTGTCCTACAGCCGTCTTCATTGTCTCTAGTCCTATCACCCTTAACAGCTTGACAGCTGCCCCACTACTTCTCACCTGGCTTTACTTATTTTTTTTTATTATTTAAACTTTCTTTCCAAATACAATATACTTTTGATCATGTTTTTCCACCCTGTTAATCCTATCAGATTTTTTCTACCTCTCTGTTCACTCAGCTTTATGTTCCTGCTTGCTCTTTAAAACAAACACAAAAACAAAATCAAGAAACACACACACACACACACACATTAAAATAAACAAGAACACCAGTGAGACAAAAAAAATACCCAAACAAATCAAAATGAGACAAAAGTCTACAAAAATGCATTGTGTTAGTTTTGCGTTGTCCAGCTACTCCTGGGTGTGGAGCCTGCCCTGAGAGGGCTGTGATAATCACCGTGTCTCCTTCTTTCTCATTTTCTATTGTTTCTATCCAGACCTTGACCCACTTCTCTGCAGGAGCTATCCATATTGTTTTGTTTTTGGTTTTTCGAGACAGGGTCTCTTTGTGTGGCCCTGGCTATCCTAGAACTCACTCTGTAGACCAGGCTGGCCCAGAGATCCACCTGCCTTTGCCTCCTGAGTGCTGGGATTGGTTACTTGCATATTGCCAAGTGCTTCTGCCATTTCCGGTCCTTTGAGTAAACAGCAGCATGTGACTCTGTTGGTCTTTCATCCTTGAGACATTCCCTTCTTGTGTCCAGAACGTGTTCCCTTTCCCATTTTTCTGCCTCTGAACGGTGCATCCTCCTAAGTCTGCTTAGCTGGATCCCCATCATCTTGATGACATCTGAACAGGGTGCTTCAAATCTCAGTCCCCACGTCTTTTTTTTGTTTTTCTACATCTATATGACTTTAAGAATAATCTAGAGGGCGAGGCATGGTGATCCCAGCACAGCCAGAGAAATCCTGTCTCAAACAATCAAAATAGAAACAATCCAACAAACCCTAAAATCAACCCCAAAATGCATTCTCCCAATGTGGGCATCCCATAGTGTGTCTGCACAATTATCACACAGACATCGTGATTAAGGAAGTCCCAATCCTCCTATTAATCCTCTCTAATTCCTCCCCACTTGGCAGCCACAGGGATTACTTAGAAACTGGTCAGATTATGTTAACGCACTCTCCGAGATCAAGCTCCTTTGCTACCTTTGGAGGTTGCTGTTAGGCAGCTCATTTACATGAAAATGATGAAATGGAACGCATCAAGATGCTCTAGTCTTAAGGAGAAAATATTCTTTATTCCAGTGGATAAAGATAAAAACAAATTCTTTTTCCCCTTTCAGTTTCTCAAGTCAGGGTTTCTCTGTGTAGTGGCCCTGACTGTCTTGGAACTCAATTTATAGACTAAATTGGCCTTGAATTCACAGAGATCTGCCTGCCTCTGCTTCCTGAGTGCTAGGATTAAGGGCATGCTTTACCATGCTTGGCAAGGCAGATTCTTTAAAGAAGAATGGCAGCCTGTAAACAGAGAAGGAATGTGTAATTTAAAAAAAAAATCAGTACAACTCAGTGAAATAACTGATTCAGACTAAGATTATCAATAGAGGCTGAAACATTTCATGGCCAGATGTTGGAGAGGACATTGGGCTGAAAACAAAAACAAAAACAAAAACACTGCCAACTTACATAGGGGGAAATATATTTCTACTGAGGGAAAACTCTGGCTATTAGCCCTCTCCTAAGGGATTCCACTCATAGCAAGGAACCTGTCTGTTTAATTATGATAGATAAAGAGGAGAGCAGGGCCTAATATTTTCCTGCCAATGAACGATCTGAAACAATAGTGATATTGTCCCGTGGCCAAAAGTTTGAGAGATCAAGCACTGACCCGTGGCTACAGAGGTCCCATCAGTAAATTAAAATCTTAGTTTTGCTTTTAATTTAAGCATATTTCAGTTTGCCCCATGAGTTAGATAACAAATACTTGTTACTTGGCCCTTTTTATTTTTAATAGCAGTGTTGGATACTTATTTTGGCCTGTGATATGAAAACCTTTCTTGAGTCATATGCTAGGGATGAGGGAGCTTGGGTGCCCCCGGTAGTAAGGTAACCCCTGCTAGAGCTAAGCGCACTGGGCGACGCTCATTCTTCTGCGGGGTGGCATCACGGCGATGGTCTGAGCCACTGCCTCCGGTCCTGGCACCCACTTAGTCGGCAGTTCAACAGCTTCCGTGAGTGTCTGAGTGCTGTAACCTTCCTGACAGGCTCCTGCTGTGCCCCGTGGTGGCCTCAGATGGTGGCCCTGAACCTGTCCTGCAGCTGTTGCCTCTCTCGCCACACTCAACGCTTTCCGAAGACAGGAAATCAGTGTGTCTGTCCACTGGCCCCAAAGATGTGGTGCAGTAAAGGGTCGTACCACATGCACACCATGACTAACTATTGGGCCACCATGACATGTGTGAGCTGTGTTGTTTAACTATGAACATGTGTGTATGTTTGAATGAATTAAATCCCGGCAAATCAACTGCTTCCAACATCCTCATGTGGGCTTGGGGCCCGCCCGCCTGTTATTTCACCATAATGGACGGAATGCTTTGTAATAATCAGCAAAACCTATGGTCACAAGGTCACCGTGATCAGACCACTCCCAGGGGCTCGAGTACAAACTTTAAAAAAGCTTCATGCTCTCTAATCTATAGATTCGTATTTGAGAGGTGAGATGTGCATTTTCCAAGGCGTTTACTGCCAGAGACAAGGTGAATGAGGAGCAGAAGTCATGTCCTTTATCCATGACCCTAAGAGGGTCACTGGCTTGCAGTCTCACAGGCCTCTTAAGGTGTCGGTAATGACTGAATTTTTAAAAATCAATCTTAACGTAGCTTAGAAAAGGAGTGAAAAAGCACAGATCCCCAGAGCATTGCCTAGTCCAGATGGGCCATCTTAGTTGCTGTCTCAGCTCACCTTAGATAAGAAAAGTTGTTTTGATAAGAAATAAATGGGGGCTGGAGAGATGGCTTGGCGTTAAGAGCACTGGCTGCTCTCCAAGATCACCCAGATTCAATTCCCAGCTCACAGCTCTAATTCCCATTCCAAGGGATCCTACCCTCTCACACAGGCAGCCTAAAAACCATTGAACATAAAGTAAAAGTAAATAAATTAAGAGAATAAATAGATGGGTGAATGAATGTGGATGATGGGATAAACTTGAAATAAGAACATCCTGAAATAGATAAAAATAAACCCTGTGCAAGGATTCTGGAGTTTGCTACATTTTGTTTCTTTTACAGAGAAAGACATCTTCTTTCCTTCCAGGAGCTGCACACTAGTTCTTACTAGGCGCAGCTTATACTGTTCTGCTGTAGGTGTGGGGGTTACTTTTTGTCATTTTGATACAAGCTAAGGTCTTCTGAGAAGAGCGACTCTCAATTGAGAAAACGCCCCCATCAGATCGGCCTGTGGGCAAGTGTGTGCGGCTTCGTCTTGATTGGTGATTGATGGGGAAGGGTGCGGCCTACTCTCTGGTCAGTGCCGCCCCTGGGCAGGTGTAGAAGAAAGGAAAATGAGCAGCCCTAAGGAGCAAGACAGTAAGCAGGGTTCATCCGTGGTCTCTGCTTCAGTTCCTGCCTCCCGGTTCCTGTCCTGACTTCCCTTCACCGTGGACTGTAAGTTTTGAGATAAAATAAACCCTTTCCTCCCCGAATTGCTTTTGGTCACAACGTTTGTCACAGCAATCGAAAGTAATGTAGGATGGTCAGTTTCCTTTTTTTTTTTGCTTGGGAAAATACAGAAAAAGCAACTTTTGATTATGAAAGAATAGGAACAAAACTAAAATTGAAATGCAACGACCCATTCCTTATAGAGTTCACAGGTTATTTTTCAGTCTTAAAAAGTAAAGTTTTGTCATTTTCCTTAGTGGAAATAACTGCTGTGAAGAGGCAATTTTTAAGAAATTCCTCTTAAGTCTCATTGTTATTTTCAACGGCGATTCAGCACACGACCTGCTGGCGTTGCAGCTGGGAGCTCGGTGTGAAACTCCTGAAATTATGCCAGGTCTATCTTTTCAGTTGTGGGGCCCGAGAAACAGGAAACTTTCTAGGGGCAGGGAGAGTTGAATTTATAAAGGGCAGCGAGCAAGCGAAGTAGAGGGAAGGTGGGAGAGAGATTAAAATTGAGACAGATACTGACATATATTCCATTGATAATACATGTATGTATGTATACATACCTACGGAGCGAGAGAAACTGATTTTATTTGACTATCTCCTGTCTTTCTGGGGAAGAAACCTCAGGTTTGCAAAATCACTTTTCAAAGGAGCACCGATTGTTTCCTAAGTGCTTGCCAACTCTTCTCAACTGGCTAAGGTGGAGGAACGGAAGTGTTGAGCCTCAGGCGGGTGAGGAGTTGGCTTGTTGGAGCATCGCGACAATAAAGACTGTCACAGTCACGACGCAGTTCAGGCTCCCACCGAACAGACGCCACAGAGGCGGGGAAACGAGACCACTGGTTTGTGCAAAAAGATGGAAAACACAGAAAAATAAATGTGTGTAGCTGCTTTATTTTTTGTTTTTAACCGTTGCACGGGAAAGCAGTTTTTTCAGTG
Organism: Meriones unguiculatus; assembly: GCF_030254825.1. Taxonomy (NCBI): domain Eukaryota; kingdom Metazoa; phylum Chordata; class Mammalia; order Rodentia; family Muridae; genus Meriones; species Meriones unguiculatus. The sequence continues at coordinate 59,896,708 of NC_083363.1, read as the reverse complement.
TGTCGCCCGCGGGAGAGGCCGCCGGCCGCAGGTGGGAGACGGGACCGGCAGTGCAGAGGCCGGGGCGAGGGGTGGCTCGTGGGCGCGGGCGAGCCCTCGGCGCGGTGGGCTCTCCCGCTCGGCGGTGTGGGCCGCGGCGGAGCACGTGCCGCTAGGTGGCGCCGCACGCCAGGTGCCGGGGCGGACGGGCGGGCCGCGGCGTGCTCCGCGCCTCGCAGACCCTGCGCCGCCGCCGCCCGGCCCGGTCCCCGGCGGCCTCCACGGCCCGCAGCCGGGGAGCCCGGGCGGGGCCGCGCCACAGTGGGCGGTAGCGGGCCCGGTCGCCGCCAGCCCTGCCGCGGCGCGGGGATGCGGCCGCTCCCGGGCCGCGCCGCCCCCGCCCTGCCAGCCGCACGGTCACGTGCCGCCGCCGCCGAGGCGCTGCCCCCCGCGGGCGCCGGCGCGAGAGGAGGGCGGGGCCGGGGTCGCCTCGGGCCGGGCGCGAGCAGCGCGCGTGCGCCGCGCCCGGTGAGTGCGAGCGGAGCCCGGCCGGCCCGGGCCGCGACAGGCGCGGGCGGGGGAGCGGGGGAGGCGCGCGCGGGCGGGGCGGCGGGGGCGGGGCGGGCGCCGCGGCGGCCGACGAGCGAGCGGAGGAGCGAGCGAGCGAGCGTGGGCCGCGGCGCGGTGCGGCTCGGCGGCCGGCTGACCGGCTGCCTTCCCCGGCGTCCCTCCCGGCCGCGGCGAGGGCGCTGTGCGGCGGCGGCGGCCAGGCCGGAGGAGGCGGCCGGGCCCGGGCATGGCGGTGGCCCGGGGCGGCCCGGAAGGTGAGCGACCCCCGGGCCGGCGGGTGGGGGAGGGGCGCCGAGCCGCCGCCGCCGCCGCCCGCGCGGCCTGAGGCGCCGCCGGGGACCGCGAGCCCGCGGCGCCGCTCCCAGGCCTCCCGCTCGGGCCGCCGGGTTATGTAACGCGTGACCTCCGGTTTCCCCCTCCGCCATGGCGCGGCCTCCCGCGCGCGCCGACCCCGGGCACCCGCGGCCCTCCGCCTCCCGCGCCGGCGCCCGGCCGGCCATTCATTGACTGGCTCCGGCGGCGCGGGCGGAACGCGGCCGGGGAGCCCGGGCCTCGTCGTCTCGCTTGCGCTCGGGCATCCCGGAGGCCGAGGTCTCCTCCTCCCCTCTTGCTCGCCGCTGGCCTGTCCCCTGCAGATGCGGGACACCTGTCCCCGAGTGTCCTTACGGGTGCCGCCCCCACGCTCGCGGGCGCTGCTGAGACCGCCGTGGCGGCCCGCGGACGGGGCTCTTCCCTCCGGTCCCCGCTCTGCGGAGCCCGACCCGCCTGTAGTTGCGGTCCTTAATTGTGTCAAAAGCACTACAGGTGATCCACGTCGAATTCGGGCCAGGCGTGCAGTAGAAAGGGCATGGGGAGAAGAGAGAGGCATCATAGAAGGGGTTGTACCTGTTCAGGACTGTGAACAACTCTTAAAATTATTTGTCTGGGCTCTGGCTCCTCTCGTCCCCGCGAATGTCAGTTCCCCCTGCACGGGGAGGGAGACATACATAATCTTGCTCCTGTGCAGTGCAAGCTAGCTCAGTTTACCGCTCCCTCCGTTGGCCTTTCCAAACAGGCGTCTGCTTTTCCGCACCGACAGGGCTCTGCCCAGGCAAATGCTGCTAGGATACCCTCCCCGCCCTCCCGCTGCCGCCTGTGCTGGACACTTGGAAGCTCACCTGACGCTCTCCACCTGGGAATGCGGTCTACAAGAGTACACCCCTGCCCTGCTTAGCCTAGGTACTGGCCATTTTCCTTTAATTACCGTTTTCTTGTTTGTGTCTTGTAGGTCTCAATTTGAGGTCAGTCTGTACCAATTCGTGTATCTTGTCATGAAACTTTACTCCTTTTTATGGTAAATAATCCTTTTTGTTAATTTGTTAAAATGGGAAAGTCACTTTTAAGATTAATTTCTACATGGTCTCAGGTAGAAAAATAAAAAATTTCAGAGTTAATGTGCTTAAATATGTAACCCCATTTCCTTAACCGCAACCGAAAACTAAGATTCTAAATAAGAAAAACAAAACTGTTCTCAACAACCGGTTGATGAGTTCCAATACCTACACCTATATTTAACAGTCAGATATCTGAAAGACCAAAGCATTTAGATACGGGTTTGAATTTTGTCCCCGCCAGTTGTCTGACCTTGGACAAGCTTCTCATTCATAGTTGGGAGACATCTTCCAGCGTGGGTAGCCTACTAATAAATTAGTTCTTGAGTGAAAGGCACTTCATGAGACCGAGTCTGCAGGTCCTCGGTAAGTGTTTTCTGTGGTAAACTTGGAGCAGTGAACTGAATAGGCCCCGTGCGATGGAGAGAGGAAGCCTGGAAAAACTAGCCCCAGGAGACCTTAGCTGCTCTGCCTACAAGTGAGCAGATCCCGAAGGTTGCTCCGTTCTCTGTGCTTCATTAGAATGTAAGGGATTGTAAGTCATGGTGTAAACCAGGCTCGGTGGCACACGCTATTAATTCCAGCACTAGGTAGGCAGAGGCAGGTGGATCTCTTGGGAGTTTGAAGCCAGCCAGATCTACATAGTGAGGTCCAGGCCAGTTAGGGTCTGCATCGTCTCAAACAAAAATCAAAATAAAATCGCAGGGTAAGTTAAACAGAATATTGAAAAACAAAGAAAAATACTTTATACTTTTCTTTCTTGTAATAACTGCGCTAACTGAAATGTTAATGTGGTTACTAATGGGTATTTAAAACAGCTTAATTTGCTCTGACCATAACTTGAGAGTATGAGAAGAGTGATAAGTCACGTCAGTTTGGAGACAAGTTGCGGGTTCTTTTAGTATCTCATCTATTTGCAAACCACACACAAATTCAAGTCTAGAGTTCTAGGTTGTTGGATTGCTACCTCACTGGTGTCCTTATTTCTCTTGCTGTTCCTCACAAAACATCAGAAGGATCTTTTGAAAAACAAACAAAAAACCTTGGGTTGACCTTTTTTTTGCTTAAACTCCAAAAGTTCTGGGTTACAAAGAGAATTGAATCTGAGCCCCTTCTCCTCTCCACCAGGGCAGCTGCCAACTTCACCTTAGCCCATGAGTCTTCAGTATTTGGCTTTAGGATGGCAGCCAGGCGGTCAGGTCAGGCTGGGCGCCCTTCCGGGTGGTGGCAGCTGTTCCCAGCTTCAGTTGCTACTCTTCTCTTAAGGGAACTTCTGCTTCCTAAAGCAGAAGCAGCTCGCTCTCTTCCTGTTGTTGACTATTTTGTTTGCTTTTAAATGACATTTACATTTTATTTTTGATTTTGCTCTTTTTCTCCTTATTATCAGATACACTTTTCACTTAATTATTCCCATTAGACTTGTTGGCTCTCTCTTCGTAACTACAGGGTAGAGCTCTTATTAGACTTATTAGTAATTTTATCCCTACCTGTGCCTGGTACCTAGTAGACTTGTGGTTAACAAATGTTAACTGAATGAATGCTGAAGTTAATTGGAACATTTGACAACTTGAGTCCGGGTCTGCCTGCTGCCGTTCCCTGATGGCATGACTGCGCGGCTAGTGACTTCCGGGGCCTCATTTTGTTGAGCTGGGCATGATGACTGTAGTGTTACCTAACTTCAGCATTACAGTGAGTGAGTGATACATGTTAAAGTCTGTAGGTCTGAGTTTCCAGAGGTCCAAGTCTGAGGTCTTGCTGTTGCTCTCCACCTTAGCTTTTGAGACAGTCTCTCCCTGCACCTGGAGCTTGCCATTTGGACTAGGCTGCTTGGCACCTAGGCTCTGCCTGCCTCTTGTCACCCCAAAGCTGGAGTTAGAAAGTGTGCTGCCTTGTCCCAGGTTCTCTGAGGGTAAGGTTCTGAACTTGGGCCCTCGTGCTTGCAAAGCAGGCACTTTGCAGGCTGGCCTCAGACTGGAGATCCACCTGCCTCTGCCCCCCGAGGGCTCGGATTAAAGCGTGTGCACCAACATTGCCTGGCTTTTGGCAACATTTTTTATTGTTGGCATGAGATAAAATTGACTTAGTTTTTATATTTGTTTTTTTTTTTGAGTGAAAATTTGTTGGCTGCATAAATTTCACTTTTTAAATAGTTTCTCTGTATGACGATTGCATAATTAAACACAAATAAAACTGCTGCGAATGGTGACCCAGCTGTAGCTTTAATCTGTATGTAAGATTTTTTATTCCTCGATTTAAAGAAGAGGCTGAGTGATGATCCCTGCAGCCTCCAATCAGAGTGGCTTTCATAGGTTTTGCTTGAGGCCCTACTGGAAATGTGATGAAAGAGCTTGCGGGGTCTTCTTGTTTTTTGATGGGACTCCTTGATCTCGTGGAAGTCTGACTTTGTAGTGTTCAGGAACGAGAGGTGTTTTATCGTCTTTAGTGGGATGTTTTCTGCCATCTTGCACAAGGAGTTTTCCCGACAGGTAGTGTGTTGAGTCTCAAGTTGAAGCTTAAAGCCACCTAGAATGTTGTGCCTGCCTACCTTTGCCTCTAGTTTTTAAGTTTATGGAAACGAGACCGTAACTGTAACGGTAGACACTTCGGGCTAGTGCACTCTGAGTTATTCTTAGACACTTCAGGCTCTGCCTGTGGCGCTTACGCTTTTAAAACTATATGTTTTTGCTTTGCGTTTGTCCTTAGCAAAATGGCTTTTTGTGACTTTGTTTATACTCAGTCTCAACTTTAAGTCATGGAATTGTAAGCCTTGTTCCTTAAACATAAAAAAAAAAAAAAAAGAATACGAGCTACTGCTTGTCTTTTTAGCATTTGTTCCACAATTTAATGATTTGTAAATTATTATGTATGGACTGTGTTACAGGGCCCTTTGCTAAGTGGTCTCACATTTAATATTCAAAAGCACCGCAGAAAGTCAGCACATTTATAAAGAAACAGATTTGTAAGTATGGTAGTACTTGCCTGGGCCACATGGTACAAAAGGAACCAGGATTTTTATCTACTCCTCCCTGCCTCATGACCCAAGCTACATTTTAAGTGGACAGAGTTTTTATTTTGTCCTATAATTTGTAAGTTTATGCCCCTCCTAATTACTGGCCGATTTTCATTATTTCTGACTAAGAAGAGGTGGTCTGGTCCCTGGAAGCTGGAGTTACGTATGTTTGCAGGATGCTGGGATTTGGCCTCCAGTTCTCATGATTGCACTGCAAGTTCTTTTAAGCATGGGTCCTTCTCCAACCCCAGAACTGTATTCATAAGGAGTTTAATACACATTTAAAAGGGGGACCTTAGGAGATGGGAAACACATAGAAGCTAACAGGCATGGGAGGTAGAGAGAAGTATGCAGGCAAGCTTTGTGAACCTATGACAGGAGTGAGTGGGCTTCTCAAGAGAATGTCAGCATTTAAATGTCTTAACTGCTATGTGGGTGATCTGTGGCTTTAAAAGTTACATGGTGCTGAGTAATACATTCTTAGAAAATTGGTACCAGGAAGTAGTTAAACATTTTGTCTTACAATCAGGTAAATTTTGTGCTTTCTTTTTGGCCAAGAAAAGATGATTTGAAAAACCTTTTATTTTTTTAATTACATTAATTTATTTTGTGTGCATATGTCTATATGTGTTAGTGTGCATATATAAAGGTCAGAAGACAATTTGTGAGAAGTTGGTCCTCCTACCATGTGGGATCTAGTGATGAAACGCGGATCCTTATGCTTAATGACAAATGCTTTAACCCCCTTTTAAAAAATTAAATTTATGTGTGTGTGCGCACGCACGGTCCTGTGTGTGGAGGTAAGAGGACAGCTGGTAAGAGTCAGGATTTTCCTTCTGCTGTGTAGGTCCCACGTATTGAACTTACTGCGTCAGTCTTGGCTGTAAGAACCTGTGCCTATGGGGCTTTCTTACTGGCTCATAAAAAACTGTTTTAAAGGCTAAAGGGCTCTTTTGATTGAGCTTGCGTATGTGGAAGCCACAGGGTAACCATGGGCGTGTTCTTTGGGTGCCATCCCCCGGCTCCTCGGCACATGTGTGTGTCACCAAACCAGTTGTTGTTACTTTACTTGGGTTCTGGTGTTTAAACCAGAGTTTAACATCTGAGTAGCTGGCCACATGGCTTTCCATTTGAGCAGGGGTGGACAAAAAAATGTCAGTTATCGGTGTGAGTATTGTACTTGATTGTACTTGTGTCTAGTATGAAAGTGAACCAGAATGTTGCTTTCTGGCTTCGTTTTTCTTGATCACACTCAAGGTTTAAGAGGAACTTCTTGAAGGTCAGTCATACAGCAATTCTCTAAATCCCATCATTCTCTAATGATGATATAATTCTCTAAACTCCATTGTTCTTACATCTGAGATTACTAAGAATGGACTTAATTTCATTTTTGCCTCTTAGGCACAGTCTGACTTATGTAGCTGAAAGTTTGATTTAGTTTCTTTGGGGACAGAATCTTTTTTCCATTGTGCTGGGAATTGAACTATGAAGCATATTAGGAGGCAGCTGCTCTTCCATCGAGCTACAGACTAGTAAATCATTAACTGCTTGTGCAGCCATGGGGAAAGGCTTTACTTGTGAGTTTCAAGGGCCTTCTGTCCTGTCCTTTCCAGAAGGCACTGTTTCAGAGGAAATAGCTGTCCCTGTCTTACGTGTAATCTGAAGGGACTGCCTTCTCGTGAGGACTGTAGCATTCCAGTAGAGTCTAATACACGGACTGATACTTGTTTCAGTCAAACATTTCTTTACATAGCCTCTGTTGTAAGTTGGGTTTATAGCTACTTTCTGGATTTTAAAAAAACTCGGTTGTCTGGAAATTTTGATATTTGGAATTTCTTTGAATCAAATTTTTTTAAATCTAGATAATTTATTGCTACTGAATAAAAAAACAGTGAGATTTTTGTGATTGAGATAGAAGTCTTGCTAGTCTATTTGTTAGACTTGTAAAGTGTCCAAAGATTGCTGTTTGGAATTTCAGTGCTTAAGGGGGAGTACTGATAATGTTCAGATTTGAGATAGTGGAGGCTGAAGTTCTTCATGACCAATAAAAAAAAATCTTATTTCTAATTGTCACCTAAAAATTGCTATTAAATATCCTGAAACTGTCTCAGACTCTGTTAGGTATAGTAGTAGCCATTACATTAAGATGCATGTAATGCCATCCCTTGGGAGCTAGAGGCAGGAGGATCATGATCAAGGTCATCCTCAGCCACCTAGTGAACTCAAGGCCAGGCTTGGCTACGTGAGAGCCAGTCTCAAAACCAAACAGACTGCAAAAGAAGCAGCGTGTACTAACTGAATTTAAATTATGCTCTGAGTACCTTGAAGATTGTAGCGTTTTCTTTCTGTATATGAGAAGTCTCAGCATGAAGGCAAGGGAAGAGTCGAGAAGTTTTGGCAGCTTAAATTTCCTGCTCTATGTGTTCATTTGCAATTATATTGAATCTAAAGACTAGTGAGAAAAGAGACTTGCAGAAAATAGAACCCGTAGAAAAGTGTTCTGTGTTTTGTGTATAGGCTATGCACGTGGGTGTGTGCATGTGAAGGCCGAGGCCAGTGTTCTGTGTCTGCAGTTGCTCACTACCTTATTTTTTGAGATAGGCGCTCTTAGAGAATCTGTTGCTCATCTGTCTAGCTAGGGTAGGCTGGCCAGATGTCCAGGGAGCTCCAGAGATCCAGTTCACAGGCCAGGGATTAAAGGCGCATGCCACTGTTGTTTGGCTTTTTTTATGTGGGTTCTGGGCACCCCAACTCTGGGTGTCCTTCTTGAAGGTCTGTCCCTTTGCTACTGAGACATCTCCCAAAACACCAAGTTAAATCATGTTTTTGAACTTCGGCTGCTCCAAGGAATTTATTTTTAGTAGCATATCATTGATACTCACTTTGCCTTGTGAGTTTTAGGGAGACAGTAAATTGTGAAATGCACAAGATGAGGGTTTCTGCCCCCGTCTGTGCTGTTTGTGTGGAAACATTTGGACTGCCCTTCACAAAATGAAGTGTTAAGCTTCTTAGGTTGGTACTCAAAGCCTTCTGTTACACTCCTCAGTTGCTTCAGTTTATCTAGTACATCTGGCCATGTGTCCTACTTCCTAGTTAATCCCAGAATGTTGCCCTAAGCATCTCTGCATTTTTTATAGTTTATGAATTTTTCTCTTTTTGACATCACTGCCTCCTCTCTCCTTCCCTGCTCCTTTCTGCCTTTAAAAGCTCACACATTATTTCCTCATTGTTCTCAGCTTATAGCCTATGTTGCTTTGTTGGTTTTCTTCGCCAACCTGAGTCTGATTGCTTCCTCTGTGCATTGATTGCATTCCGTCAGTGCCTCTAATGTTTAGTTTTATGTAGGTCTTTTATCACTGATAACCTTGCATTATGACTTAAACTTCACTTACCTTGAAAACTACAGGTGACAGTGTTTGAAGGAAGCGAGTAATCTGCTGTGGATTTGGAAGGGTGGAGAGTGGGAGAGCAGACAGCAGAGACTGTCACCTGTAGTGTGTGTCCTGTGGAGTTTGTCCCAGCAGAGCACCCTGTGGCAGCACTTTCTCTTTTCCTTATGCCCCCTTTACGGCTGAGCTCCTGGGCTAGTCTCTGTCAGTACTTCACCTCTGTGTACGTTTGAGATAGCAGCAAAACCAGCCCATCACCAGCAGTTTCAGAAAACTGGGGAGTGTTTTAGAAATACCAATTCCCAGTCCTACCCAAAGACCCATAGTCTCTGCATTGGAATCCTTTAAGGTGGGATGCAGTGGTCTGTGTTCAGGTTCATAGGCCTGCGATGTGATTGTGATGCTATGAGAACCACCACTCCAGAGAAAATCCCCTTCTTGGATATTACTTCTGCTCCTCACCTCTTTTGTCCCTGTTGTTAGACTTGTATGTGTGACCTTTCGAGTCTTGTGATTTCGATGTTTGCTGCGGTTTCCTGCAACCTTGGAGTTTCCTACAGATAATTACTTGCCAATTTTTCCACAGGCATGATAATGGCATTTGACTTCTTTGGGCTCTTTTTGTCTTGCTCTATTGCCTGCTCATAGGCTTATGCTAGATTTCTCTCACAGCACAGGGCAATCTGCCTGGTGATGGTGCCTCACACAGTGAGCTGGGCCCACTTATATTAGTGAGACACAGACCTGCAGAGAACTGCCCACGGGTTAGCAGAGGCTTTCCTCTTAGGCGATTCTAAGCTGTGCCAGGGTGACAAGAAGGTTAGAGATATTCGCTGGCATTTCCCCTTACAGTGCATCCAGATAGTTTATTACACATCTCACTGTCTTTTAAAATCCGTGTATAGTTTATCTAAATGTAGAACAAATCACTAATACTAAATGTTTAACTGTTCTAAAGTTTGTTAGGGCACAGGCTGAGCTGCTGGAAAAGACTTTGGATCCAGTGCAAACAATATTGAGGCTTTTCTCCTGCCTGTGATAGTCCAGGGTTAGGCAGCTAGTCCACAGAAGGCAAGTTCTCAGGCTCTTCAGCGCCACAGGTTCCTCTGTTTGCTTTGAGGTGCTCTAGGGATTTCAGAAGACTATGTAGACATTTTGCCTATGCTATGTTCATATCTAACTGTCCAGGACTTAGTCAGACACGTAGATGTGATATTAGAGGAACCTAGGAAATATAATTGACTGGATCCCATTAAAGGTGTAGGAAATGTGAAAGGTTGAAAATTAGAAGATAATGCCATTTTCTTTTTTGCCTAGATGGCCTTGCTTTTGTCTTTTTGGTTTTTGTTTGTTTTGTTTGTTTTGGGGTGAGGGTGGAGGGGCTGGACCCTCCTCCTCTCTAATGCTGGCTGCAAGTTTGGGCATCATCAGGACCAGTCTCTGGTCCACTAAGTCTCTGCTGAGCCCAGAGAACTGGAGTGTGCACTTGGATTTGTTATAGTGGAAGGGTGCGGTTGGAAGGCGATGGTGCGTGGGGCACATGGCACTCCATATGGGGAGCTTTGTTCGTTGTTGCTGGGGGGAGTGTGACAGTGACGCACTGAAGGACACTTGTTGACACTTTATTATCAGGTACACGATTGCTACCATGGCTGGCCAAAGTGACCACAGATCGTTTTCTTTCTCCCCTCCACACACACAGGATGTTTAATAGCAGATTCCAGGGTTATATAGACTGTTTTTCAAAAACTAAATGCCGAAGGCAAGATCTCTTTGGATAAAGTTAGTTTTTAATATGGCCATGTGTTATGGGCAGGCACAGCTTTTTTTGGAAAGCATAGAAAAAGTTTCTTAATATACTTGTTTGTCTTAAAAGCTTTTTTGTTTTTTCTGTATACATTAGAATGGTATAGCTGTTGATGGAGTTTTAAAAATATTTGTATTTTATATGCATGGTGGTTAGTGTAAGTTCATACCACATGTGTCATTAGTGGATGCCAGAAGAGGGCATCTGAGCCCCGGGCACTGCCGTCACAGGTGGTGGTGAGCCACCACAAAGGTGCTAGCACACTCATTACCCAAAGCTGTGGAGCCAGTGGGCCTTTCTCCAGCCTAGGAAGGTGGTGGTTGTTGTTGTTGTTTTGTTTTAATAAATAAATGTATAGGATGATAGTAGGCTGTAGAGTTGGTAAGGTTCAACTCTGTCCATATTAAAGAACTAAGGTTTAGCTGATTGATTGTTGAGTGACTCAGGACCAAGTTGCCTCTGTCTTTATGTCTCTACTTTTCAGGCATAGGGACTAGTTGCAGTTAGTCTAGGGTAGACCTTGTATTTAGGCCTGGTTTTCTTCGTTAATGCTACTAAAAATATGACTGCTAATGTGTCTACCACAGATAGATGCTAAGTTCCCTGGTGGAGGAGCATCCACTTAGTGTGTGGGGGGCGTGGGTGGGTGTTAGAAATCACCCTTTGGGGGTCAGTGCTCCCCTCTGCAGCAGTGCTGCTCAGCCTTCCTAGTGGGACCCTTCAGTACAGTGCCTTGTGTTGTACTGGCCCCAGCCAATTATTTGTTACTTCCGGACTGTAATTTTGTTACTGTTACTGATATGCAAATATGTGATTGCAGGCTATCTGATGTGCAACCCCTGTGGAAGGGTCATTTGACTATAAAGGGGTCGTGCCCACAGGTTGAGAGCCACTGCTCTAAGGCTAGGGGCCTGGGGATGGAGTTAAGGTTATCAAACTTGGCAGGTTCACCTGCCGAGCCATCTCACTGTTCCCTAAGTATCTGTTGTTATTGGATTGTACTAAACTAGATTTATTCAGTATAAGTAGTCTTCTGTAGCAATTCATGTTAATATTGTTATTTTCTCATTTGAAAATAGGGGAACATTAATTTTTAAGAAAGTAAGTATAACTGGGCACAAAAACACATGCCTTTAATTCAGCATTCAGGAAGCAGAGGCAGGTAAACCTCTGGATTCTAGGCCAGCTTGTTCTATCTGCGTGGCAAGTTCCAGGCCAGTGAGACCCTGTTTCTAAAAACAAAAGCCTGATTTTATATGACAAAGTAGAAATTCAGTTTGGTCAGTGTTCCAGCTTCTCTGTCCTAGAAGGCAGCAGCACTTTGCCTGTCTAGTCTGTGATGTGTTGTAAAGATCAGTTGTGTAGAGTTCTTAGGAAAGGTGTGGAAAGAAGATTACTACTAATTAAGGTGAATTTGAAGAGCTTCAGTGCTAATAATTTGAGGAGCTCTGAAAGGAAAAAATACTGTTTTAGTAAACATGAATTTTTTTAGAAGGTAAAAACATAGTAATTTGCTTTTCCCTGCTACCTTTCTCTAATTTTTTTTCGAAATATGCTTTTAATATAAGTAAAATAAAGGAGAAAAGTTTTTGATAAATATAGGACTGAGTATTTTATCAGTATGGCAGGACACAAGTCAGGGGATGAGTCTAACAAAACACTACCAAGAAACAACAGTTAGACTCACCGCCAGAGTCTAAAGGCTATGAGCAAGGCCAAAATCCCATTCTTCTTCTTTGTTGTTTTTGGTTTGGAGAGTGCTTGTAGCCACTTTTATTAAAAAAGTTGTTGCAGCTCTATGCATACCTTCTGTTGATCAAGATAGTGACTTAGCTGGGTGTGGCACTTGTCTGTGATCCCAGCTGCTTGGGAGGCTGAGGTAGGAGTTAGGAGACCCTGACTTAAAAGCTAAAAGAAGGTATGTCATTTAGAATAAAAATTGTTTCATTGTAGCAGGAAAAAGTTCACAGAAAACTAAAGGAAGGGGAAGAAAATCCATAAATTAAAAAATCGGGGAAATAGTCAGTATGAAACTTAACTAAAATATTCTGGCATATTACTTACATTTTTTTTCTAAAGGGTATCTTACTCATACACACGCTTCTCAGAATGCACACTGTCTTGGTTTAGAATTTCTAAAAACAAGTCTAGAAATGAAAGCTAGTATTTGTACTTTTGTGGAAATAGTTCCCAGGCCCTTTCATTTTGTTTTCACTTGGAACAGTTTGGTGTATATCTGGTCACATGAAAACAACTTAAGGTTTATATGTAGGTCGGATCTGCTATGCTTCATGAGGTATGAAATTGAAGAATGCTGTTCTGTTCTTAAAATTTAGAAATTTGAGAACCATAGCCCAAAACATTGATGGTCTGTATGGTTAAGTCAAAACAAAATCTCAAAAAGTAGCTGTGGTTTTTGTATTTAAACATATTGCAGAACTTGATTGATTTGTTGTTAAAACCTCAACCCTTTATGGACAAAATAAGGGTACCTTGGTGCAGGCACTCTCAAAACTCTTCTAGGCCTGTGGGTTTGTACTCCATTTATTTAACCTTTCCTGAAGGCAGTACGTGGTCCTTGTAAGTTGTTGCCTTTGTGTTTGGTTTTCTGTTGCCCCCGATTCCAGGAATAAAGTAGTAGCATCTACTGCACAGATTTCTTGGAAAGGGCCACTCTTTGCCCAGCTTTGTGCTCCCCATCCTTCTATTTGCCATCTCTGATCCTGTAGCATGTTTCTAACTTTCTGCCTTTAAAAAAAGTATTTAAAAATTATGGTAAATTGCTTAAAACATAAAAATGTAACATTTGACAGTCTTTTTTTTTTTTTTTTAAATTTTGTGTGTAAAGGTGTTTTGCTTGCTTGTATGTCTCTATACCACATTCATGCCTGGTGACCACAGAGGCCAGAAGCAAGCAAAGGCTACCCTGGACTGGAGTTGAGGACGGTTGTGAATCGCCATGTGCCTGCTGGCAAGGGCGCCCATTGCAGTCCTCTGGAAGAGCAGCCAGTGCTCAGCCATCTCTTGGCCCAACTGTCTCTAAATGGGAAGTTCAGTGACCTCAGTGTGCTGTGCAGCAGCCATCACCATCATTCATTGCTAGGTCCCTCATCCTGACCTGAGACGGTTCCTGTTGCCACCCACCCCCAAACAGATAGCATCCGACACACTGGTTTCTCTTTACTACTTGAAGTGTCTGGTGTGAGTGGGACGATAGAGTATTTATCTTTTTTTCCCTAGCGTTTTTGCTTTGCTTTAAAAAGATATGTACTATCTTTATTAGTTTTGCAAATGGCTGCTTTTGCTTAGCATAATATTTTCATGACACTATTGTAGCATGCATTAAATATCCTAAGTCTAAGTGATATGTGTGTAAATGCCACAGTTAGTTTGTTGTCTCACACCACCTTTTAGCTACTCTAAATGCTGCTGCTCTGAATATGGCTGTATAGATAAATGTTTGAGGTTGGGTATATACTCAGAAGCAGGCTTAGAGGTAATATAATTCTGCTATAAGGATTTGAGTTTCTGCCATGCTCTCTCCCACAGCAGAAGCAGCATCCTACACTCTCATCCGTTGTCTTTTGGGGAGATGAAAGCAAGAGAGTCAGGAGTCCTTGGTTATCTGCGTTACATTGACTCAAAAAAAGCAAGGGTTGAGGATATAGCTTAGTGGTAGAGCACTTGCCTAGGGTACACAAGCCTCTGGATTCAGTCCTTAGACCCACCCCCAGACCCCATAGCCGTCCGTTCGGGAGTGAGGAGGCATCTCCTTGGGGTTTTGTGTGATTGGTAACTGAGAGCATGCTTTTATGTGCTTATTGGCCATCTGTACATCAAGCCTGATTACCTTTTCATTGTGAGGTTACTTTTGTCATTAATGATAAATTAGTTTTAAGTAGTCTCCTTTTGAATATATGATTTCAAATATTCCTTCCATTTTGTAGGTTGTCTTTTCGCTTGCTGCATTGATTTGTTTTTGTGAGTGTTCTGTATGAGGACTGTCTACATTGTGTGAATGTACGCGGCGTGCGTGTGGAGGCCAGAAGAGGCTGCCGGGCGCCCTGAAATTGGAGTTACAAATGGTTCCAAGCTGCCATGTTAGTGCTGGGAACTAACCCTGGGCCCCAGGCAAGAGCAGCAAGTATTTTTAATTGCCAAACCATCTCTTCAGCCCTAGTTTTTGCTTTTTCCCCAAAAAATTTAATTAAGATTTTAAGTTAGCATACAAAGTAGTGGGTTTTATTATGGAATTTTCATGTATATACGTCATTGTTCATGTCAACTCCAGCTCCTCCCCTCTGCTCCAGTTGGTCAGTCCCCCTTCTGCTTTCAGTATTGAGTTTGAATAATGTCCAGTTTACCTACTTTTTTGTTGCTGTGCTTTTTATATCATATCCAAGAAATCATTGCCAAATCCAGTCCAAATGTTTACCCATTTTTCTTTCTAGAGTTTTGCTCTGTAAGTCAATTTTAAGTGTTCGAGTTAATCTTCATATATGGTGTAAATAAAGGGTCCAGCTGCCTTTGCGTGTGGTTTCCCATTTCACTAGTGCTGTTCATTGAAGACTGACTTCTTACAGAGAAGTCGTTGTGATACCGCGTCCCTGAGTTCCACTGTACCCTAAGCCGTCGACTAGGTCCTCAGTTGAAATGCCTAAGTAGAAAATTGATGGCCACATAAAGAGAAAGAAGCTACTGAGTGGAGAGATGGAGTGGGCCCAGCCAAGCTTACATCAGCCTTTCTTGGGGGTGACCACAGGTGGCTGTCTGGATTTGTGTCACATTGTCAGTTAAGTCATATTACTAAAATGTGCACACTCATCAAATCATTGGATGTTCATTTTAGTCAACAAATATTCTGTTAAGTGAAGGTAAGATAGCAGTTGACCCTAGGTGTGACTGTGGCAGTGACACTGACGAAGTCATTAAAGGCAGCTGCACTCATTTTGGTTATTGGTTGGTTTGAGACAGGGTCTGGCTACGTAGCTAGCTAGCCTCTATTGGCTCGAAATCCTTTTGCCGTAGCTTCCTGAGTGCTGTGAGTACAGGTGTAACTGTACCTGGCTTCCTCTTCCTTTCCCCTCCGCACCCACCACCATTACCATTACTAAGTAGTCCAAACTGGCCGTAATCCTTCGGCCTCAACTTCTGAGTGTTAAAATTATAGGTGTGCACCGTCAAGCTTGAGTTTCACTTATTAATAGTCCATATATTTAGGAGTTACAGATAACAGATTAATGATGACTATGTATTTGGAAGAATTTTACCAGTGTGTGATAAACTGTTCATAATTTATGGTATTATTAGTAATTCTTTTTTTAGTAAATAGCTAAAATACCATTTTTGCATGAAAATGATTGTTTCTGATGAAGATTGCTCCTTTGAAAAATGTTAAAATTAAGAATCAAAAGTGGCTGATGCTAGGACCTTGGTTGAGTCAGAAAGAGAGCTGTGAGTTCCAGGCCATCCTGGGCTGTAGAGACCCTGCCTCAGAAAAACAGGCAAAATATAGGCAAAAAATGAATTGACACTTTAAAAACATGCATTTATTTGTTTATTTATTATGTATAAAGTGTTCGGCCTGCACGTGCGCCTTCACATCAGAAGAGGGCAGCAGATCACATGATAGATGGTTGTGAGCCACCATGTGGGTGCTGGGCATTGAACTCAGGACCTCTGGAAGAGCCGCCAGTCCTCCTAACCATTGAGCCATCTCTCCAGCCCCCCATAGATTGACTTAACAGTAACCACGTTAAGCAGCCAGAGTGCACCTTTTTGATGGGGTGTGAGCAGCCTTTTAACATGCACATTGACATCTAGCAAGAGCCAGCAAGGACACGTGCTTACGTTTCCTATCCACACAGGTGAAGCCTGCAGGCTCTGGTGTGGGTAGGCTAAGTCAGGAGGCTACTGTCAATATTTCAGATCCCAGCTCCTCCATCATTTTCCTTCCATTTGCGTCACCTGGCTAGCTCTTATTGCGTGTTGAGTGGGGCTATATTTGACAGTCATTTGGCTGGTCTTTAATTTTTTTTTTTTAACCTGAATATTTCCTTGCAGTTTTAGCTTGCAGAACCTTTGGTTGAGGCATTTCTGGCCCCTGTCACATGAAGATAAGAAGTAAGAACTAGAAATCTTAAACTTATATTTTTGCTGATTCAGTCCAATCTATCCCAAAGTTTTGTTTTGTTTTTTTAACTTTTGAGAACACGCTATTCAGACTCTAAAACTTATAGAAAGAGGCGTGCTTATAGTGGGTTTAAAGAGCAGAAGCCTCCTTGCTTGCAATTTTTACCTCCAGTTCTTTTCTCTCCGTCTGTGGCTCCATAAGGGAATTTTCTGAGCACTAGGCAGTCACATTTCTCATCATAGGTGAAGAGCTGTCAGGCTGAGTGCCCTGAAAGTCTCCCTGTATCATAACCAGGTGGCAGTCTTGGAACTGGGCTTCGAGCTTAGCTCTTCCATTGCTGAGCTCTTTCTATTGTGTTACAGAGGTTGGATGCTTGTTTTAAGTAACATTTTCTCTAGTTTTCAAAGGACTTCTCAGTCCGCTCTAGTTTGATTTTCACTCTGTAAGGTAGCATGCTGTAATAAATAACTTTAAAGTTTTTTGAGGACATACCTAAATGCTGGGAATAAGGGCTTTTTACATTTATGAGTTCATCCCTTACCCATTTTCAAACTTAATATCTTACATCAGTGATAGCATCTCTGTTAATGTAGGATACAGAGAAGTTGTAAGCTGGTTAGTTTGTGTATTGAGTTTTAGAAACTTTCTCACTTTACCTAAGATTTCAAGTAATTCGCTTGGAAAACCCAATCACGTCAAAACAAGGTGATTTTATTTACAAGTCTGGCTTGATAATTGATGGCTTATAATACTGGCAATGCAGGCCATTGCTTCTTAGTGAATAGGCATAGGAAAGAGGACACACTGTATTTGAAAAGGTTGCTTGAAACAGGATGAAAACAGCTCATATTGTTTTGAGGACTATTCTGTCAGGGTATTTGTATCCTAATCCATTGCCTTCCTCCCTTAAAAGAAAGTCTTACTTAAATAAACAGGCCAGTCTCTTGGAGTAAAGAACCTTTCAGCAGATACGACTGCAGAGACACTGATAAACTACTTCTTTTTATTATCTTTATGGATTAGCAGAAATTTTTGCTTTTATATCATGACGTATTATAGTTTATTAAAATAGGGTTGTAGTTAGTATTTTTACTTCCTGATTTAACACAGAATTACCAGCCCCGTAACTGATGAGTAGTTAACCCCACATCTATTGTGTGCTTCTTGTTGCTATCAAATGTGGTCCAATTTTATCTGTACCAGTTTTTAGAGAAATGTTTTTGATAGCTCCATTTGTTAAACTATTAGCACAGAATTTGAATCTGAATTTTCAGAAATGTTCTTTTGTTAAAGAGTCGTATTTTTATTTAACTTACATGTGTATGTACGTGTGTGTAGCACGTGCTTGGTTGTGGGGGTGGGCTGTGTGCACACGTGGCTGTAGGTGCTGGTGGTATCCAGAGTGTGTCAGAGCTCTTGGAGCTGGAGTTCTCCGCAAGAGCGGTTTGTTCTTGGCCCCTGGGCCGTCTCTCCAGTCTTGGAAAAAGACTTTCTTGGTTTCTGTTTGTTTCGTTTTTTTGGAAACATGCTCTCACTGTGTAGCCCTGTCTGGCCTGGAACACTCAGCCTACCAATCTATAAAGTTGCCATTAAGTTATTTCAGAATGTGAAGCAAGATTTGTGTTGGCCTCGGTGAAATATGAACGTGTGTCTGTGAATGTGCTGGTTTTATGTCAGCCCTGCGTCCCTGTCATCAGAAAGGAGGGAACCTCGATTGAGAAAAGGCCTCCAAGATTGGGTTGCACACAGCCTATCTGGCATTTCTTCATTGGTGATTGATGGCAGGAGGGTCCAGCCCATTTTGGGTAAGGCCACCTCTGGTCTGGTGGTACCAGGATGTGTAAGAAAGCTGACTGAGCAAGCCAGTAAGCAGCACCCTCCATGGCCTCTGCATCAGCTCCTGCTTCTGGGTTCCTGCCCTGCTTGAGTTCCTGTCCTAACTTCCTTTGGTGGACACTGAAGTGGAAGTGGAAGCCGAATATACTCTTTCCTCCTCAACTTCCTTCTAGTCTTTAGGATTGGCAGAGGAAGCTGCTTCAGGAGAACACGTGCAGCAGTGGGCTGATAACTACATCATTGAACACCCATGCACCAACCCAGAACAAACTTAAAGGCAAAATTCTTCCATCCAGAAAACTAAGAATTTATTTTCAGTAGTCTTGTCTCACTACTGGGACTGAGCTGGCAATTTCTGTGTCTTTTAGTCAGGTTTTATGTGTAAATACCTTGTTAATACAAATGTTAGGAAGTGAAAGCAAATCAAAGGGCATTTTTAAGAACCCAGAGTATTTGAAACAGTATCTGCTAATGTATGTGGATAAAATTTCATGTTTTAAGTGTTAAGGATTTTCATAAATCATACCAAAGCTAATTTGACTTTGATATAGTGTACATAAGGCTGCATATAATAATCTTTAGTGTAAACCTATATAATTAGAAAAATACAGTATTTTTCTTAATTTATAAAAGATAACGCAATGATGACCCAGCCTGTGGCCAGAAGAATTTGACTTTGTAAGGATTCATTTAGTGCCTTTGTTGACCTAAGACTGACTTAACTGTCTTGCTAACCTTTAAGCCTGAATGAAGCTTGAGACAAGCCCTCACTTGGTATATGGCACAGTTGGTTAAGTGTTGCCTTAAGAACGCCGGATCTACTGTTACCCAGATCTTCCTTCCTCTATAATGTATTATTTGATGAACTTCTCAGGGTGGGGACATTTGGTAGACAGATGTGGTTTACTCTGTATGCACTAGCAACTCTTGAGTGGCTAGTATGACACAGATTAAGAGCCATCCCAGGACAGATGGTGAAGGGGATGTTTTAGTAGCTTGTTTAATTAGTGGCAACAAGCTAAGTGTGACTGTGCTAGTTGTATTTTGTGATGTTTTACGCAAAGTGGATATTAAGTGTTGTATTCAGGAGTGCATAGATCCTTACCCCACCCTTCATACCCAGTGGAAAAGTGTTTAACCTACAGGGAGGACGTTCTCTGGGCTGATGTCACTTACAAAGCAACCTGAAAATGATGAAATTTAAAAAAGTTTACTTGGCATTATATTTTTGTCTTGCATTAATTGGATATTTGAATTTTCAAATTTCCCATTTTTCCTTGATAAAATGTCAATGAAGAGTACCGTATGGCATGAAATTGACTTATTTTTTTTCTCTCCATACAGAAGATCCACCATGAGGCGAGGTGGATGGAGGAAGCGAGCTGAAAATGATGGCTGGGAAAAATGGGTGTGTTTCAGTTAATTAAGATATTTAAATGTCTAGATGGTTTTCATTCTTATTACTGTATAATGTTTATAATTTGGCTTACGGTATAACATGGGACTTTATACACCAGCTCTTTTGTTTTCACAGTGCATTGAAAACCTTAACACTGTTGATAAACTCTAACCCTAACTTTATTTTACTGTCAAGAATTTTGTCCTGAGGACGTAGATATTCCTAAAACAATTTAATATATTTTGTTTTATCTTAGCATTGCTAATGATACTGAGCAATAGGAAAAATACGTAAGTATCCAGTAGGTAGGATGTTGTCAGTTAATCGTCTGTATGTAGTAAAACACTGCTATTACTGCTTACCTTTATGTTAACCTGGAATGATAGTCTGTATTAAGCAGTAGAATAAACGCATATTACCTATGATTCTAATGAGTGTTGTGAGACATAGAAAGGCTTGACTTGACCTTCCCAAAATGTTAGTGAAAGGGGTTGCATCCATTTTCATTTTCTTTCTATATCTCTTATTTTCTGAAAAAAATTATAGTGAGCATATACAATTTTACTAATCATAATCAAAAAAATTATAGTGAGCATATTTTACTTTACTAAAATAAAAGTCCTCTGCAGTTTGGACAAGTGTGCACCACTAGCTGGCCCCTGTAGCTGTGCTCTAAAGACATAGTAATAAAGCAGGCGGGTCTAATTATTGTACGGTTAAAAGCGGGCTGTGTTCCTACATCTGTGGGGAGCTGCCACTGTGGCTGATGGGTCTCTCCTTGGTTGTAGGGCGGGTACATGGCTGCCAAGGTCCAGAAGCTGGAAGAGCAGTTCCGCTCAGACGCTGCTAAGCAGGACGGGACGCCGTCAGCAATATTTAGTGGAGTCGCCATCTACGTTAACGGATACACAGGTTGAGTACCTTTAACTTTCTGCTGCCCGATTTTATCATGAACTTTTTAGGATTGAGAATTGTTTTGTTTTTTTTTTTTTAGCTTCTGTTAGTTACGTTTTTGTTGCCGTGATAAAATACCGTGACTGAGGCAACTTACGGAAAGAGTTTTTTAGTTTATTATTTTATTTACTTTTATTTTATGTTCGCTGCCATTTTGCCTGTATGTAAGTCAAAGTGAGTGGTTCAGATCCTTTGGAACTAGAATTATAGGCAGGTGTGACTGCTATGTGAGTTCTGGGAATTGAACCTGGGTCCCCTAGAAGAGCAGCCGGTGCTCTAACCACTGAGCGGTCTATCTCTCCAGCCCGGAGTGAGCTTTTTGTTTGTAGTTCCAGAGGGATAAGACCGTCATAGCAGGGAGCTTGAGAGATCATTCTCCACCCCAAACATGAAGCAGGGAGAGGAACTGGAGTTGGTGCTGGCCTACATGCTCTCAGAACATGTAGTTAGGTATGCCCCTAACTAGGCATACCCTGTAACCTCGCTGCCAGGGTTCAGATAGTTGAGCCTATGGGAGACATTCTTATGGAAACCTGTACATTCTGATTCCCAGTCTCCAAAGACTCAGTGGCCATTACTATAATGCAACGTGCATTTAATCCAACTTGAAAAGCTGCCATAGTCTTCCACAGTCTCCATAAAAACCCTGTGAATTCTAAAAGCAAATTATTTTCAATATCCGATGACACAGAATATGCATTACCATTCCTAAAAAGAGGAATGGGGGCATAGTCAGGAAATAATGGACCAAGCAAGACTGATACACAAAAGGTAAACACTAAATCTTCTATCTCAGCAGTTCCCAAACTGTGGGTTGTGACCCCCTTCAAAGGGGTCACCTAAGACCATCAGAAAACAGATATTTACATTACAATTCAGTTATGAAGGAGCAGTGAAAATGATTTTATGGTTGAGGGTCAGCACAACACGAACTATTAAAGGGACACGGCGTTAGGATCTAGCTTCAGATCTGATAGCAGAGGGCCTAGATGGTGCCACCCTCTAGCATTTTGCCTGCAAAGTGTATCTCTCACAGGCAGGTCTCACTCCATGTGAGCGCCTCGACCTGGCAGATGGCTCACAGCTTTGGCACCTCCAATGTCTTAGAGGCTGTATGGAGACCCAGGCTTCGCTTTTATAGCTTCATGGCCTCTCAGGCTTCATGCAGGGACTCAAGATTGAGGTTGGCCATGAGGCCCTTCAGGGTGCATGCTTGTGATTTCCCAGAGAAAGAATCAGATGTACTTTTTTTTTTTTTTTTGCTTGTGAAAGGGTGTACCATAGTTGAAGATCATTTTAGTTGCCAACGGTCAGAAAAGGCCATAGTTCTCAGTCTGGGAACAGTATTTAATAATCCTTTTGTTGTGGTTGTCTCTTCCACCAGCTGTATTGAGTCTAATCTGGAAATTGTAAGTTTTATACAATCTCAGCTATGAACCGTATTAAGGCTTGCCTACTCACTCACTCCTTTGTCCAGTGGCTCTGGCTCTGTTCCATCAGTTTTTGTCCTCAACCCTATTGTTTATTATTTATTTTATTTTATTTTTTCTTTATTTTGATATCAAGTAACTTCTTTCTGGGTTTTCATTTACCTGACCTAGATTTTTTTTTTCTTCCTGATCATTTAGCACTTGTCTTTGTGTTTGGGAATTACTCCCCATTTCTTCCTAATTCTGAGTCTTATGGTCATTTTTGTGTATGTTCTCCCCCACAGCAAATAGTATGCAATATGTATGTCAGTGTTACTGTTTTTTAACCTGCTGTACAGCTGGCTGACACCTGTTTATGGTTGAAGATCTCTGTTCATACATCACTTTGCTCAGTTGCCTGGCTGTCTTCATATGGTTTAGATGAATTTGCAGTGTTCCTCTGGAGCGGGGGCTTTTTAATATTAGCACTCGCTAGACCTTAGTGTAGTTCCCTGTTACAGAGACAAAGCAAGAGCACATTTCCATTACTGTCGGATTGTACTATTGTCTCTGGTGACTGAGCCTAACTAGTCAGGGAAGTTCGCTGAGTTAAACTATTACAGTATTAATCAGTCGAAATATTTGGGTGGCTTGGTGAGGCACTAGTTACAGGTGTAAGTTTGCTGGTGAAGTGTTACCTCAGTGGGCATTGATTCAGCTTTCAGAGTTCACCCGTAGAAAATGAAAAAATGTTTTTGCATGTACGTTGGCAAATTTCAATTCCTTAGACTTCAGTCATGTGTACTTTGTAAGGATAAAATTATTTAAAAAACAAAACCCACTTTTTATAATCACTAGAAAGTCCTCAATTCACTAGAGCGCCCTTTTCACATGGGAAGAGGTAAAGGAGAAAAAGATTTCAGTGATTACTGTTATGTTGGTGGTCTGGAGGACATTCTGATTCCATTTTCGTGTCACTAAGTTTTGTATGGCACATAAAACATTTTTTTGTTAGGATTCACTATTCTATCTCTTACCTTTAACATAGTGATAGTAATTTTTTTCTTGTTAGTATTCTACAGTAATTCTACAGTTATGCGGAATTTTACTGTGATACAAATGGTGATGTAAGCTGGGCGCAATGGCGCTTGCCTTTGATCCCAGCACTCACATGGGCAGAGGCAGGTGGGTTTCTATGAGTTCGAGGCCAGCCTGGTCTACAAAGTGAGTCCAGGAAAGCCAAGGCTACACAGAGAAACCCTCTCTTGAAGAAAAAAGAAATTGTGATATAAGGTGATGTTATTTTTAGGAAAAAAAATGCTGAGTAAGTACCTTGTAGTTTTACAAATAAAACAGCAGAGTCTGTGTGCTGAATTAGCCAGTAAAGAGTAGTGTTTTAGGGTCAGCAGGTATGAGCACTTGTTGCCCACCCCTCCCTGACCACCAAAAAGCTCTCAAGGTGATGGCTTGTGGCCGGGGTGCAGATGGAGAAAGTCTCCCCTTCCTTGGCAGGGCTGTCCACTGGACCATGGCCCCTGAGTATGTGGGCAGCACAGCATGTGCTTCTTCTCTTTCTCTCTTTTGGGGGCTGATGTAGGAGTCCTGGGAGCATAATCAGGAGGTGCATGATGTAAGATTCCCAAGTAATCAATTTTTTAAAAGAAACAAAAATTTAAGAAGAAGAAAAAAAGAGCACTGGTTGCCCTTGTGGAAGACTTAAGTTTGATTCCCACATACCTTGGATGGCTCACAATCAACTGTAACTCCAATCCCAAGGGACCTGACACTCCCTCCTGCCTTACAAGCAAACCACTTGCTTGGTACACATAAATATTCACAAAGTAATAAATAAACCTTAAAATAGTATAGTGCTTTCGGGTGGGTGGATTGCAGCACGCCTGTAATTCCAGCCTGAGCCTGACACTGTCCCCACTACCTCTGCTTCAGGAGACAGTGGGCCGGAGATACCCTTCTTGTTGATGGAAGTCATGGTCCCCAGACACTTACCACTGCTCCAGGTGAAGCTCCCAGTTCAACCAGCTGTACCATGTTCATACTCAGTCCCTTTGACCCAAATTAGTTTAATAACTTGAGCTTAAAAAGATCCTCTTGGCCTTTGCCAGCTTATTTTGGCTTTTTTATGTGTACTTGTGTGTTCATGAAGGTTTATGTGCATGTGTGGAGGACAAAGTTGACGCTGGGTGTCTTCTTCAATTATGCTCCATTTTATTTTTTTGAGATAGTCTCTCCCTGAACATGAAGCACGTGTAAGAAATGACAGAGATCTCAGAACTGTTTCATCTAGTGGTGGCAGAGAAGAATGTAATCCAGTCAGGACACGGGCATTGGTGTGGTAGAGGTTGATGTGGTCACATTCCTGACAGTGACCCTGCGTGTTGCCCATCGTAGCCTACTTCTCTCTCCCGTGACTCTGGGCAACCACTGGCTGTTGTCTTCCAGCTTTAGTAGTGTTACACATGTAGGACACACAGCCTGTGTGTTTTCATAATGTTCTTTTTGACTCGGTATAGTTCTTTGGTAATTTGTCAAAGTTGTTGAATCCATCAGTAGGTTTTTTTAATTATATAGTGGCATTTCATGTTATCACTGTGCCACAGTTTATTAACGTTTGCCTACTGAAGAACATCTGAGTAATTCTTAGATTTTGTTATAAAGTGTAGAAGTTTTTTCATGAACACAGTACTTAAAATTTTAGTTTTTGTAAAAATGCAACTTTGCTAAGTTGTAATGCTCACATTTTCTCGCTACCATTCTGAATAATCTGGCTTGCATCCTTGCCAGTTAGTCATAAAGCTCAGTAAGGATGCATTAATATTTCTCCGTGGTTTCAGTTTATGTACCAGTTACTCCATAGTCTCAGCCATGCTTGATGATGCTAGGTTTTTGTAAATTTTGTTGATACATTTTTAGAGATGTGCTATTTCATTGTGGTCACTTTATCTATCATCTATCTTCTGCGTGTGCGCATGTCATGGTCAGAAGACCGTCTTTGGTATTCCTCAAGAGCTTTTCGAGGAAATGTCTTGTGCTCCAATTTGCTGAGTAGTGAGGCTGGTTGGCCAGAGAGCAAAGCTGTCTCCCTCCCAGTGCTTGGGTGAGAATTGCATGCTGCAAAGACTGGCCTTTTTCTCTCTCCCCTGTGGGCTCTGGGGACAACTGAGATCCTTACTCTTTCCTGGCAGGCAGGAGACTGAGCTGTCCTCAGCCCGCTTTTAATTTGTGTTTACTTGTTAATGTGTTAGGCTTTCACTGATGTGACTAAATGGCGGAAAGTAACAGTTTTAAGAAAGAAAGATTTATGTTGGTTCATGAGTTTAGAAGCGTTGCCAGAAACAGGACAGTAGAGTGTGTGTGTGTGGGAAAAGCTGTTCCCTTATGGAGGATGGGAACCAGAGAAGAAATAGGAAGGCAGGGTCCCTTTCCCCAATGCTACATCCAGGTACCCTGTATCTCAGAAAGTTTCCAGTCTCCCCAAGTAGCCCCATCAACTGGCCACCAGGTCTTCAGCTCATGGCTCTTTGGGAAGTATATTTCAGACTCTGACAGTTACAGGTGTCGGTATTGAACAACCTTCCATGTATTTGTGTACTATTTTTCTTGTCTTTCCTAAACCATCTTTTGTTGTTGTTGTTATAAGTTTTGGAGTATTTGCATTTTTCCATTATTTAAGAGTGTTTTTTTTAAAGATATATTCTAGGTCTGTTATGCATGTGATTTGCTAATAATTTCTCAAGGTTTTTTTTTTTTCCATCTGTTTTGCCGTGCCATAAACATAATTTTAATGAATAATAAGCTACAGTGCAACCACTTTCTTAATTAAATTTTTCTTCTCTAAATTTATGTTCACTTATTGGTTGGGGGAGGGTGTACACATCACATGGAGGTCAGAGGAAAATTTGTAGGAATCAGTTGTTTATTTTATCAAGTGGATCCAAGGTATTGAATTTAGATTGTCAGACTTGGCAGCAGGCACTTTTATTTACCCAATAAGCCATCATCTCTGCAGTTATTAATGGGTAATTTGTTTCATAAATTCTTTCAGATCTCCTCTGTTGGGTGCTCATAGTTTTGTGGCTCATTGTGAGGTTTGAGATTTGGTTTGATCCCCTCCCTCCCCAAACAGCCGCTTTATCTAGTGTCCTTTGTTAAATTGTCTTTTTGTCCTTGAATTACTTTTGTAGTTTTCACAAAACTCATTCGAGGCCTGGCGAGATGGTTCACTGGGTAAAAGTACTTGCTGTGTAAGCCTGATAAACTGAATTTGACCCTGGGCCATGTAAAGGTGAAAGGAGAGAGCCAACTCAGCAGAACTGGCCTCTGACCTCCACACTTGGGCTGCCGTGCACATGCGTCCCCTCCCCATATAAATTCCACTAACTAGATTAGAGCTCTCGTGTCCTAATTGTCTCTGGAATGTCCATTATAGACACACCCAGAGATGTGCTTCAATAATTCCTTAGGTGCTCCTTAATCCAATGACATCAATAATCAGTGGTCTCATCACGTATTATTTGAGTGAGAAAAATGGATAAAATGGTTTTGTATTTGTATATTAAAATGTTAAAATAGTTTCAGTCATATGCTATGTAAATGGCCATTTCATTCTGTTCCTTTTATTTATTGCAGTTAGCACATGCTTTTTTTTTTGGCTAATTTTTCTATAATACAAAAGTAAACATCATTCTGAGATTGCCCCTTTATAAAACTACATCATACTGTGATTGTTCAAACTTGGTGTCAGTCTAAGTTACATAACAAGGGAAGAAATGTGAAGCCAAGAAAAAGAAAAAGCAGTTGCTTAGCTGAAGGGTGTCTCTTAGGTATATACTCCCAGAAGAGACTGGAATCCCCTTGAGGGGAGGGGAGCAGTGCAGTGACCTCTGCATTATGGAACGTAAAGTCGCCATGTCCTTAAGATGGTAACACATTCAGGGGCCAAGGTAGGCCTTTCTTCCTCTCCATTCATGTGTAGAATGGCTGTCCAAGATCCTGTAGAAGAGCCCACAGGACCTGGTAAGGGTGATGTCAGTTTCACAGTGTAAATAATACTGTAATTGGGCTTTTGAGGAAGCAGAGCCTTTGTAGTATGCATGTGTGTGAAAATGCCCTGGTGGATTACCTTTTGACACAGTGGGAATAACCTGTTTGAAGCCTTAAGGACATTTCAACAAAGGGCATTCTGGCTGCCAGGAGGGAACCAGAGCTGTAATTTCTTGGTTATTTCAAAACCTTTCTCAGTAGATACATAAAGTCCCCTGGCTGATACTGCCTACTAGTTGACACAGTTCACTGTTGTCTAAGGTGAAGAATTTGAGTTATTTTAAAATTGCGGCTTTATCGTAAAAGATGGAACCAGAGTTTTGATTGTAGCTTGTGAGGCTGTTCCAGCAGGAGTATGCTGTGGCCTTACTTTATCCACTCCTTCCTATTTTCTGCAGCCTAAGATACTCGGACTCGGCTGTCACAAACAGAGGAGAAAATCCATTTCCTCACAGACATTGTTAACTCAGTTTTCTTAAGCGCTAGAAGAAATGGGTGATGTCATTGGCCTTCTGATACACAATTGTCTGGGAAGTAGGCCCTGGGTTTATTTTTCCTACATGAGTTTTTTTACGTTATCCTGAGGGACAGTAATCAGACTCTTCTGTAGGATAGGGCAGTTGATTTAGAAAGATGTGACAAGTTGCTTTTATTCTTTACAATGTAAGGATAAAAATCTGGCCTAGTGACCTCAACATGCTGAAGTTAGTCAAGAGGCAGGTGGACAGGCACGGTTTTTAAAGTGAAGCAGTTGTTCAGTGCAAGGGAGAGATTTGAAACTTAAATGCTGACAGTGATGTTTTCTGAGTCTGTGAATATGCTGTTAAAGGAGAGGAATCCATTTAATGTTAACAAAACTAATTTTTCTGCCTGGATGCCTTCTGGAAATTATTTGGCATGACTGTATACATCGCCCTTCCCTCTGAGGCTGGCCTTGTGCATCAAAGGTGTAGGACTGTAACTGTGGTGTGAAAGAGGGCGCGCTCCATTGCTGTGTGCTGTAGTCATGCTGGTACCTGGTGTGACCTTCACACGTAATTGCTAAAGTACCCTAATATTAAGTACCAGATATTAAGAGCTTTATTTGTTTGGATATCTCTGGCATTTTTGATTGCTGGCTTTTGTCAATAGAAGAGAATAGCTGTTGGTATTTTGGGCAGGAATGACAAGGAGAAGGGCGAGTTCATGCTATCCCTCTCTTAATGGACAAGTTACCTCAGTTGACCTGGAGCATCAGGTCATTCTTCAGGGGACAGGCTCCTGAGAGAGATGACCAGGGGATGATAGGAAAGTTAGTGATCAGGAGATCGCACACAAGTTGATGGCTCATGCAAACAAGATTAATATGAAGTATAGCATCATCTATACAGTTTTCATAAAAGGAAAAAATAGAACAGTGTCAGCAGGAATTATCATACAGTGGGACTAAGTCAGCAGGCAGCTAGTCAAGCCTCATTACACAAAGGGAGCACAGGCATCTCGAGTGCATCACAGATCTAGCACACGGTCGCTGTGAGACTGAGAACCATAGGCCAAGCCTTGAGGGGGAGGAGTTGGGTTCTTGGGATCTGAAGCTGCTGCTCCCAGAGCACTGGCCCCAGGCAGTTACTGGCCTTGCCCAAGTCTGTAGCTGGTTTTAGAGAAAGAGCTACTATGTTCCTTCTCCATACATCAGAGCCTTGTGAAAAGCAGGGATGGACCTAGCCGCCAGATTGTTTGTTTCTTCAGTGACTGCTACAGTTTTAGAATTGGCAATACTATGAGACTGAAATGAGGAGTCCTGTGGTTGGGTCAGAGTGCGAATACAGACAACTACTTGTTGACTTTGCGTTTTTAACCGTTTATGTGACGTGAAACAGTCAGAGTTAGGTTCTTTTGGAATGAAGGATGAAATAGCGCACGAAGTGTCTTCCATATTCGTCTACGTAGGGAACGTGTTGCACAAGGTTTTGGTTTATTTACAGATTGTTCTGACGAGATGGACAAAACCTTCACCAGCCACACTTACATACGCTGTATCGTGCAGCTGCTGTGGTCCTGGGAGGTGCCATTTGCTGTGCTGGGATGTCAGTTTTAGGCCTTGACGTCCACATTGCGCTGCCCTTGTATGCTCTGTGCCCTCTAGTTGTACTGTAAACGATGTGTTAAATACCTACTGTGGCTTCTATTGATTAGCCCTGAAATTTAGTTGAATATAAGATGTTGAGATATTTTGTAAACTAAAGAGGTTTGTGGGGTATAACTCAAGCTTTGATTCAGAAGATTCTCTGTCCTACAGTGCCTTTGTTTCCATTAGGAACACAGCAACATTTTGCCTAAGAAGTTTAATGCTGAGTAGTTTAATTTTTTTCCTTCCATTTTATTCTATGTATTTGGGTGTTGGGCCTGCATGTATGTCTGTGCGTCATACATATGCAGTGCCCACAAAGGCCAGAAAAAGGCATTGGATCTCTGGGACTGAAGTGAGGATGGTTGTGACCATTATTAACCAGGCTCTCTGGAAAAGCAGCCAGAGCTCTTGACCACTGGGCCATCTCTCCAGCCTTCCTTTAAGGTTTTAAGAGTATCAAAAATTATTAGCTGTGGTCATAGTTCTCCAAATCATGGTCCTTGTTAGTAACTGTTTGTTACTAGCTAACATTTTTGCTAGAGAAACATTTTGTTCATACTATATTTTCTCACCAATAGTTGACCTTGGAAAGCAAGTAGTTAAAATACTAAAAGAAAAAAAAATGAGTAGCTCATTCAACTCTGACATCTGGAAGCTAGTGCCGGCTTCCCCCTGTTTCCTCATGAATTGTGACTATCAGAAAGGTGTTTGATCCATTCAGAGTTCATTTCTGTGAAGGAAATAAATAAGTTGAAAGTGGTTTGAGTTTTGTTTTCACATCAGGCAACTCAGCAATGTGGGCCTTAGTTTTTTTTTAAATTTTAATATTATTGTATTGGTGAGGGTGGTTCGAACCAAAGACCCCTTCTTGCATAACAGGTGTCTTAGCTAGAGTTTCTACTGCTGTGACCAAACCCCAGGATTAAAGGCGTCTTGAGGGGAAAAGGGTTTATTTTGCTTACGCTTTCAGGCAACAGTCCACCACTGAGGGAAGAGAAGGCAGGCTCTGAAGTTCTCTTTACTGGCTTGCCCAGTCTGCTTGCTTACATGACCCAGGACCTCCTGCCCAGGGGCAGCACCACCCACATCAGTCATCAGTCAAGAGCATCCCTGGCAGACTTCCTGCAGGCCACCTTATTGACAGGCATTTTCTCAAGTGAGGGTCCCTCTCTCAGCTGGTGTCAGGGTCTCAAAAACCCAGCTACAACAATTTGTTTTTATTGTTGTTTTGTGGCAGGGTTTTACCAGGTAGCCCAGATTGTCCTGGAGGTCTTGACTTTCTTTCTGCCTCAGTTAGGAGTATAGACATTGGTTACTTTGTTTTTAATAGTACTTTCTCCATTGCCTTTATACAGAGTCTACATGGGAACAGTGAATTATGACATATTTTGGTTCACTTGATAAAAATGTATCGTTTTACTCCTTAAATGAATGTTTTTTTCATTAGTCAGTAGACATTCAGATACATCCATGACATCAGCATTAGCAGGTTCATAAACAGCCTGAGCTCTGAAATCACTCTGCAGTGTTGAGGAAAGCCTCAGTTGTGGCTCTGTGTGTATTGTTTTTGTTAAGAACTACTGAAACTATTATTTTTTAGAATTGAAAATACTGAGTTTCAACTGAGAAATTCTAATAATGGTGGCCAAGCAAGGTTGTAATTTTAATTTTTACTTTTTTTAGGGCGAAAGCCCTGACTCTGGGGGTTGCAACAGGTGAGGCTCACGTACCTATTGCAATACACAGTTTAGAGATGAGTAATTGGTAGAATTAGGAAAAGGGAATTTAATCAGTGTCTGCATCAGGAAAAACAGATAAAGGGCTCCAGGGACTCCAAATAGGTTATTGTAGTATTGATAAGTGTTTTGGGTTAGGTAGAGGAGCAATCAGGGCAAGGGGTGTCTAATGCAGGAGTACTGTGAGAGGTGGTGGCCTACTCCTACAATCTCAGGCTTGGGAGAATGAGGCAGGAGGGCAGCAGACATGGGTGCTGGCCTGGGCACATAGTGAGTCTGTTGTCGCAGGTGTGGTCTTGCAGGAGAGTGCCATGGGATAGTACTGCCATTGCTGAGAGGAGCATGGTCCTCTGGATGCTTGTTTGAAAATTGACATATATGTTGATGCTATTAAAATGGGCATACCAATGAGTATTGATTTATTTATTTTTGGTTTTTCAGACAGGGTTTCTCTGTAGCCCTGTCTGTCTTGGAACCCACTCTGTAGACCAGGCTGGCCTTGAACTCAGAGAGCCTCCTGCCTGTGTCTCCCGAGTGCTGAGATTAAAGGCGTGCACCACCTGCGCCCAGCCCAATAACTGTTTATTAACAGGAAAGACTTTTTCTTTTTCAAGTTTTACCAGCATTAGAGACAAAAATTTTTCCTTTTCTTTCTTTTAGTAAATACTTGTTTTACTTTGGGAGCCAGCACCAGGGTGGAACTGAGGGCGTCAGGCACACCAGGCAAGCAGTCTGCACAGACTGCCCCTCCTAGCCCTTGGCGAGCACTTAGTGAGAGCGCTCTGCGCCAGGACGCTGCGTACATTGTGTCTTTAAAGAATACGCATTGTTTGGGGCTAGCGACTATTTCAGCAGGGAGAGCCTGGTGACCAGGGTTCTTTGAACTCATATGGTCAGAGAGAACAGACTCTGAAAGATGTCCTCTCACTGCTATATGCATGCCATGGTATCCTCCTTCTATCTACACGCGCGCGTGCGCCGATATTTTTTGAGTTAGAAAAAAATTGTTTAATGGTTTAAGGAAATTAGCACCTAATCTTAAGGTTACACATAAAATTTTAGGATTATTGATGTAGAAAAGTCACATATTTTACGCAGCTGGTAGACTTTGTTGTTGAGGTGAGTACATTGCCCATGTAGAAAGTATTTGTGTGTCTCTGTGTGTGTGTGTGTGTGTGTGTGTGTGTGCGCGTGCGTGCGCACGCGCGCACATTGTAAGGTTTGGAAGTTCTTGACGCATAAGCCTGAGGTTGAATTGTGTACACTTACTGTGTACAACTGTAGAAAATAAGCGTAACTTTTAAAAAGCTTTGTTTCTCTGTAAAACAGCATAATATTCCTTCATAGCATTGCTGTATTAGAGAGTAAATACAGAATGTAGTAGGAAAACAACCACATGCTTTTAATTTTTCTTTTTATAGTTCTCTTTACCATTCATTTGTGGTATTACATACTGTATTGGAATATAACAGTACACATTGAGAGTTAGAGAGATTGCTAAGCGGGTAAGAGCACTGGCTGCACTGTCTAAACTCCAGTGCCAGGATATCCATTGCCCTTTTCTGGGTACCAGGCGTGCATGTACCGACATATGTGTAAGCAAAACTCATACACATAAATAAAATTAAATTTTAAGAGCTTATTACGCGGGCAGTGGTGGCGCACACCCTTAATTCCAGTACTTCAGAGGCAGAGGCAAGTGGATCTCTGTGAGTTCAAGGCCAGCCTGGTCTACAGAGCAAGTTCCAAGACAGACAGGTCTACACAGAGAAACCTTGTCTGGGGGTGGAGGGCGCTTTGATTTGAAAGTATTCCATTATGTCAATACAAGGCTTTATTGCATGAATCTGGTGAATAATTTCCTTGTTTAGAGATATAAAATTTGAACTTACAAGAACTAATTTTTGCCCATTGCCTTACAAAAATTTCTTGTTAGAATGAGTGCTGTTTTCTTTTCTGTTAAAGTCCTCTGTGGAGTTGCTGAATTTCAGAAAAAGTGATTTAACGGACCTCCACTAAAATGTCAGTGGTGATTTGTAGGTAATGGTTTTTGCTAGAATATTGTCTTTTTTAATCCTCTGGTTTACTTGAATTAACATTCAGGGAGGTTACATAGTGGGGCCTGGGGTGTCAGCTTTGCTGGATGTCTGAGGTGCTCTGCTCTTCACCTGGACGAGGCTCGTGTGCTCTGATGTGCGATGTGGATGATAAGATTTGGAGACGATAGTCTCTCTCAATCTAGGATGTGTTTTGACTTTTACGCTTTCTATCCATAACTTGGCCAGGACATCATGGGCAGGCATATTGATGTTCTGACTGCCTGCTTGTTTGTCTGGATTGTTTAGACAGGATAGCTCTGGCTATCCTGGAACTCACTATGTAGATCAAGCTGGCCCCAAATTCACAGAGATCTCCTTCTGGCCTCTGCGTGGCAAGTACTGGGATTAAAAGTATGAACTGTTATCTTACCCCTGGCTATCAAGGGCATTCTTGAATGAAAACATGCTAAAGGCTGGCCACCAAGAGGAAGATTTTTAGGTGCACGACTGTGGATTCAAAACAATGTTGATGGGTTGTTTGAAGAGAACAGTTTGAATTCTGTGCTCTTCCCAACACCCTGCTTTGGGATAAGAAATGGATGGTGGTAAAGCAAGTTCTGCAACACTAATGGCTGACGCAAGTGAAACACTTAGAGGCTAAGCAGCATTCCCAAGTTCCAGACAGCTGACGAGTGACAGCCAGAGTGCGAGCCTCGTGAGCTCTGCCAGTCCTGCACAGGCCTCCATAGTGCCTCACGTGCTCATGATGGCCTGACACGTGTGTCAGTGTAAGCCTTTGAGAGTCAGGGTGCTGCCGCCACCACTTGCTGTGTGTGAAATGCTGAATTCCAGCAGGAGCCTGTGGTGCGTTAAAGATGTTGATGAATTTAGTAGACAAAGGTGATGATTATCAATGCTGTGAAGGAAAATTGTGTACTGGCTGCGCATCCAATCCCCCCAGCCCCTGTATGCGTCTTCAGGGCAAGAGTCTTGCCCTCTACCTTCAGGTCACTGCACATCTAGGCAAGTGCTCAGGAAGCATTTCTTCACTATGTACTCCCTGCCAGCAATCTGAAAAAGTGCCACAGTTGTGTTTAATGTCATGGAGATTAAGTGCTATTTCCCAAACATTCTTTTTTTCTAAATAACTCCACATCTGCTGAATTAAAGTGGAGTATTGAATGTAAAAGTGAACTTGTGTAAATCTTCACTTATTATATGGGAGCATGTTATTAAAAAATTGAATGAATGAGAAATACTTTTTTGAAACGTTTTAGGAAAAAAGGACAGGCAGTAGCTACCATGGATGCCAGGCCCTTTCCTGGCTTGTAACCCACAGTGCATTGTTGGCATTTCAGTTGTTTGAAAATCAGAGCCACTAACATCTCTTGCCATTTTCTTATGGTCTAGGACAGAGCCTCAGTTTAGTGTGCGTGCAAACCCTGGAAGAGGTTCAGGTGTCGCCAGGTTATGGTAACACGTGCCATGTGCTTCCTATGTACTGGACTTGTGTATGATAGCTCTAGTCGCTTATGAAGAAAGATGGAAAGCCTAGTGTCACATATCCATGGGCACAAACAAAATGTGTTAAAGGAAGGTTAAACCCAGGTCAGTCAGACATCATAGTTGATCTTTCATCTAACAATAGTGACATTCATAGTTCACTTTACAATCAAGAACTAGCAAGAGCTTTCACATTTGAGCCTCTAAGAGTTCTGTTAAGTTCATCCAGCTCTACATATTTTCAAGTTCCAAATTGCAAGAATAATCAGATGCCAGACAGCAGATGGTGAGAGCAGGGCTTCATGAGCATGTGTGGTCCTGACATACCTTTTGAATAGAGGACTGCCAGCTGTTTCCTGTCTTCAAAAGGATGTTTCGATGTCTCTGCCTGCCAGTGTGTATGCCTGCACGCCCATCATGGGGCCGCTGTGGAGGCGGAGGACAGCGTGTGGGAGTTGGTTCCCTCCTTCAGCAGATGGGTTTCAATCAAACTCAGGTCCTCAGGCTTGGTAATAAGTACCCTTGCTCATCCATCGAGCCATCTCACTGCCAATTTCTAGTTTAATCTCTTAATAGAAATGGTTTTGGAAAGCCATAAAGGAGTGCGTTACAGTCCTGTCAGTCTTGTGCTCTTCCTTGTACTTGTTGTCCCTGTCAGTATCTTACAGTCTGGTCACTGTGGTGTATTCACTCAGTTCTGAGATTCTGTAGTCCAGGCTTGCTTATTCTTAGTCTCTTCCTTAGCATCCCCAGTGCAGGCCTCACAGGCTCGCTACTGTAAGTTCAGGCGGACTGCTGCCGTAGCCATGCTACATCTCCATTTTTACAGTAAGTCACTACTGCCATAGCTTATTTTTTGTGATTTTTTTTTTTAATTTTACTTTATTAAAAAGTATGCTAATCTTTCCAGTTTTTTTTATTACACTGTCCATCTTACTGGTCTATAGTTACATGTATTGATTTGGCACTCTACATTATATCTTTAAAACATACTGGACTCTAGAGTTTTAATGTTAAAAAACCACAAATAGGCCTTTTTGTTGGTGGTGGTTTAGAGAAGGGGGTCCCTCTATGTAGCCTTGACTGGCCTGGCCTGGACCTTGCTATGTAGAACAGTCTGTCCCAAAACTCAGAGACCCACCTGCCTCTGCCTCCCAATTGTTAGGATTAAAAGGCCTGTGCCACCCTCATGTCCCAGTTTTTTATATTTGCTGAACTTCAAAATAATATTTGGGGCTTCTAGGGTTAATAAAATAACTGTTCATCTTTCTGATACTTCACCAAGGTTGTTAACAGATTTTAACTTCTGTAGCCTGCGTTGTGGCACAGCTTAGTGCTAGTATTTGTCACTAATGTCACGAGTTATGCTGTAAGAATTTCCCGAGAATTAGACAGACCTCACGCTTCTAAATGTACCGGTATGTACCTTCCTTTTCCCTAAAGATCAACACTTAACCTAATTAGAACATTGTCACAATAAAAACATTTATTTAAAATTCAGACCTCTCTTGCATAGACCTAAAGAAAATTCATTGCTGGAACACAAGATGGATACAAGGGGCTCTGGTGGAAACATTCCCTCCAGGGAACAGCTATTGCTGGGGGAGATGTGATCTAGGGCATTCTTTAGGATAATAGTGAAGAAAGTAGGAAATGTTTGAAAAGAGTTAGTTAATACGATACTAGCAATATGAATCACAACCTTAGTGAAACATACATGTTTCTCTTATGGGAAGCTATAAGCCACATTAATTTTTATCTTGGAAGTTTTAGGTATTTAAGATGTTTTCTATACTTAGGAATATGAAACGAAATTGAAAGAAATAGTATTTCTTAGGGCCTGTGAGCTGGCTCATTGGATAAAGACCTTGCCTCACAAACCTGGTCACCTCAGTTCAAACTAACCCACAAAAAGATGGAACGTGAGAACCAACTTCACAAAATTGTCCTAATAACCTCCAAAAACAAATGCTGTGGCATGCTTGCTGTCAGAAGACTTTTCTCCCGGTGAGTGGAAGACACGTGACATTAGGCATAGTCTCCTTCCTCCTCACAAGGTCCCAAGATAAACCAGAGTTACCCTAAGCCAGTGGTTCTGAACCTTCCAATACCACAACCCTTTAGCACAGTTCCTCGTGTTATGGTGGCCCTCAACCATAAAAGTACTTGTGTTGCTACTTCACAACTGTAATTTTGCTCCTGTTGTGAATCGTAACGTAAATGTCTGATACGCAGGAGGTCAGCTATGTGACCCCTATGGAAGGCTGCTTTGACAACCTCCCCATGGGGTTTGTAGCCTGCAGCTTGAGAGCCACTGCCTTAAAGGATGAGGCTTCTTGTACAGCCATGTATAAAGGGTTTCAGCAGAAATGTGAATGATCAAGGGAGCCACACTGGAAGGCATGCACAGGGCAGAGATTGACTTCCCCTGGCCCTGTGGAGAGAGCCGTCTTCCCTTAGCCTTTCTAATGCTAGTCTCTTCCTGGGCACAGTGCAGTCAGGGCAGAGTTGTATACAGCTGCTTGGCAAGCTGGATGCTCAGAGGAGCGTCCAGTGTCCCTCTTGGATTCCAAGGATGCTCCTGGACTCCTGTGAGCCAACATCAGCAGTCAGCAAGCTCCGCTCTGGTGACCTACAGGCACAGCTTCACACGGGACAATAATGGTAGTTTGGCTCAGAGGCTAGTTCTGTATACCATGTGCTCACACACATCATGTACACAGGTAACAACAATAAAATAATACAATTTTCAATAATTTGTCCTACTCTAGTATTTTTGCATTGATGTATTTTTGATAGATGTAATTTTGCCTTTGATATTGACTAATTGTTAACTTTTAAAATATTTTTAAATTTTTATTAAGCTCTCACAAGAGGCAAATATATTAACAAGCCTGTAGTGAGTCTGTTTATAGTATATATGAGTAATTATCTAAATCTGCTTATATTCTACTGAAGTACTTGATACATTAAAGCCTTGAAAGTAAGCCATGAGTTTATAGTCGTTAATTTTTTTGTTTTTCTCATTAATACAATATTTATCTGTCTTCTGTCTGTCGAACCCTTAGCCAAGCACTTACCCCAGACTTCCTGAGAAGGTTCAGAAAAAGAAGTATACAGGGCAGACAGGACAGGAGAGAACTGTGGAAGGCCGAAGTGGAGACAGCTGCTTCACATGGGGAAGAGGATGAGCAAGGCCACCATTAGGCAAAAGAGCCCATGGCTGCTGAGAGGGCAAAGCCCAGAATCGCCTAGAAGAGCTGTTGCTTCAGAGAAGGGTTCCTGACTTATCCAGTCACGAGGCTCCCAGAGCCAGCACCACAGCTGTAGCAGCCCCAGCCTCAGTGAGCTTGGTGGCTATGCCAATTTCCCTTGAAATGGTGCTGGCTTGGAAGCTGTGGCTGGACATGAGTGGGCTCAGAGGATGTGGGACGCCAGGCTGCTGAGGACCTCGGTTGTAAATCATGTCCGCGGTCAGTTCAGCTTCACAGCAGACAGCAGAAGACTCAGCTGCTGAGGGGAATCCTCCTCAAGGACTAGGTAGCTACAAGTTGAAGCAGGCATACTTTTTCAGGGATGAGGGGCCGTGGTGAGAGAGCTGCTCCCAGGGTGGAGAAGGCAGAGGCAGGGCCTTTTAAAGCTTGAGACATACAAGGTGCTAAGCATGCTAAAAAGCTTAAACATTTGTCTTATTAGTATTGGGTTCTTGTTTGGGGTCCTTGTTTGCGCTGCTAGATGTCACTAGCAGTAGATGTTTTTGTTTTGCTGGCTCTTACAGCCAGGAGAAACTAATGTGCCAAGGCGCATAGCTTAATCACTGTCGTTTGTCCCCCAGCTTTGTTTAAGGGCAGCGTGGCCAAGGAGAAAGTGAGCTAGTATTGTTCTGTGTAAGAGTATTACACCTAACATTCTGCTGCCTTGTGCATTCAAGTATTAATATATTTCAATACTGATTCTTACAGATCCTTCCGCTGAGGAACTGAGAGATCTAATGATGTTGCATGGAGGTCAATACCATGTGTATTATTCTAGATCAAAAACAACCCACATCATTGCTACAAACCTTCCTAATGCCAAAATTAAAGAATTAAAAGGGGAAAAAGTAATTCGGCCTGAATGGATTGTGGAAAGGTAAGTTTAATTCTTGGCTAAATTTTAACCAGTAAGTTCTTTAAAATTTGCAGTGCTTTTTATTTCTGTCGTAAAAACCAGCCCTAGCTTCAAATAGCATGTCTGCTGACCGAATCTAAACACAGGGTAATCTTTGGAGGCCAAATGATGTTGCAGCCTCAGCTGCAAGAGAGCAGCAGGAAGCAGTTATAAGCAGGACATGACCTGTCAGGTATTACCTGTTCAACAAATGTTTATGTGCTTAGGTGCCAGGTGGAGTTCTTTGTACTTAGGAAGTACCAGTTAACAAAAATCCTTGTACTACTTCATGGAGCTTTTATCCTGTTGGGAGATACAAAACAGTAGCTTTATACAAAGTAACTGCATCTCTTTTTTATAAGGTATTTATGCTGATCAGTTTTTGCCAACTTGACACAAGCTTGTCATTTGGGAAGAGGGGATCAGTTGAGAAATTCCCTCTGTCAGTCTGGCAATAGACAAATTTGGACCATTTTTCTTGAAATAATCCCTTCCTCCCGAAGTTGCTTTTGGTCATGGTGTTTCTCAGAGCAATAAAAAGCAGTATATGTTTTTTTAAAAAAAGACCCTTAGTATGTTAATATAGCAGGCTAATGTAGACTGGAATTTTTCTGAGAGTAGGGTCAGAGGAGAACAGTGTGCAGTCGGTTCTGTTACTTTGTTTTGTTTTAGTAGTTCTGAACAGAAAAAGTAGAACCTGGGGCACTGTACAAGTTGTACACAAAACTACATCCTTCAGCTTCTTCTTTTTAATAGTTTATTTATTAGGTTTTGAGATTTTGAGGCAGAGTCTTGGTAGGGCAGGCTGGCCTCCTGCATCAGTCTCTTGAATGCTGGCAATTACCAGTTTTTGTTGATCATACTTTCTTATTTCTGTTATACGTTTAGAAGTGGTAAAATGTAATTAATGAGCAAATTTAGTTATAATCATTTTCTAACTTAAAATATGTCTTCTGGAATTTTGGTGATGAACCAAAACGGATTTATTAGGCCGGGCACGATGGTGCACACCTGTAATCCCACCACTTGGGGAGGCAGAGGCAGGCGGATTTCTGGGAGTTCCAGGCCATCCTGGTCTACAAAGCAAGTCCAGGACAGCCAAGGCTACACAGAGAAACCCTGTCTCCAGCCCCCCCAAAGAAATTTGTTATTTGAAGTTTTATAATGTAAACTATATATATATAAAAATTTTAAAGTGAATTAATACTAAAATTATGACTATGCCTGGATAAATTATAATAAGTAGTAGGAGTTCCTTAAGATATGGCTAGGTAGGTAATGTGCTTGCAGCAGACATACGAAGACCTTCATTTAGATATCTAAAATCCATACAAAGCCAGATCTGCAGCACATATGTGTAATGAGAGTGTTCCTCTAAGGTGAGGGGAGGCAGAGGGTGGAGGCTCTCTGGAAGCTCCTGGCTGGCCAGTCATGTCCACAGCAGCATCATATGAGGACACCCAGCCTCAGAGAAGATGGAAGGTGAGGCCTGGGTGGCCAGGGCTGCCTGCTGCTCTCCAGCCCCCACATCCTTTTTTTCCATAATTATAGCTTTAACTAATGCTAATACAATCCATGACCATACTCCACAGAGTTCATTTGTCAGTATATAGTGAATGAAGTCACATAAGTTGCTAAAAATGAGGAGCAGCTTGCTGGTAGAAAAGACGGCCCTTGGCCTCTGGGGATAAG
This sequence comes from Meriones unguiculatus, assembly GCF_030254825.1. NCBI lineage: Eukaryota > Metazoa > Chordata > Mammalia > Rodentia > Muridae > Meriones > Meriones unguiculatus. The sequence continues at coordinate 59,856,562 of NC_083363.1, read as the reverse complement.
GTTGGGTTCATGTCCAAATTCTTAATTCTCTCTCTGTATAATCTGGGTTTAGAAACCTTATGCACTCACCTGAAACCATTGCCTCCTCTTGTAAAAGCATGTGGGTCCCAGAGAGTGGCTCGGCAGATACAGGCACTCACGGCCAAGCCTGAAGACCCAAGTGTGGTGCCTTATACATCCACATGGTGGAAGGCAAAGCCGACTGTTGCAGGTTGTTCTTTGACCTTCATGTGTGCTGTGGTGAGCCTACACACGCGGACACACACACACACTCTGAACACTCTAACAAAGTTAATGAATGTAGAAAACAGATGTGGATAGGTAGGTGTTCTGGTTATGTGAAAACCAGAAGTCATTTGTGCGGACTAAGCATGACGGACCATATGTGGAGGCATACTGTACAAGAAGCTGCTGTCATTAACTGCTCCTCTGTAAACTTCCATTCTAAAAGGTCAAAAACATCTTCCTTCTAGAAAGTCAGGCCTATCTAATAGACTAAAAGCTGTAAAATTGGGGGAGATGAAACTTACTCTCTTGTGCTGTGTTCTGTTATGTAGGATAAATAATCATGGTTTTTAGCCATGTGTCTCCTTATAAGACTTGCGTAAGTTCTCAGGGTAAGTAGTTAGCCTCACTCCAGAGAAGAAATATGTTGTCACAGACAGTTCTGCCAGTGTTCCACGGCTAGAATCCGGATCTGAGTTTGTAATACTTTGATTCGGAAAGGTTGAGGGAAACTTGACAGAACCAGGGGTGAGAGGGCTTCCGCTAAGTGGGCTTTATCTGCTTACAGTGATATTTTCACTGTTACAGTTGTTTTCTTGTCATCAGTCCTTGCTGAGCACAGCTAAGAAGACAGCATGATAGGTAAAGCAGCTGAGACGTTACACGTTCTAAAACAAACAATTCAGAGTTAATCCGTCACCTCTCTAAGTGAGTATGAGTAACTTGGCCTGTTGGCCTCATTTTGGATGAGACGATAAAGTCGGTAACTGGTTTGTCCAAGAAAAAGCTGGACTCAGAGTTCAGGTTTTCTGGCTCCTGTGTATGTCTAATCTATGCCGTTTGTCCTTGGTGTGGAGGAGTGGACTCGGGTGTAACTGGGTCATTTTTGTACATATCTTTTGTGGGAGCATAAATCTTAATCTATAAAGTAAGTATCAAGTGTCTGTCATGTCATTGCAGCGTTAAATTGTTTTAGTTACATTGTAAGACTTTGGGTTTTTACACTCCTAGTCATGTTGATCTGTTCTCAGCAGCATTTTTGTTCCACATACTTGGTTATATGTATTTGTTATTTAATTTAACAGCTGGTACATACTATTCTTTTCTATAGTTGTTTCCTCTTTTTCTTTGAGGAGTCTTAAAGGTGTTTAAAGTAAGGTCTGGAGAGATGGCTTAGAGGTTAAGAGCACTGTCTGCTTTTCCAGAGGTCCTGAGTTCAATTCCCAACAACCGCATGGTGGCTCACAACCGTCTATAATGAGATCTGGTGTCCACTTTTGGCGTGCAAGTCACACATGCAGGCAGAACATAGTATACATGATAAGTGAATACATCTTTAAAAACAAAAAGGTGTTTAGAGTGTTGCCTTCGTTAGAATTCCCTCAGGGTGCCATTAACCCCAAGCTAATATAGGCCTGATTGTAAAGCCTTGACTTCCAAGAGTCCGGGGAGTCCTGTAATGAGCGGTCTGTGTATATTTAAAGCATAAAATTATTTCACTGAAATATTTGTCTTGATATTTTCATAAGACAAACTTAATGTCTACCTTGAAACATAGTGTGGAGATGCCCCTGTGACGACATCCCTTTTGCCCATCTGCCCTTTCATGTGCCATAGGAGCACAATTCAAGAGTTTTGTCCTAACTTCTTACTGATTGCTTTCGATTTTCTTAACTGGGCTCTTCGTATTCAGTGCTGTGGGAATCAGCCTCCTGGGATTAAGTTCAGACCTAGATGAAATGTGGGTAGGGATAGATGAAGATACTGTTTATGTTTCAGTTTACCCCTGTTGACTGGAGTTTACTTGCTCGTCGGACTGTTCCCAAACAGTGCATCACTTATTTATAATAATGTACTTATAATCTGTAGGTTTTTTTATTGACACAAACTAAATCTTGGGCTTCTAACTATATTCAATGTAAGTATAAATGGGAATTCCACATTTCATCTTGATGTTTACATTCTCTTACGGCACTGTACGTTCTGAGATTATTTTTGATAGACTTACTCCAGCTAACACCAGTGTTTCAGGCTCTCTGTGTCTCAAGCACTCATAGGTGATGCTTCATTTGAAACCATGCTCTTGGAGCTAGAGGACTCATCAGTTAAGAGCAGTGGCTGCTCTTCCAGGAGTCCCAGGTTCAGTTTCCAGTACCCACATGTCATCTCTTCACTGTGTCTAATTCCAGTTAAAAGCACCCGGCACTTCCTTCTGGCCTTTGGGGCTATCAGGCAGACATTTGCAGGCGCAGAAAGTGAAAAAATGAGTAAAACATATGTTCCTCAACCTCCAATATAGAAAGAAGGAAGAAAATACTGTGGACTGTATAAGAGAAAGCAGGAAGCCATAACCATATTCCTTCTTTTCTGAGCTTGTGATAATTTGGTATGTGACTAGAAAGTTGAAGTAGTTCAGGATGGGCAGAGTGGATTTGAGTTCTGGATGTATGAGGATACCGTAATGCTGAGGCAGTTAGTAAAGACAAGACGAGCCTAGTTGTTTTCTCGACACATCCTTAGATTTTTGTCATCGGAAGCCCACTTTTGAAAAAAAAAAAAAAAAAAGATCCATACCCTAATGGATGTGCAGGTGTTCCATGACGGTTTTCTGATAGAGAATGATCACGTGTGGACTAGAACTATACAACAGTGAATTTGCTGAACTCTTTCATACGAAGAAAACGCTTTTGTTACAGAAGCAGATAATTTTTTTTTTAATTTTTGAAATAAAAGTAGATTCTGCTTATAACTGCTAGTTTAAAGGCATTGGCCATTGATAAGAATAGGATATAGTTCAGAAAACTGAGATAAAAGGTTTACTTTGAGAGAATTTTACCTGGACTACATGGAAGATAAAGCAGGGAATCAAGAGTTAGTAAAGGAAGACAGACATAGCAACCTGCACCTCAAATTCCAGCCCTCAGGAGACAGAGAGGCAGGAGGGATTTGAGTTCTAGGCTAGCCTGTGCTTAGTAGGATGATAATAAAAAATTTCACCTAAAGAAATGACTAAGTTTTATAGTGTATGTGTGTGATGTATAGAAGTTTTGCTCTTGAACATGATTCAGAGCATACTTGAGACAAGATCCAGTGAGCTCAGGCTCATTTGGCTGAGGACCAGAAGCTGCTGCCTGACGTAAGAAGCTTGCTATTATAAGGAAACCATATACTAGCATTTTCAGGGAAAGTGAAGAACACATCACCTCTTTGGTTTTAGCACTTAGGTTCCCCTTCCTTTTTATTTTTGTAAGAATAGTTGATAATGTAGAATTCCTTGTGTTTAGGTTAAGCAAAATCTTAGTATCAGAAATTAATCTGAGAAAAATGTGAAAGGTCTTGTGTTATTTGGTACATGGCATATGTTCGTCCGTGTGTGTGTGTGTGTGTGTGTGTGTGTGTGTGTGTGTGTGTTTGTAAAAGGGCTGAGGCTGATGCTAGGTAGAGAGCAGTAGAAAAAAGACAGCCTTTATTTTGTATTTTAAAGTCAGGGTCTCTCATTGATAGAGCTCAGCATTTCAGCTAGACTGGCTCAAGTTACAGAAATCCTCTTGTCTCTACTTTCCAAGAGCCAGGATCACGGGTGTGCACCACCACAGCTGACTGCTCCTGGGGATGATAGAGATCCACACTCAGGGCCTCATAATCACAGTGGCCAGCGCTTGAGACTGAAAAAAAAATCTCCTGAAAGTATACTTTCATATAATGCTCTAACCATATACCGTGAATACCTGATTAATGCATAAGCAGAGATAACAGTGTACAAGTGACACATAATTGCTTAGTGTCAAATTAGAAGGATTTTTCCCCCAGGGGGAGCTAACATTAAGATACACAGTTATGCTCTGGGCTCCTTTTATAATCTTCTCTAAGAATTGTGACTTAAGTCCTATGGTATTTCAGTTGGCCGTCTCCTTTTCTAACACTCTCTGTAGATTTACAAGACTAATTCTGCTGGGCCACCTGGTTCTTAGGAGTTGAACGTGGTCTCATACCTTTGGGTGCTTAGAGCCTGTGTCACTCTGCTTGCTGTCGCTGAGGTGGCAAGCGCGAGGGTAGGGCGTTTTCCTTGTTCTTTGCCTCTTGCTTTTACTTGAGATGTACGAGCGCTGCACGTGGCGCTCTAGTGCCCTATCACCCATGAAAAGGGGGATCACAGCGCCTTCTGTTCAAGTGCCACCTGCTTTCCGAGGCAGGGAGCAGCCGGGCCGTCGGAGGGGAGATTGGGAGAGGGCAAGGCCGTAGCCAAGACCATAACTTTTAAAAAGGGGGAAATTGGTGTGACAAAGAACAAAGTAATGAATGTCCAACTTCAGGAGTTTTGGCTGGTATTGTAATGTAACTTATACTTTTGGTAAACCTTGATAATCCGTTTAGGAAAATGAAAATTAAAATGTTTTATAGCTGGCATGTTCTTAACTGTTGCAATTTAGTAGTTTCAGCATTTAGGTATAGAGGAAGGTACAGTCAGTAGGATTATTAAATATATACCAGTATAATTACACAAAGGGTCCAAAATGCTTTACAATTAGTTTTATTTTAGAGTATCTCAGGAGGATGATATTTTCCCATATTAAAAGCATTGACTCAAATTTAAAAATCGGCTGTCTATAAGACAGTTCAGTTATTTCTCACAGTTTGTTTCTTTCTTTCAAACTATGCAGAAGGCTGAAGAAAATTTTTTTTTAGAATTTTGAGATAGTTTTATTCATGAGGTAAAAGTTTATTTAGGTTTTTATTATTCTCCTGAATAATTTTAAGCTTTAGCATGTAGTTTTGGTTTACAAACCAGAGACTTAGTGAAAAATTTTCCACTGAGCTGAAACGAGGACTCAGGTGAGAAGACTCTTGGCACCAATTCTGACAGCCTGAGTGTGGTCCCCTAGGAGCACTTGGTGGGAGACCAAAACAAGGGTCACATAAGCTGTTCTCTGACTTCTGCTGAGTCAGTCTCAATCTGTCTTGTCTCTATCTCTTCCTTTCTCTGTCCTTCCTTTTCTCCCTTCCCTTCAAATATGATTTAAAAAAAAAGAGAAACATCTCCTTATACTTAAAGATCCTCCTGTTTTAAATTTTGGTTATTGACTTACTTGAAATCTTAAAAGTAAAGTGATATTTGAAAAGATAGCCAACATAATGCATAACTTCATAGCAAGCAAAAATCAATTTAAGACATTTTAGTGAAGACAGGGCAGCATAATCCCAGCACTTGGGAGATAGAGGTAGGAAGGTTGAAGGCCAGCCTTTCACCTACGTGGGATTCTGGCTCCTTCAAGAAGCAAGCTGTTAAATTAGTTTTAGCTCTCAAGTATAAAAGGAGTATAGCACTGTCACTTCATGTTGGAGGACCAGAGTTCATTTAGAATTGAGTCATCGTGTTTAAGCAATAGAGAACATTTGGGTGAAGCATGTTTCAGCCCTCCTAGAGATCATAACAAAAATCTCGTCTCTTAAAACTCTGACACATAAAAAACTATAAATTATTAATTAGTTTAATACTGAAATTCTTTATTTTGTCTTCTATTTAATTTTAGTTTTTACTTTTAATGTACTTAACAGTATTATTAAGACCACTGAAACAGATGCAAAGAAATAAACTAGGAAGCAGGTGTCCTGTTTGAGTGTTCTTAGAGCTCATCTGAAACTCTGAACTGGTATTGCCTTTATGTTTCAGCATCAAAGCTGGGAGACTCCTGTCCTACATTCCATACCAGCTATACACCAAGCCATCCAGTGCGCAGAAGAGTCTCAACTTCAATCCTGTGTGCAAGCCTGAGGATCCTGTGCCGGGTCCAAGCAGCATAGGCAGACAGCTCAACAGCAGGGTGTAAGTCCGTGTAGATTGAAGACCAACACAAAGGGCCTAGTTAGGGGTATGGTCCCTGTTCTGCTGAAGGTAGAAGCAAACATTTTAAAAGCGGGGCATTCGTTAGCTGATCTTTTGATTTTTTTGTGGATTTCTTTATGAAAATAAGTATTGTCATAAGCAGTTTTCTACAGAATGTTACTTTCTCAAAAACCCAACTAACTACCAACTGTACTTTGCTTATGCTCTGTACATAGAAAAATAATTGAAATGATTACATTTGTAGGTTACTTTTGAAAAAATTAAACACTTGTAATTTTAAGTCTGTAGATATATTAGTTCTTGATTCTCAGTTACTGATATGGAGTGAATCTGAACTTTATTATGTGGTTTTTAAAATATACATATTGTTTGTTTTAATTGTAATAATCTTGAGTGCATCGGTTTCAGTTAAAGTGGTATGTTGCCTTACCTTGTTCATCAAATGGTTCATTATCACTAGCCTTCTCTTTTATTACTAAATTGCTTGCTTTGGGAGTTGGATCTATTTTTTCCAAAGGTCAGGAATCTAACCTGGGAGGATTCGGTATCACTGCCTTCCGTAATTTTTGTTGTTTGTTTGTTCTTGTCACGTGTTATTTAACATAGTCACTAAAAAGTCTATTCAGCTTTTTAAAATGTACTTCAAACTATTAGTCTTCAAAATAGTGTCAGAAAATATACTAATAACATGAGAAAAACCCACAAAATACGCATCTTTTTTCTTAGACCAGTGCAAACAGAAAATAGTTTCTTCTTCATCTTATTTCTGTTCATAGTTTTTAGAAAGAATTTATTTTTAAGGTCTGGCTTCTTAGTACAAATAAAATGTCGATTGCTTAGATGTATGTTTTACTTTATTTCTTACACAGCTATTGTCCAAATGTGCATTTGCCTGAGGTACCAGCGTAGAAAGAGTATATTGTTAACTGCCATATTTTCTTGCCAGTAACACATGCATTTTTTTTGGATGTGTAAAGGGTCATAATGTTTTGACATAAAAAAAGATAATTGTCAGAGTTTTGTTTTGTTTTGTTCACGATAGAGTTTCTCTGTGTAGCAAGCAGCCCAGGCTGCCCTGGAACTCACCTTACAAACGAGGCCTTGGACTCAGGGATCCTTCTGCCTCTGCCTCCTTAGTGCTGGGGTTTAAGTCCTTTGTCACCATGCCTGATGAGATTTTTTTTTTAATGCATATATCACTTTGTTAACTTCTGGGAGTTTGGTGAGGGCTGTATTTCTAAGCCTGCGATCTAGATGGCCTTTGGATATCTATGGTATCTAAATACACTTTTTCTTACATTGTAACACATGGAGTAGTAGTAAGCCAGCCAGTGTGTGGTTGAGTACAGTCTGAAGCTCTCATGCTGACTGGAGCTAACTGGAGCCAGTTAGCTAATCCCCTGTGTTGTGGTGTTGGGTTTAATGTGTTAGCAAATGGCTTACATGGAAACCAAATGAAAAGCCACGAGTGGCGACTCAGGGAAAACTTACCATTCATTTTATGAGAAATAGATGTTATTCACATAGTAAAAAAATTGTAACCATTGTGCTGTGGAATTTTGAGATGATAGGTTCTAGTTACTTTTTAGAGAAAGTTATAGAACCCCACTGGATGTGCCTGAGCATACGTGTAATTTCAATACTTGATAAACTCAACAGAAGGCCATTTAACTAGTAGGCAACTTAGACCCTAGTTTAAAAAAAAAAGTTGAAAAACATGAAAAATATGTTAGTGTTTCTTTAGTTTGGTTGAGAAATATCCTTTGTTCAAACAAAAATACAGTATTTATGGTTTAGCATTGTAGTATTTAAGAGGGAAGCAGTAGGTCACAAAGAATTTGTATTTTAAGCTTTAAAGTCAGATACATTAACTTAAATTTTTCTTCTGCTTTAGAAATCACATAATTAAGAAGATTGAGACAGAAAATGAAGTGAAAGCAAATGGACTGAGCAGCTGGGGTGAAGAAGATGCAAAAGATGATTTTAGTTTTGAGGCTCTGGAACACACATTTCCAGGAAGGAAACAAAATGGAGTAACGCATCCCAGAGACACCGCTGTCCTTTTTAATGGACATACTCACAGCTCTAATGGTGCCTTAAAGACACAGGATTGCTTGGTGCCTGCAGGCAGCAGCGTTGCGAGCAGACTCTCCTTGGACTCCGCCCAGGAGGAGAGGAGCAGCGCGGACTTCAGAGACTGCGCAGGGCAGCAGTTGCCGCATGGCTTCAGAAATGCAGATGCTTTGCGGAGTCCACACAGAACTAGCTCTTTCTCCCCGGCTTTGCACAGTAACACGAAAGTCAATGGTGCTCACCACTCCACTGTTCAGGGGCCTTCAAGCACAAAAAGCACTTCTGTTCTGACCCTTAGTAAGCTAGCGCCGGCAGTGCCGCCCAAACCGTCAGACTGCAACTTCATTTCAGATTTCTATTCTCGCTCAAGACTGCATCACATCTCAACATGGAAGTGTGAATTGACTGAGTTTGTCAATACCCTACAAAGACAAAGTAGTGGTGTCTTTCCAGGAAGGGAAAAGTTAAAAAAAATGAAAACAGGCAGGTCTTCCCTTGTTGTAACTGACACAGGTAGATACTAAAATTGTTTTCTTCAAAATGGTTATATTTGACGTCTTGTTCTGATGTTTCCATTGGTATTTTAATCATTATAAACTTGCTAATATAAAAAGCCTCTAGGAATGCCAGGTTATGTAAGTTACAGTAAGTACAACTGAAAACGTCATTACTATTTTTATAATAGATTTAACTGTGGGTAACTGAAAATGCTGGATCATTTCCACGCTGTCAGAACCGGGATTCCCAGCATTCTTTCTTCATGTAGACTTTATAAATTGTCGAAGGTTTGAATGTATAAATATAACATTTTATATTCCATGCCTACTTTCCTGTAAGAATGAAATTGATTGGTAAGGGTAACTGAATTTCTAGAAGCTTGCTTCATAGTACACTTAAAAATTAAACACTGACATATAACTTGTACTGCAGTGGTAAAATTAGTGAGATTGTTTTTATATCTACGTAGATTGTTTAATTTGTGTGTGTGCGTACTACTTGTTATCCAAGTCCAACAGGAAGCTACTTTGTGACAGTTGTTACTTAAAGCAGATTCTAATTTAGACCCAGTTTGAAGTTTCAGTTGTTTTGGGCAAAGGAGTTGGCTTTTTTTCTTTTGTGGGCATCTGGCAAAAGAAAGTTCTAAGATTATGTGATAGTCATATTTATCGCTGTGAAAAAGGAGGCATAAAGAGAAAGACGATGATGGTGTTTTAGAAAGTCGTGGGGCCTTTCCATGTGAGTTTTTATTGCTGTTATATTTGTCTGATTTGTTGCAACATGCTTTTACTCAAAATTCTTTTTCAGTGTTTCTGAAATAGTTCAGAATAATACCATAGATATTAGATTATGTTATGTTTTGGTCCTTTTAGCCTGAAGGTCACTTAATTTTGAAAACTTTAAAATACTATTATGAATTAATTAGGTCCATGAATGGGAATAAATTCATAACTTTTTATGGTATAAGAAAGCATTTGGTAGTAGGTATTTGATTTATACATTCTGTACCCCTTAACTATTTAATACTACATCGATTTGTTCCTTTGTGTTTCACACTACTTCTGTACAGTAGACTTGTGATTGTTGCCTGCCTAACGTGTGCAAGGCCCTAAGTCCAACACCTAACACTGCCAAAGAAAGGTCGTGATTATTAAAATTGGCTTGTTAAATCTTTCTGAAAGTAGCAGAGAGAATGGCAAGGGTTTGAATTAGAGAGCGTAGCCTGGATCCAAGTCCTCACTCTGCCACGTCCTACAGCGGGTACACACGTGGCTATTTGCCTTTCTTGCCTGTTTCCTCTCTGCAGGAAGAACAGTGGGAATCAGCGTCATCCCACTTACGGGTTGGCTGCTTAAAGATAACACGAAGAAAGGTTCAGTGCCTTGCACATGGTGAGACTAGGCAAATGCCTCACAGTTAGTACATGCAGTTAGGGAGTAAGGTGTTTTGTTTATTTGTTTGTTTGTTTTTACCATAAAGCTGGTATACAAGAATATTCACTAAGATCAGAACTTTTTACAATCTTAAAAGGTTCTTAGACTTTAGGTTCTTAGGTGTGGGACCTTGGCTAGTTAGTGTGTTTTGGAGGACCAGGAAGATTAATAGGAACGTTATTACAAAGTTGCATTGTCGTAATAGTTGGATTAAAAATAACCTTTATAAATGCATCCCTGCTTATTCAAGGTCGTTCATTTCTTTATAAGATAATAATTACTTTGCTCCTATAAATATAATAAACATGCTGCAAGCTGGTAACATCAGTGGAAGTGGTGGAAGAAAAATTCCATTTGTATGTAGATTTTTGTTTGTGGAGTTCTTTTTGGAGCATGTCCAATTAGAGCAGCAGCAGAATAGTTGAGCTGGAAATCAGATGGAGTTAAATCCCAGCTCGGGCACGCACTAGCTGTAGGACTTAAATCCCCAACTGTAGAAGGTGGGGCAGGGTAGTAGTTCTCCATGGCTCCATGGTATTGTCAGAACTGATTTTAAAATCTACCAGAGAACTGAAGAAACTGAAGTTGCTCTTTTGCGGTGGTGCATAGTCATAATATACCCCATGTTAAGTTAAGATGCCATTCTTAAGTATGATCTTTAAAATTAACTAGAACTGCTTTTAATGAGAAGACTTAGTTTGGGTTTGAATGTTCTCTTTTTCCTTCTAGGCAATATGTCAGTATTGAGCTCCCCCAGACATCAGAGCTGTGTAATGCATGTTGATATGGACTGCTTCTTTGTGTCAGTGGGTATACGAAATAGACCAGATCTCAAAGGTCTGTATTCTTATTTTAAGAAAGTCGATTGTTAGATATGAATGTATGTCATCCTAATTGATAATGAAGGGTTCTTTGAGAAGTTTTAATTTTTTTTTATTTTCCTTGGTCAAATCAGTTCCTTTCTTCAAATTGTCTGGCCTCGCTTACACAGAGGTGTGGGGAAATTAGAAAAGTACTGCTTGGTGATCAGGTCAAATCTACAGAGAGTGTCTTCAGTTAAGGAATCTGTTGTCTCACACAGATGAATGCTCCTGGATATTTTCCAGATCTTTTTATTGTTCAGGGGAATTTTGTGGTTTCCTGTATCTTGAGACTTTCTGCTCCCCTAATGTGGATAGACACCCCTACTTTGGGGTGGTGATAGTTGTATCATTGAGTTGAGTCACCTGGACAGTCTGTCTGTTCTAATGAAATTTCCGGCTTATTTATGTACTACTTAATACTATCAGAAACATTTATTCAGGATTTTTTTTAATTCTTTCTGGATAAGAAAGATGCCACATTAGCATTTTCTTTTGAAAGTCAGTTTTTCTCTTATGTAAATAAACTAGTTAGGGCACCAAAAATCTTAGAAAATTCTAGATTCCCAACAGGGCTTTATTTTTGTCCTGGGTAGTTGCTACTCAGCCATGAAAGAGGTGTTTAGAATGTGAAAGAATTGATTTTAGCCTATGGATATCTTACATCTATTATTTTGTGGTTTTGTTTAGTTTGACTGGAGGGGTAAGGGGATTCGGTGTGTATATGCTTTTTTGTTCTGAGCCTCCTGCCCTCTAAGCCTGTATTGTACAATTTGCAAATCAGCTTCACAACGTTATAGCTGCCTTGTAACTTAATACATAAGAAGAAGTGATACTTTAGAGTAATGCTCTTAACCAAAGCAAAAACTGGGATTCTGAAAATTCATGTTTGTGTATATGTTAAATCAGATTTTGATTACTATGCATGAATCTCTAATTTATTTCTCTTGCTATAAAATTAAAACAGGAAGTTTAGATGTTGAACCTCTTTATACCAGAAGTAGAAAAAAGGTCTTTTTGTTTGTTTATTTTGTTTGTTTGTTTAAAGGTCTGTTTCTAATTTTTCTGGTCTCTTGAGTTGCCTGTTTTTCATTGTAAGAAATCAAAAGCCATGGAAAGTGACTCTGCTGCTCTTATATGAAGTTGGTTTATCAGAAACGTGACTGGAGCCACGCTTAATCCCAACATGCCATAGGCAGAGGGATGTCTGTGCGCTTGTGGCCAGCCTGCTCTATGTAGAGAATTTGGAGAGACCCTAACTTTTAAGACAATCAAACAAACAAAAAACTCCCTGAAATTGTCCCTTTGGAAGTTTAACCGAAAACCTTCGGTGATATTCTATGGTGATGGGTGTGTTACCTTATTAAGATTTAACACCATGTGATTACAGAACAAATGTTATGTAATTAAAATCCCAGGAACATTTCCCATTTAATGTTCTTAACATCCTTCTGTACTTAGAGAAACAATTTAATCTTTTTCTTGCAGGGAAACCAGTGGCTGTTACAAGTAACAGAGGTACAGGAAGGGCACCCTTACGTCCTGGTACTAACCCCCAGCTGGAGTGGCAGTTATACCAGAATAAAATCCTGAAAGGAAAAGCAGGTACAGATGAGTTCCTTGAAGCCATAGTGCTCTCTTGGATGACCTTTGGATATTCCTGGTGATGTTGATGCTTTAGAAGTAAAAGCAGAATTAGAATAATTAGTGCTTTCGAGTTGAAGGTTTTAAGGATGCTAGTGATGAGTTGAATCAAAACAACATCTGAATCTAAACAGATGACTGATTTATACTTATGCTTTCTGGAATTGGATGATGGTGTTTTCCTGGAACTCAGTGTGGTGTGATTTTTAGAACAGTGATTAATCTACTTTTTGGAAATTGATTGGGAATGAAATACGTGATCATTTTATAGAAGCATTGATCTATATGAGTTTATTAGCCATTTGCGTATGTCACAGTAAAGACACTGAAGTTTGTGTTCTTCAGTAGTCTTAATAATTCAAAGTTAGAAAGAGTAGTTATCTAGTCCAGTTTGGGAGATGACAGCAGGAAAATGGTGCTTTCAAGGGAAGCATAGAGGGAAACCCTGGACAAGCAAAGTGACAGACCTCTATTGGAATAAAAATCTAAATGCCAGGTCTATGAAATGCCCCTTTTTAGTTGACTTGTTTCTTAAAAGAAACATTTTTATAGCTGTCTTTGAAAACTATTTTATTCACACAAAAAAATAAGGTCTTCATGTACTTTTATTGCCTTGCCTTAGAGTTCTGAAGAAGTATTGACCTAGAAGGTTTTCAACATTGATTGGTCTCCTTGTGAAATATCTTGTAAAACCACAAATATTATGTAAAAATCATTCTTTCAGAAAAACATTAACCAGAAGAAAGACACATAGCACAGTCGAAAGATTCCAGTTTGGTTTTACCGTCACTTTGGTTTCCTGTTTTGTCAGATGTAAAATATCGGGCTACTTCAGAAAAGACCCTAGTGAGGAACGTTGGAGAGGATGGACATCTGAATTTCTCCTCTGGAATTAGTCCTTTTGTCGACTGCAGTCATCTGCTTACGCAGTGCACATTAGAAAGGGTGGTTGGAGACACACGTTTATACTTCATATGTGTGTCCATTTCTCAAGGTTTCTAAGGTGTTATTGTTAAATGTTTTCAGCGATTTTTGAGATTCTGGTGCTCTGTGTCAGGTTGTTAGGTCCCTGCACTTGTTGAGGCTTTGCTTCATGGTCTAGGGTTAATTTCTTAAGTGTGGTTTTGTAGACGCTTGTTTCGTCTTTCTGTATTTTCTACATGGTATTATTAAAAAGAAAAAACAGAAGTTCTAGAAAGCAAGAAATATGTAGCTGGAGGAAGTTCACAGTACTTGTCACATGTTGAACAAAGTAAAGAGCTATCGAACAGCTGTCAAGGCCAGAAAAACAGCAGCTGTGTGTGGGGGGGGCATCTCTAAGTTTCTTGGTTCTCAGTCTGGTGGGTACAGTCTAAGTTGGCTGCTTGTCTGAACAGTCTGCATTTAGCTTTTGCCTTGGGCAGGTACTTGTTCTTTGAAAGGAGCAGGGAAGCCGGTCTTCTGTCTTGCTTGTTCCATCACTGTCTGGCCATACGTGGTTTTGTAGCAGAATGTTTTCTTTGGTTACTTAATTTTCCTCATCTTTGTAGCCACTGGATTTTCCTAATATTTTAATAGCCTTTTGTAATTAATTTCTTCTTCTGTGGGTGGTGCACCAGAAGCCAAATATTAGAGGAAATGTTTAAGTTCCGCTTGCAATTAAAATTTGACCGCAGGTTTTCCTCTCCTTAGAAAAAGCGATTATAATACCTCAATATTATGTTCTTGTTTCAACTTGATGACATTCGTTTTTGTATCGTAAACCCTTTAACCCATTTGGAGCTCATAAAAATATTTGCTGTATGTAAAAGGACTAGATTGTCTTTTATGAAGTTTACAGCCAAGCCTGTGCCAGAACTTGTTTTCCAATGCCTTTGTTCCACTTTTTCTGATCTCTCTTTCTCTGGGTCATTGTTACACATAGCACCAAAAGTCAGAATACTAAGGATCAGTTTAAAAGTCAGGATCTTTGACTTCTGTACACTAGTTTTATAAAAATCAGTTCTAATATTTTCACCTGTGTGGTTAGATGAGGCAGAGTATTAGGACAAAAAAAAAGCATCTTCAGTCTTTTTGGAAACTCATTTCTTGTTCCTTGTATTTAGAATTAGGTCAGTATAAGCAGGGCATCTCATCCATCCGTGACTTCTTTTGTGAGCTGTTTCCAGAATCATCTCATTGATGATTTCATTCTGAAGCATTTAACCTCTGCACTTCGTGGTTGGGGCCTTTTACCCCTTCCTGGATTCCCAGGATGCAGATGTTTTCTGTCCCTTCAACAGCTTCAGTTTTCATTCTAAAGAGCAACAGTTTAAAAAATCGTATTAGTCATAGATTTATTCTCAGCGATTTCTTTTTCACAGACTTGTGTCCTGGCCTCTGATTCCTCCAACCGTTCCTTCACATTCTCCATGTGCCCGTCTAGTTTGTCAAGTTTTGATCAGCAGTTCTCTACTTTGCCCTCCAGTGAGGACATGTGTCCCTGCATTTCCCTGAATCTCACAGGAAGCAACTCACTCTGCTGGTGGAGAGACGCACGCACTCTGCTGCACTGTGGAACAGGTCAGCCAGCCCAGTGAAGAGGAACAGCACGGCGCTGCCTCTCAGGCCAGGGCGTTGGGGGCGCATGGACCACACACACCCTGTTCTCACGCCACACATGAGTCTTCTGTAACTTCCACATGAGACTCTTACTTAATGGTCCCCCTTTTAAGGCATGACTCGTGGTTATAACTCTGGAAGAGAGCACATTGTGGCTGTGGTCTTTCGTGTGTTTAGTAGCACCTCTGTTCTGTTTCGGACAACCCTTAGGTTCTTACAGATTAGATAGTGGGCTGTGCAGAAGCACTGGATAATCTGCTCATTTCTATCTTGAATTTATAAGAGTGTGGTGTATGTTTGCATTGTACTGGAGATCGTAGCTCACATTGCATACTCTTGTTTTTATTTTTAATGTAGTAGCATTTAACTCACACCAGGACACCACTTCTGAGTTTGGCTTGTATTTGTGGTGCACATGTGTGTGATAGGGTCTGGAAATACTTGCACAGGTTGTATATTAGGTAAAGGTTTTGGTGGTTGTTGGTCAGATAAAGATGATTTACTGTGTGTATGAAACCAGACACTTGGTTGTTTCTCCTGGTGGTGCAGTAACTTGGTTGTTTTTCATGGAACATTGAGGCTCGAAGTCAGCGGAAGAGGGGCTGAGTGTGTTAGCTGTGTGCTGGTGCACTCAGAATAGGTGTGTTTGGAATTAGCTGAAGTCATAGGTTTACTAAAGTCATTGCTTTACTAATGGTGTTGTTTATAGAGTAGAGACAGGGCTGAGATTGTGTTTTAAGAATGTAGTATTTATATATATATAAATTTCTGTAAAAACACACTTTATCTTTAACCTGAGAGTATGATCAAAACTTGACTAATCAATTAGTGAATCTCAGGTGTCATGTGGCCAGTAGGCTCTCTAGGTCACGTACTTTTATATGCTTGGGTGAGATTGCAAATTTGGTTTGGATGTTGGTGAGCTATTGCTCTATTGAGACTAGAATTATGTTCTGTAAAGTAGTTCCTACTGATTGTAATTGAGCTCAAGGTTTTTAATGGAAAGTGTACTTGTTAAATGAAAAGTAGAAAATAATGCTGTTAGGATGTTTATCTAGGATGTATAAAAGAAAAACCCTGAAGTCTAGGGTGAAGGGTCTCTATAGTATGTGAAGATAGCTACATAATATACATATCACGTGTGTGCATGCATGTATGTATGCACTGGCTGGATGAGATCATCTGGTGATACTGCTTAATTTCTGAATATCAGGATCAAGAACCAAAGTTTCTGAAAAGGGTTACTAAATTATTGTTTAGTCAGGTGGCTGGCAGAAATTTGGATTTTCTTCAACATGTTAGTCTTAAGTTTTAAAGAGAGTTCTTTTAAGAAATAACAGCAAAAAAAAAATCCAAGAAACTTATGTTTTCTGTTAACTTTTTTTTATTACAGTGAGCTACATAGTTTTCATAAGGCAAGGGCAGGGAGTTCATCTCCCTGATCACTGTTACCACCTCTGCCATGAGAGACCATATGTTACAGGATAACAGGATATTTTACATTTATTAAAACAGCATACTTTGAATTTATTATGGTATGTTTTTATCTGACTGTTTTTGAAGAATATAATGAAAGAAAATATTTTTATTAGTTTTGTTATACTTAATATAGAAAGGATTACAATTTAGATAGGTATTTGGATCTTAAATATTTGCATCTGAAAATAATAGAAAACAGATTTCTTTAATAAAAGTTAAGAAAAATTAATTTTTAACATAATAATTAAATTTTATTTTAAAGCAGATATACCAGATTCGTCACTATGGGAGAATCAAGATTCCACACAAACAAATGGAATTGATTCTGTTTTGTCAAAAGCTGAAATTGCATCTTGTAATTACGAAGCCAGGTATGTAAAATCTAAGTTCTAGTTCTTGGGTAGTTAATATTTTTATAGAATTACAGAAAAATTACGTCTTGCAAGTCAAGCCTAATACATACTATGAAAAGAAATATTTTTAGCCTAGTCCTTCATTTATATTACCATGTTAATAATTTTAAATAACATAGTAGGTCCTCATGATAGATCCTGCAGTGAAAACAAAAAGAAATTAGACATTATCATGTTTATTGTCTTTCAGGCATATAAATATTTGAATTGGGTTAGCTGGGCCTTACTTATTCAGTCTTCTTAGAAATAAGAAAAACTTTTTTTAAGTTAAAACTTGGGCTAGACCCTGCTTTCCCGGGATTTTTGTCTTCCATGCCCACTCCACTGTTACGTGTCTGGTTTATTTGACGATTGCTTATTTTTCTTCACGTGCCTCCACTTTATTTCAAGAAATACACCTTCCGAAGAAAGAAAGAAAGAAAGAAAGAAAGAAAGAAAGAAAGAAAGAAAGAAAGAAAAAAACAAAACACTTGGGCTAGAGAGATACTCAACAGGGAAGAGCAGATGTTCGTGCAGAAGACCAAGGTTCAGCTTCTTGCACCACATAGTGGCTCACAGCTGCTCCTAACTCCGGGTCTAGGCAACCCACTCTCTGGCCTTTGTGGACATCAGACCTCAGATGGTGCACAGACACACATTCAAGAAAACACACACACAAACTTGATTGTTTTTTAAGTTGTAAGGAAATTGTTTTCTACCAGCAGACCTATGCTCACTTTAATAAGAATGTATAAACTTGTTACCACTAACTTTTGCATAGGCAGTTATTGTATAATAATCAGGAGCCATAAATATAATCTGCCTTACATGCCAGAAAATTGCGTAAGGGCGAGTGAGGTGGCTCAGCGGTTAAAGAGGCCAGGTGAGCATGATGACCTAAGTTCAATGCCTAGAAATCATATAAAGGTAAGAAGAGGGAACTGGCTCCAGAGTTGCTCCCTGACCTCCACAACATGCTTGTGTGCCATCATATATACAGTAGCAACAACTGAAATTTAAAGAATTGTAACATTATGAAGCAGTATGAAAGGAGTTATGAAATTCCTCATTAGAGAAGTCTTTTTTACTATTTTAACGCAGACATTTTTGCCTGGATAACACAGTGAGCACTCGAATATCATTGATATGTGTTGAAGAACTCAGCAGTTATAGGGAAAAAGCTAAATTAGTTATATTTTTTGCATTTTAAATTTGAGGTAATTTAAGGAAGTCTGATCTGATAAAATATTTGAGCTCAACATACTATAATCAAGAGTAGCTTGTTTAAAATTCTGCTAATTTTGTTAAAATGTTATATTGCTAAAGTTATATTATATCTAAGTGCATAAATATAAAACATGTTCAGTTCTTAGCCATTTTATGATATGTCAAATTTATGCTCATTAAATTTACTTTGATCATGAATAAAGCTGTGTTTTTCTGTTGTCAGTTGATAATGTGGCCAAAACATTGAAATTTACTAAAGACAATTAAGTAACAAGAAATGCACTAGGGTTTTTGGTGTATATTCTTAGTGTAGGCAGGTCAGAGCCTAGTGTATAGAGTGTACTGAGCGGAGGATGCAGAGACGCCCAAAAGTACATCTTTGCTGGCTGGTAAAGCGAGAACTCAGACCCGGCCACACTCCTCTTCAGGGTCTTGCTCAACCCCAGCCAGCTCAGAGATGAATGCTGAGTGGCAAAGGTTTTGCCAGGGTGAGGGTGCTGCCGGCTCTGTATGTATAGAGTGGTATATTTAGGTCCCCCCTGTATGTATAGAGTGGTATATTTAGGCTCCCCCTGTATGTATAGAGTGGTATATTTAGGCCCCCTGTATGTATAGAGTGGTAGATTTAGGCCCCCTGTATGTATAGAGTGGTAGATTTAGGCTCCCCCTGTATGTATAGAGTGGTATATTTAGGCCCCCTGTATGTATAGAGTGGTATATTTAGGCCCCCTGTATGTATAGAGTGGTATATTTAGGCCCCCTGTATGTATAGAGTGGTATATTTAGGTCCCCTGTATGTATAGAGTGGTATATTTAGGTCCCCTGTATGTATAGAGTGGTATATTTAGGTCCCCTGTATGTATAGAGTGGTATATTTAGGTCCCCTGTATGTATAGAGTGGTATATTTAGGCTCCCCCTGTATGTATAGAGTGGTATATTTAGGCCCCCTGTATGTATAGAGTGGTAGATTTAGGTCCCCTGTATGTATAGAGTGGTAGATTTAGGCCCCCTGTATGTATAGAGTGGTAGATTTAGGCCCCCTGTATGTATAGAGTGGTATATTTAGGTCCCCTGTATGTATAGAGTGGTATATTTAGGTCCCCTGTATGTATAGAGTGGTATATTTAGGCCCCCTGTATGTATAGAGTGGTAGATTTAGGCCCCCTGTATGTATAGAGTGGTATATTTAGGTCCCCCCTGTATGTATAGAGTGGTATATTTAGGTCCCCTGTATGTATAGAGTGGTATATTTAGGCCCCCTGTATGTATAGAGTGGTATATTTAGGTCCCCTGTATGTATAGAGTGGTATATTTAGGCCCCCTGTATGTATAGAGTGGTATATTTAGGCCCCCTGTATGTATAGAGTGGTATATTTAGGTCCCCCTGGTATAGAGTGGTAGATTTAGGTCCCCTGTATGTATAGAGTGGTAGATTTAGGCCCCCTGTATGTATAGAGTGGTAGATTTAGGCCCCCTGTATGTATAGAGTGGTAGATTTAGGCCCCCTGTATGTATAGAGTGGTAGATTTAGGCCCCCTGTATGTATAGAGTGGTAGATTTAGGTCCCCTGTATGTATAGAGTGGTAGATTTAGGCCCCCTGTATGTATAGAGTGGTGGATTTAGTCCCTCCACTGGGGACCATCACGCTGAAGGCCAGGCTGACTAGGGCACAGTAGAGGAGAACCGAACAGTGTGGGAGGCCCCTGAACTAGCAAGTGTTTATTTCAGATTTGACTGAAAACGAATTTGAAACCCTAACGCAAGTGAACCCGCGTCTGTGGAGTTTGGTTTTTTGTTTTTTAACTTTTGTTAAAATTTTCTAGAATGCTTTTATTATATAACTTTTATTACAATTTTCTAGAATGCTTTTCCCAATGAAGGTATTCTAATTCTTGTTCCCCTTTTTTCTAAATAAATCTCATAATTTTGTCAGGGAAATGTTTCTGAGGTTGGGTGAGTAATAGACTGTTGAGATGATCAAACTAGTCCTATGCAGTAATGAGTCTGACATAGACTAATGGTGAAGTTATAAAGAATTAAGTGTGACTAGATGTGGACTGCAGAAAAGGAGGTTCTTGTGTGTCCTGTAAAGATGTTGTACGTGATGAAAAGGAGGATCCTGCCGAGGAAACTGCTCGGTTTGATTTTAACGTAAGCAGCAGACACGTTGCAAGATGGTGATGGTAACACTTGGAGGTGGAGGCAGGAGTGGGCGCTCAGTGCCTTTTCTGTTGCAGATTTAAGGCTGTACCTTAAAGAGAGACACCCCTCAAAAATCAGAAAATAGTCAGTCTCAACCTCTGTGTTCACATGCTTTTATGAGAACATTTTGCAGTTATTTAATGATACAGATTTGTGGTGTGTAATATATGGAATGAACATCAGTAGTGATTTGATGCTTTTTCCTTTTTCTGTTGCCTGATCCAACCCCGAAGAGTTTTTGTCCTAGCCCAGCCTGTTGCAGTAAGAATGTGTGATAGTACTTTAAAATGTGACATGAATTCTAGTTCCCACCACACGCATAAAAGTACAGCTTTGCTAACTTATTGTGTGGATTTTGTTTGGGAGGAGCACACAAGCCATTCTGCTAAGGCCGCCGGGCTTTGACTGCCGTTTGTCTCGTGACATGGTGTCACTGCACTGCAGCTGCTGTGGAGCTTCGTCGCATCCCAGCCGACCCTCACACTCGAAACCTTGCTTCTGCCATTACCTAAGTGCTGCAGCTCCAGCTTGCATCACGCCGGCAGGCTTCTTTTGTGTCTGTCCTTACTAGTTGATTTTTGTGAAACAAATCCTAATTTCCTGAACATCTGCTCAAGGGAAGTGTGTGTTTCTCCTAAGGTGTTAGGTGTGGCTCAGTTGGAAGAATGCTTGCCTGGCATGCACAAGGCCCTGGGGCAGTTCCTAAAACAGCAAAACCTGGGCATGGTGGCAGCCCCTGTACTTCATCAGCACCTGAGAGCTGGAAGGAGGTAGACCAGAAGTCTATCCTGACTACCGGGCCAAGGTTCCTCAAGTTGATGACTACCAGAGTAGAAGTAGCATTTTTTTCCTAAGTATTATCTTTGAGTTTTTTCCTTTTTTAAAAAGGAAAGGAAACAGAACATTGTAGGATTAGTATAACATGTTCCTTTAAGACTGAGTAACTGCTTTTAACTTGAATGTTGAACTTACATATTTATGCTTTTGTTACCAAAAGTTGATCTTTTTTCAAAGCCAGACTTTAGAAAAACACTATTTCTGATCTTTTTCTGTACCTCTCTGAACTGTTGTATTTACACTTCCATAGTCTCTGAGGATATGGGGTTATTGAGGACTGCCGACTGTGACTCAGATGAAGCTAGGTAGAGCAGGAACATGCTCACAGACAGCCTGGGCTCTGCTTGTTTGTGAGGCTCGGCCAGCCCCCCCCCCCCAGAGCACCTCAAAACGGAACTGCATGGAGCTGCTGCAGCTGCACTTGCTGTCAGTCCCTACTTCCTTCCTATCTTTGCATCTTAGTACATCATCTGTCCACTTGCGACTTGATAGTGAAGTAGTTTATTACTTTTATTTTTATGAAAAATGTGTGTCATTTTGGATTTGCTTCTGAATAACTTTGAGAGGTTTCTTAATTATTTGTAGTTCTCTGTGGTGATCTAAGTGTTAGGAGAGTCCCAAAAGCTGCTGAATTATAATAGAAGGAATAAAGAGAAGGCAAGAGGCCAAGAAACAATTGTAGCTGTTCCTTAAGCAGGCACACCTCCAACTAAGCCATTACTTGGTAAATGTTACTGAATGGATGTATGGAACAACCGTGATCATTCTATGCAATACTAAATAATCTGGTGAAACACTGCTTGTCTTGCTTACATTTTTCTGTATTATTTTTTTCTGGATTCTTTACAGAGTGATAAAATGGAATTTTACTAATTATGTATAATTCCATAATTGTAGTTTTATGCTGAATGCTCCAAATAGCAAAGGTAATGTGTGGCATTGAGACACGGTAGATTTAAAATTTACCATTTTCAATCAGGTCCCTCAAAGTTGTGGAGCCCTGGCCCCTGCGCAGAGGGATGCCCCGCCATACAGTGCTGCTGGCATCTCAGCCACTGCAGAGCCACTCGAGGAGCGCTGGGACTGCTCAGTGCGGATGGGGTGGCAGTAGGAGGAGTGCGCTGTGTCTGTCCGTCGCGGAGCTGTTTCGGGTGGTTCTTTTGTTCAGACGCTTTGGGGGATGTATTGGGAGAAGAAAACTGTTTTGACAGCACATTCCTGCTCTGTGGTGGTTGTTATATCACCAGCATATAGTATGCTGACATCTCTGCAGAGGGGCCAGAGGTCAAGTTTTAGAAGTGTTTAGCTATAGGCAAAAGAGATGTCATTGACTCTAGTGAGACAGTTGTATTATTTTCTGTTGGGGGGACTTCTACATTTTCCTAATCCCTCTTGTTAACCCCTAACGAGAGGGGCAGTGACATGGAAATTGTGTATTAGTGACGTGGGGAGATGACAGCACAGCCAGTACTTGGTTGTCAGCTAAAGATCAGATTTAATCTCCACTGTGTTTTCTTCCTTTCTTGTTTTTTTTTTTCTAGACAAGTTGGCATTAAGAACGGAATGTATTTCGGGCATGCAAAACAGTTATGTCCTAACCTGCAAGCTGTTCCATATGATTTTCATGCATACAGGGAAGTTGCCCAAGCAATGTATGAAACACTGGCAAGGTATTGTGTTCAATGTACTCCTGTTCATTTCTTCTGCTCTGCTTCTTCGATTCACTGTTAGAGTCTAGTTCCTGTTAGCATTGTTAAGAGTCACTAGGTTTTTGTCTGTGATCCTTTTTCTCAGCCTGCCAGTTTGGTAGCTTTCTTCTTTTTCTTCCTTCTCTTTCTTTCTTCCTTCCCTTCCCCTTCCTTCCTTCCTTCCTTCCTTCCTTCCTTCCTTCCTTCCTTCCATCCTTCCTTCCTCCTCCCTTTCTCCCCCCCGTCCTTCCCTCTCTCCCTCCTTTGTAGCTTCAGTAATTGGTAGTTTAGTCTCAAGAGAAAATTTGCACCATATCACTGTTCAGGTGCTACTGATTGTGATGTGAAATGTGCCAGGATATGTGGACCTGTTTTTCTATCCATGAAACCAGATGGACGAAGGATTCGGGCGTTTTGTTGTTCCCACTGCTGTTTTTTGTTTCAGTTTTCTCCTCTTTTATTACATTGGAATTATAATTTGTTTGAAATTAGAATTCAAAGAGTAGGGTGCAGTAATATGTACTGTTTCCCAGAATTTCAGTACCAGCCAGGATAGTGGAGAGACCTCTGTCTGTATTGTAACTGAATAAGGCTAAAACTGGTGACCCAGTAACACAGAGACATTTTAAACTATTTCCATGCCAAAAATTAGCTTTTATAAAAGCAAGGCTCTGTGCTTGTTTTAAAATGGTTGATTGGTTAGCTTGAGGAAAGGAGATAAATGATTTCTTTTTCAATACTAAAGCGGTATCAAATAGAATTAAGGTTTAGTAACTTAAACATGCTCTGAACCAGAGTCATGTAGTTTCTGTGTAAAAGCCTGGGCGAGGTCCACCTCACAGCTACTTACCCCTCTGTAAACTGAAAAGGTTTCAAGTGATGTAAACTGCTGGCTCGGACCTGTTCCAGTAAAAATTTAAGTCTGTTGGTCCAAGATTTGTAGGTTCTAGAGCTGTGTTGAAATTCTAGGATGTGTGCTTACCTCTCTCTTCACTTCTGCCTCTCCCTTATATTAAAAATATTCTTTTCTCATACAGTATATCCTGATTTCATTTTTCCTCCCTCTACAAGACCAGTTCCTGCCCACCTCCCCTCCCATCCAGATCCAGCCCCTTTCTGTCTCTCGTCAGGGGAAAAAAAAAAAAAAACAGGCTTCTAGAGATAACAGGAAAGATAGCAAAATAAAATATAATAAGATAAAACCTTCACATCAAAGTTAGACAAAGCAAACCAACAGAAGGAAAAGAGTCCAAGAACAGTCACAAGAACTGGAGACTCACTCATTTACACACTCAGTAGTCCCATAAAAACACTAAAATGAAAGCTGTAATATATATGCAGAGGACCTGCCCAGACCCCTGGAGGCTGCCTTTTCTTCTTAAGCTTTATTCTGAGCACCGTAAACCAGGAAGTGCAGGTAGCTGCTTGAGTCTGCTGGTCTCACCAACAGAAAAAGTGTCCAGTCCCTGTGGGCACTTGTAATCGCTACCGTGATTGTGGAGAAAGCATAATGGAAAGATGTTAGCTCTGTCATTAGTCACAGATATTCTTAGCAGAAGTCCAGCAGTTTGGGTAGTACTGTGTCACAAGTGTGTTAAATGCCAGTCAAAAGCTGAGGACATTGATAGCATACGAAGGCCAGCAAGGATAGGTTAACAGAGGTGCAGCTGTGCTCTCAGAGCCACGGCTTGGAGTAGATCATGCCTGTGGCCTAAAAAATTGGTGGAGAGCCCAAGGGCCTCTTACACCTTTAGGCTGTGGTGACTTTAGTGGCATGTGTCTGTTTCGGGGGGGGGAAGAGTCATTCTCATTATTTAAAAAGAAAAAAAGCAAGGAACCTTTGTTCTTACATTTGTAGCCTAAGTAGCATTTGTTCATTGAATGAGTAGGTTTTGACATGGTTTATAAGCTATCAAAAGGTGTGTATTAACGGTAGACTGAGATAGGACTCGGTTGGGAGGCCTCTTTGGCTATCTTTCTGGTTGGTGTCTGTTGCATGGTCTCAGGTCATGCTCTTTTCAGCCTGTCAAAACGATTAGTCCTTTATATAGGGAGATCACCTAAGGTAAAAGGAACAGCATTTCTTCTTGAAGAGATGGGTGTGTTTCTCCTAGCCAGCCAGCTGACTGGCCCCTTTGTCCTGTAGAATCTCAGGGATTTGACAGGTATTAAGTCGTTCGTAGCGATATCTGATGATTTTAGATGATTTTAGGTGAACAACAGTGGTTGAACTGATGTATGTAAACATCTCTTCATAAGGATCTGCCATGTTTGAAGTTTTCTTGGATATTTTGATAGTTGTGACCCATTTACCCCTTGAGCTATCCATGCGTACAAGGGTATTCTCAGGACGGTGCTGTAGTAGTTTTGATGTGTAATTACAACACTAACTTTGTAGTCAAATGTTAGGTAACTAAATCGTGTCCGTTTGGATGGATTATTTAAAATTAGAAGTTTGGTTCGTTTTTGTTGTTTTCCATATTTAAAAGTGCCTTCTCTTGCCTGGTGTGGTGGCACTCAGCAGCATTTGGGAGGCACAAGCAGGCGGTCTACAAAGCGAGTTCAGGACCGCTAGGGCTGTTACACAGAGAAACTCTGTCTTGAAAAACAAACAAATGCCTTCTCTGCTTTGTAACATTTAGGTGTCTCTGAGCAGGCCTTAGGTGTGACTCACGCACCGCCTTTGCTTTGTATTGATAGCTACACACACAACATTGAAGCTGTCAGTTGCGATGAAGCGCTGGTAGACATCACTGACATCCTTGCAGAGACTAAACTTACTCCCGATGAATTTGCAGCTGCCCTCCGCACGGAAATCAAAGACAAGACTAAATGTGCTGCCTCCATTGGAATTGGTTAGTATATGGCTTATCATGGTCTTGCTTTACCCAAAGTTTGTAACTGTTGTGTGTCTGCTAATTTGAAGGAATTCTAACAGTTGCAGGAGTGGTCTCCCCTTCCTTTCAGCTTTGCTTACAGCTGTGCAGTACAATGAAGTGTTGGGACTGCAGGTAAGTGGTTGGCCACAGAATATTTTTGTAGTAAGGGAGTTAGAATAATTCTTTCTTGTTTAAAAGAAAAAGGAGAAAGTTAAAATAAACCTTATTTTTTGTTTTTCTCAAACTTGAACAGAGATTCTACTTTAGCAGCCATGGACCTTGAAGTAAAGCTTGAGTCTTTTCTCTGCTTTGCTTTCCTGGAACCACGATGCTCTCTGTGGTTCCAGGCTGTTGCCCCTCCTCTCTCCATTCTGCCTGTGGTTTATTCAGCTCTTGCCACCACCTGTCCTCCTGTTTACTTTAAACGATGTAAACCTTTAGGACTGAACAGCACAGGCTTCCTGTGCTGCCCTTCCCCACCTGTCTCAGCGGCTCAAAGCTGCTCCCAGAGAACCCTTTGTCCCGCTATGCTATCCAGCGGAGAGCTCCACGCTTTGTCCCGAAGACCTGAGAGCTTAAAAACGCTTTCTAAGTATGCTGTTGTCGTTGAACTCACCACTGCATTCTCATTCATGAACCCTTCTTTGCGCAGTAGGATTTATATTGATAACCTGGTGACATTGTAGATGGGTCAACACTGTATTGATTAGAGAACTAGAAGCCAGGTGTCGTGACACTGATTGTCCCAGCGCTCAAGGCTGTTACATGTCTAGAGGATGGGGACAGACGTGCAGCTGAAGCCCTGGGGAACGCTGGCCACCACACGTGAGGAAAGCTGGGGAATCTGACAGAACTCACATCGGTTTCTCACTGGAAAGCCATGGAGCTAGCAGGCATGAGCTAAAGGGGTTGTTGTACTTGCTGCTGCCTGGACTGAGATGACTAAGAGAGAAGAGAGCCTAGCTTGGTGTGCTAGTTCTTTTTTTAGTGCTGCATAAAAGTAAGGCAGCCTTTTACTTAGCTTTTATTTATGGATGGTGAGGGAACCCCAGGGGCCCCCGCTTGGAACTAGACAGCAGAAATGGAAGCTGGGAGCTGAGGTCTCACATCTTCAACCACAGACAGGAAGCAGAGAGAAAGAACTGGACATGGAACGTGGCATTTGAAACTTCAAAGCCTTTCCCCAGTGACGCGCTTCCTTCAGCTCGGCCGTTCCCCCTGTGCCGTCACAGACAGTGCTGCCCTGGGGACGGAGTCTTCGAATGCCTGGAACATGCTAGGCAGCACATTCCCCACCACACTTGGTGTGTGAGATTTTGAATCATGTGGTTAGACATGTGGCTAGACATGTCACAGATGTGCATATGAGAGATTTACGTCTGTGTCTTTGAAAGCTATGTAGCCTGAAAGGCACATTGACTCAAGCAGTGCTGTTTTAAAATTAGCAATGTTCTCTGTTTATTCCTTTGACAATTTCATACATGTATGCGATCTATCTTGGTGTTCTCTGTTTATTCCTTTGACAATTTCATACATGTATGTGATCTAGGTGTTCTCTGTTCCTTTGACAATTTCATACATGTATGTGATCTAGGTGTTCTCTGTTCCTTTGACAATTTCATACATGTATGCGATCTATCTTGGTGACATGCACTACCAGGTTCCCTCCTATCTTCTCGTCCTGTTTTTGGTTGGTTGGTTTTGGCTTTAATATTCTTCTGATTTCATATACGCACTGACATGCTCGTGGTTGTGGGACCGTCCACAACAGCCAACCTATCGCATTCTAAACCCCTGAAACAAATTACTTCCCCTCACTGCCAGTAGCCTCAACTAGGGTGAGATCCTCTGTTCTGGAATTTTGACTAGTAGGTCTTTGGAGAGTAACCACAGCTGCTGTGACTTCTTGGATGCATCAAGCATTTCTCAGCTCTTAAATCTTCCCTGAGCCTTGGGCGATAGCGGTATTGTCCCATTTAGGGCTGAGCACTCAGCAAGCACTTATTCTTAGTGTCCTTAACATTTAAGATTCTTAGAAAGAAACTTATTTGGCCAAAGTTGAGAGTACCAGAAAGACTTCATGGACATGAACTTCAATATTTGTGACATGTCCATTTGGCAAAACAACACTAGGTCCACAGACTGATACCACACACCTCTAGCCTGGTCAGGGGCTTTAGTAAGACTGAGCATTCTGTTGGGAGGAGCAGGCTTCACGTGTAATCAGGGAGCAGTTTTTGACCTCTGTAACAGTCATTCCCAAAATGGCACCAAGTGAGAGCATCTTACAGCCAGCTTTTTAAGATGTGAAACACTGTAGCATACTGAGCCTTGAAAACATGATGACTACATTGGCATTGTTTACACACTCACTGTCCAGCCTGCCTTTTCACTCCCTACCATTGGCCTGCAGGCGCCCATCAGCCTTCCTTTTCCCCCACTGTATTTCAGTGTCAGACACAGTTTTAAGTTTTTTGTTTTTAATCTATATGTTCTGGTATAAATATATTTTAAGTTTAAGAAAGGAATTAAAACTAAAGTTCTACTTGGTACTTCCACTCCTGTTTCTCTTTTTAATTCCCTAATTATACACTTTTACCATTTTGGTCTGACTTTTCTAAACTTGAACTCCTTATAGGATCTATACTTATGTTGTATTGTTTCATGATTCTTCTGTATGGTTAGTACAGGACTTTTTGATGTCTTGATGTTTCATTCATAGAAAAGCTTACCTGTCAGTAAGCTCCAGTGCCCAGCAGACTCCTGCTGTTTTTCTTCACCGCTGACCTTCTCCTGCCCTTTGAAGGCCTTAAAAGCTGCCACTCACATCACATGTTCTGATGTGGAGGCTTTGTTTCCAAAGCCTGTTAACCTGTTGTCCTCACATAACCTGGACCTTGGTCTTGGGAAATGTAACTGGTTTTTATTTTTGCTTTGGCTTTCTGTAAATCTACCACTCTTTTGAGTATGAGTAGGAAGGGGTTTTGAGACAGGATCTTACACTGTAGCCCAGACTGTCTTCATATTCATAGACAAAGGGCTACTTAAGACGACTGAGTGCTAAGATTGTTCACATGAGCTACCACACCCCGCTTAGCTCCTCCCCGTGTTTTCCCTGTCCCCCCTCCATCAGGAATGAGCACTGAACTAGTACTTGTTTTAAAGTAAACAACACCTCCGCCAGCAACCATCTGAGCATGCATTTCCTTTTCAATCCCATAGGTTCTAATATCCTTCTTGCTAGAATGGCAACTAGAAAAGCAAAGCCAGACGGGCAGTACCATCTGCAGCCAGACGAAGTAGATGATTTCATCAGAGGGCAGCTCGTTACACACCTACCGGGTAAGGACACAGCTTTCCTAGGCATTTATAAGTGCTTTTCATGACTGTATTTCTGTTCTTGGGGGCTGATTCTTTTCAGGGAGGGTCTTGATACATGGCTTGAGGTCGCCGTCAGACTGGATCAGCATGCCTCAGCACCCAAGTCCTGGAAGGACATTCATGTGCTACCATGTTCGACTTTCTTCTGTTTCTCTTCGAATACAATATCAAGGGTCATGGGAAATAAAATGAAACACTACGTGGAACATCCTGTTGATAAATGTATTACATATGTTAGTTTCGCCTGGGGGGCTGGCTCTACTTGGCAGATTTCTCACTGACCTAACTAAAGTTGGTAGGCAGCCACCCTTGTATGCCAGAGGCCTAGGTTCTGTCCCAGCACCACATTCATGACCCCATTGCTGGCACAGAGACCTATAATCCAGGCATTGCATTGTGAGCTGGAAAACCACCCTGAGCACAAGCAGAGAAGCAGTGACAAGGATTTCTTAAGCAGCAAGATAAAGAGTCTGAGAAATAACTTCAAAAGATATAGGAAATTAACTTCGTCTTTTAAAAACTCTTTTAAAAATGTTATTGAGTCTGTGTGTGTGTGTGTGTGTGTGTGTGTGTGTGTGTCCTCCTTTGTGGAGGTCAGAGGACAGCTTTGGGAATCAATTCTCTCCTTCAGCTTGGGCTCTGGGGATTGAAAGAAGGTTGTCAGGCTTTCCAGGCAAGAGCTGTTTTCAAGTGAACCATCACCTCACCACTCACTAACAACCAAATGGTATATTTCTAACCTGAAAACAAAGGTTAGAAACGCGTTCTGAGTTGCTTCTGAAATGCAGATGGTGTTAAGTGGTGGGGCACTTAACAGGTGTATGTGACACCATGGGTTTGGTTCCTAGCACTGGTTTTAAAGGTTGATTTTTATTCTCTATATATTTTAATTATACTTCGGAATGTATATCTTAGGAGGGTCTCCTGCTTCTAAGGCCTGTGCGCTCTCTCTCCCTCTTAGATAATCTCTCACTGACCTTGAAAAATACCATTTGTCCGGGCTGTCTAGCCAGTGAGTTCCCAAGACCACTGTCTCCCCTTCCTCTACCACCCACCCTTTACATTGCTGGGATTGAAATACCCAGATCGCGAGTCCCCAAATGACCGACAGGCTTTGAGTCCGATGTAAAACACACGAGGGTCCTTTATTACAAACTCAAGCTGGGTGGCTGCCCTTTACAAGAACAAAGGGGCAAGCGACCCCCAACTCCTGGGAAACAGGGTTTTTAAGGGGTCGGCAGGGAAGTGTAGGTCTTGGCCTTACAGGATTGGGTGAAAGGGTCTCTAGGGGAGCTGACCTTTAAAATGATTGCTTTGTTTTTAGGTGCCAGAACTGCAAAAGGTTAGGTCTGGCTACCTGGGGACACCTGGCCACCCCCTCATATGTGCAGGTTAGGCTGTAGCAAGGGGGAGGGGGAGTTAATGCATTCCATGGGCTTTCCTAGGGCCTACGTGACCCTAGTCACACTCTAAGGTTAATCTGGGTAGGGGGCTGCTGCTGGACCTCTGCTCTGAGAGGACTGTGATTTTGCCCCAGTCCCAGGAATTAACTCTTAAGTTTTTGAACCTCTCGGGATGAGGGGCATGGCATCCATGCCTAGTGCTTATTTCATCTTTAAACTCTTATGTGCATGGTGTCTTGCTTGCATGTTTTGTATGTTCTGCCTGCAAACCTGTGTTGCCTGTGAAGATCAGAGGAAGAGGCGTGGACTCCCCTGGAATGGGAGTTTAAGGCTTTTGAGCTGCCCTGTGGGAACCGAACCCCTGTCTTCTTGGAAGACCAAGTTTCCTTTCCTGCTGAGCCACTGCTTCAGCCCTGTGCTCAGCTTTTTAAAGAGGAATTTTATATATTTTGGGAACTGGTTGAGGGCTCTGTGCATTAGAAATTCTGAACATCATATAATAGAGAGTCCTATTTAATCTGCTGAATACAAGTAATTTCCCAGAGATGTTTGTTGGTGAATATAGTATTTATTTCTGCCTTGTGGCTCACCTTTCAGAACAACTTGCTCTCTAGCTGATAATTAGAATAAATTAATTGACAGCAGCTCAGCCTGTCTTCAGCCCTGTGCTCTCACTAACTGTCCACTCGGCATATAGTGTGCTCTGTAGACTTGTAAGCAGTTTCAGAGTAGATGTGAGCAGAAAAGGCACAACACTGATTTTGGATGCTGGCAGGTGATGGATAATATGTTTTGTGAACAAATGTATCACTTAGTTCAGTGTAGTTACCCAGTGAAAGAAAGGTTGTCCCAAGCAGTGGTTTCAATACTAAGGACCATTGGATCTTTGCAAAGCTGTTAGCCCTGGGAGTGTAATCTTCTGTTATGGACCCTGTACACAAAGTCAGGATGAGGGTTTGTACATTTAGTTTGTGACTTCTAGCTCTACGCGGTTACAAAGCTGTTCAGATAGCTCGGCAACCTCACAACGTTTGCAATTAACAGGTTTCTTGTTTGGCTTGGCCATAGCTGCTGTAGTCAGAAGCCTCGAGCAAGTGCCTACTGGATCGGACAGTGCAGCCACACACATTCCCGTCACCACTGACGTTTCATTGCACACCCTTAATGTGGATAACAAAGACGTTCTTTGACATTTTTCTCTCCTATATGAAGTGGACTGCCCCGCTCTGCCAACGTTCGGCTTTGGGGGTCCAAGGAGAATCTTTGAACAGGACACAGATTCAGCTTTTACTTTATCTCTTGGTTTGCTGAGCTGATAGCTCAGGAAACCGATCACACAGAAGGTTGAAAGAACAAGAAAAAAGGAAGGGAGCCCAGGATTCCTCTCTAGCAGTTCGGGACTGCCTGCACTGTAGCTAAGGAGGAAAACTTAAACTGTTAAACTGACGAGTTTTTTTTTTGTTTTTTTTTTTCCTGCACCCAGGGCTGGGAAGAGGCTTCTAGCCCCAAACTGCTTCTAGCCCAAAACTTCATGGGATTGTAAAAGGAGTCTCTTTGATGTGTAGATAATGCTCTTTGCAGAAATCTCTGATAGGCTAATGCATGCCTACTGATGGCAGAGCCCTGAGTCTGTTAACTTGTTTGTGAATCTATAGGGGAATAAGGAAATCAGAGAGACATAGAAAATCGACCACTTCCACACACAAGCATTCAAGAGGAAAAGGTGGATGGTATGGTCACAATTTTGTACTTCTGAGACAAAGCTCTCTGTTACAGAAGGAATTACCTCATAGTCAGAAAGGCAGTTAATCACAAAAACAGATGAAATTCGAAAATATAACAGGTTACATGATTTTTCACTAAAACTAAACATTTCTTATCTATATATCCATTGCATAACTTCATAGCAAGTTCAGAATGACAAAGGTTGATAAAGCCTAAAGGTTTTAGCAGGGTCCAAGAGGTTACAATATATGTCTTTTCAGGTAGGACTGACCTGGCTACCCGTTCTCCAGCTGTCTCTTAGTTTACAGTGAATTCAGGACAGTCATTTTACCTGTCTTTCACATGAAGATACAGAGTAAATTGAGAATGACAGTGTATTATGCCATAGGCTGACAAGGCGTGCAGAATTACAACAAGAGTTTGCATATTTTAACATGAAGGCTTGCACTTAAGTTAGACATTTCTTGGTAGCCCTCTTATATTCTGCGTTCATGAGTTCAAACCAACTTGCCTCTGTTTATGGTGGGTACCAGGATTTGTATGGTATCTCTAGAGAGAAAGCTTATTTGAAGCCTCAAGCCTGTCTCCTGGTAAGGCATCTGGAGGTCCACCAAAGTATTTACTGCATCTGTAAACTTTCTAACTTCTAAAATTGTTCGAATCAAGTCAAGCATTCTATAATCAGGAATTAATTCATCTGAATAGTAGTGCAGCTTTATAAAGATCCCATAGATGGATTGCTCAGTCAGAATGGGTAAATATCCAGAAAGTGAGGGTTCATACTATTCCAGATTTTTGAGAGAAACAATAGCACAGAAAGAAAGGGTGTCAGAGGCTGGAAGCAATTCTGGGCATGCATCACGGTACAGACCTTGCAAAATACTGGCCTACCTTCCAGAAAGCTGACATGCTTACTGATCTTCCCCGCTTCATTGGCTCCTGGCAAAGGTGTGTCTGTGTGGGTAGGGATCATTGTCCATCATACCCCAGCTGCTTGACCTGGGGCTTCCACAGCTTCACACTTCTTAGACAGTACATTCAGAGCCAGCACATTCCCCTTCTGTTTTTTCTTCTTGGTTGGCTGTGCTAGTTAGGTCTTCGGCCCTCTTTACTTTCTCCATACAGATGCCCCTTTTCCCTCTGAACTCTGAGCTGCACTGCATTGAATTAGCAACCATTTTGGTCCTGTCTTGGAGTTGTATCATTTCCTCTGACCTCCACTGCAGGATGATTCCATTCTACCAGACCAGCTTTCCATGTAGAACAGCTTTCCTTTCTCCTCAGACAGTGATTTCATTAAATCAGGTTGATTGTGTTTACTTTGGGGATTTTTTAAAGCAAGTATTCTTTGTACCTGGCAGTGGATGATGTTATTCTAAGATCTTCCCTTGAGACACTTCTGAAGCATTCCATTTCCCACACTGTCGCATGCACATACACACAATGCAGTGTCAGTGTTGCCTCCTGCCCGCCCTTTGTTCTGACTTGGACTGTAAATGGCACAAGTGGGAGCCAGCGTCCTTCCCACTAGGCTATAGATTGATTACCGGTTCTCAACCTGTGGGTCAGAATCGCTTTGGCAAAAAATGTTTACATGATGATTCATAACAGTACCAAATTACAGCTATGAAGTAACAATAAAAATAATTTTATGGTTAGGGGTCACCACAATATGAGGAACTGGATTAAAAGGGTGAAGCATTAAAAAGGCTAAGAACCACTGATAGAGATTCTCACAGTTCAAACATGTCTGGTCTACTTCGATGCCAAAGATGCTTTGAAAGTTTACCAAGTCCTCACCATGTCCTATTTGCTGTATCCAGCGGTGCTCTTGGCAGAGCATGGGTGCCTCCTGACACTGGAGACTGCTCAGGACAGAAGCAAAACGTACATGAGCACATTGAACAAAAGAGAGCAGCAGACTTTGCTCTTTTTTGATAACATACAAAAATGACACAGATACATGTTTTTCACTGCTGGTAACTGTTTTATGTTCTGAAGTCATTTAAGCTTTATTTAAACAAGAATTATAGTTTACTTAAGTTACTCTAAACTGTTTTCTCAAATGTTTGTTTTGGTTTTTCAAGACAGGGTTTCTCTGTAGCCCTGGCTGTTCTGGGCTTGCTTTGTAGAGCAGGCTGGCCTTGAACTCACAGAGATCAGCCTGCCTCTGCCTCCTGGAGTGCTGGGATTGCAGGTGTGAGCCACGGCACCTGCCTGTTTATCTTTTTTAATGTCCTGGCTATGGTTTAGGGTAGCAGAGCTCATCAGTGTCCTGGGTAGCATTGAAACTTTGTGTGCATTATATTGGAGGTCGCGGAGACTGCTGTCCTGGCCCAGTTGTAGGAAGGATTATGTCGCCTCTTCAAGATGGCCAGTTAGCTTTTGATAAAATAGATCTTCCTCCTGTACCACACCAACATTTCTAGTCCCTGTGTCATTGTTGCAGCTTTTGTCATCAGTTCCTGTTCTAGTTCTAGCCCAGAGTAAATGGGGTGAAACCATCATGGACAGCACAGTTCTACCCTGCCTGGTAGTGCTTGTGTCTGGGCTATAGGTTCAGAACAAAAGTTGTTAAGCAAGAGCCTATTATTTACTGATTTATGAAAAAGATCGTAATCTTGATATTATTCGAAAAATTATTTTTATATGAAACTTAAGTTTTAATTTTGCATGTAAATAAATGAACGGCCAAGATTTTTAATAGTTTCTTAACAACTGTGTACATATTCCTTTTCCTAGGAGTTGGACGTTCAATGGAATCTAAGCTAGTATCGTTGGGAATTAAAACCTGTGGAGATTTGCAGTGCATGACCATGGCCAAACTCCAGAAAGAATTTGGTCCCAAAACAGGTCAGATGCTGTATAGGTTCTGCCGCGGTTTGGACGACAGACCAGTTAGACCAGAGAAGGAAAGGAAATCCGTGTCCGCCGAGATCAACTACGGAATCAGGTTCTCCCAGGTAGCTTGCCTTTACACAGTCTTGTTTCTAAGCTCTCGAACTCTTGGTGGTTGAAATAAACTGTTGGATTTGCAGAGCCTTGGTGACTTTTAAGGTAGGTCCCAATTTTAAAAACCTAGGTCTTAAGGAAAATACTCTGCTTTGGGGTCTAAAGCTACTAATTCAATTATTCTCATTACCAATGAGGAGGAAGAGGTTCAACAAATATTTTTAGTGGTGAAATGTGTTTTTAAACTATACTTAAAAATAGGTCCCCTTTACTTCAATTTTTCATGCCTGTAGAGCAGTGGTTCTGAACCCTCCTAATGCTGTGACCCTTTAAAACAGTTTTTTATGTTTTGGGGACCTTCAACCACAAAACCATTTTCATTGCTACTTCATAACTGTAATTTTGCCACCATTATAAATCATTAGGTAAATATCTGTGGTTCTGGATGGTCGTAGGTGACCCCTGTGAAAAGAGTCGTTTAACCCCCTAAGGAATCACGACCCACGGACTGAGAACTGCTGTTCTCGTAACTGCACATCATGAGGATTTGAAAGCTGACGAGCTCTTGCTTCTTGGAACTACCATGTAGGAATTTGGTGGAGTGTTGGCATTCACATTTTTATCAGAGAATTTAAGGATTGTAACAGGTCAGTGATAGCATACTTGTGTTGCAATAATTCTACTGCAAGAAAGGAAGATGCCTTACAGAATACTCAGCACACTGAGAGATGAGCATGTGAGCTCCGTGTGCACAGTGTTTCTCTTAAGTTGCTACGACAGGAAATAACATGTTCAGTATTCAGAGAAGAGCTGTCAGGTTAAGGAAAATAATATGGGGGTGTTTTTTCATCTTTGTCTTTCTGTAGCCAAAAGAGGCAGAAGCTTTCCTTCTGAGTCTTTCAGAAGAAATTCAAAGACGACTTGAAGCTGCTAGCACGAAGGGCAAACGCCTGACTCTGAAAGTTATGGTGCGGAAGCCAGGGGCCCCTGTAGAAACTGCAAAATTTGGAGGCCATGGAATTTGTGATAACGTTGCCAGGTAAACTTTGTCTTTAAAAAAAAAAATGTCGAGTTAAGTTATATTCTGTGCAAGTTATTATAAACCATACAAAATCAGTAGTAGTAGTTTTAGTTAAAATTTACCAAAACTGCTACTGTTAAATATTCTATAGATCCAGGCCACAAGCCCATAGTAGGTTGACTTAGGCTTAGTGCCTAGCGCAAAATACTGCAGACTAACAGATATTTTTTAAAGATTATTTGGTTTGCGTTTCTGGCTGATGAAGCTGGTACTGCTTGAATCCTCCCACTGTCCGCCAGCCAGCGCATCACAGTGGCAAGAACACAGACCAGATAACAGTCACACCGTGAGACAGGAATCCAGACAGGTCTCGAGGGTTTGCTCTGTGTAACAGCCTTCTCTACCCAAGTGCCTATGACAACATCATCATTTCCTAGAGCACCGACCCAGTCAGTACATTCTTGTCCTTCTCTTTAGGTCCAAATCATTGCCACCAAACTTCCAACATGTCTAGCTAGACAGAACACATTTCAAATCAGTCAGGTGGCAGCCTGAGGCTCATTTTAGGGGCTCCTGGCTGTGAACTTGTGTGTAGAAAGGAGGGCTACATGTTAGCAAGCTAAGGGGACTGATGTGGATTAAGGAAAGCTTAAATGAGACGGTCCAGATTTCTGTCAGTAAATCTCAGAGCAATCAGAATTGTCTCTGAAACCCATACAAAGCTTTTCTTTAAAGCCCTGATGTTTGAGTTGTCCATCACTTAATGTTAGAGTTCATATGTGATTTGTGACCAACATGAAACCACATTTTTTTACAGTGTCTTCTATTCAGCCAACTGCACTCCATCTGACAAGCCAGTGCTAAGATCTTTAACAATGAAACCATAAATAAGGATGATAATGTGTGTTTTCAGTAAAGATTAGATCTTGTCAAACATAAGTTGCTTATTCTCTTGTAACATTTGTTCTGTTATTGAAAGCATTATGAAACAGGAAAAGTAAAACAGTTTATAAATGTTCTAAGTATGGTTTACAGTTATGCCATATAGAAATTAAATGCAACAGTGGATATTTCTATATGAAATCGGTTAAACATAGTTTTTTCTTTTGGGCGAGTGGGAGAGGAGGGAGGCAAGAACCAGGTCCAGTTTACTGTGTGTTTCTGGGGGCGATGTGATGGTGTGATTTTGTTTGTGAGGGGCCACTGTGCTCAATGCAGAAGAATTCCCAATGGCACCAAAGGTGTGAGGATGTCGCCACACAACAGGCTTTGCTTACAGAGCCAGTCAAAGGCTTATGTCAGGTACAGTAGTGTTTGCCATAGTAACTACATATACTTTTTATGAATTTATAAAGGTTCTGAAGACAAAGTAGCATTGGAGTGAAGATATTTAATGTTGGAAATATTCTGTGACTTTTCTTTAAATCTAATAAAGAGTCTAGAGAGAAGGTTCAGTAGTTAAGAGTAACTATTTTCCTATGCGTGGATGTGCACACATGCACACAGGTGCTGCAGAGGCCAGAAGTGTGTGTCGGACTCCCTGCAAACTGACCTGCAATCCTTTGCAAAAGCAAGTGTTGTAACCTCCGAGCCATTTCTTCAGCCACAAACCTTAAAACACAGTTGATTCATTTCTCCTCTGAATATTATTTGTTACCTCAGTATCATTTAAAGTAAAACTTCCCTTGGGATCCAACTATTCTTGCAATTTGCAACACTGTATGATTTTTATGTGCATCAACTAAGTTTCATTTTCCTAAATTTGTCAACTTTTGGTTTATCAAGTCTTCATGCTGTTTAAAGTATCAGTGCTATGAATGTTTTCTAGCTTTGTGGGTGGTGGTATTGGCTTAATGTATGGGCGATTATTCCATTCATATTTATAAACTTAGTAACTCCTCCCAGTGTTTCTATGATTTTTTAGTGAGTATATATGGAATGTGCGCGTTTCTTAAAGTAATTCTAATACTTACAGGACTGTAACTCTGGACCAGGCAACAGATAGTGCAAAAGTAATTGGAAAAGCGATTTTAAACATGTTTCATACAATGAAACTAAATATATCGGATATGAGAGGGGTAAGTATTACATTGGAGCCTTCTTTGTGTAGCATTTAGCCGGGGCTGTATCTGAGCTTGGTTCTGACATGCAGGTCTTCAGCTTCTTCAGTTTCTTCAGTGCAGTCCCAGGAGGGAGGTAGCATGTCCTATCAAACCTGATCATCTCAGTTTTCACAGGTTATATCTGTTAGAAATATTTTGTTTTCTGCTCTCCACATCACAAGCACTGGGCACACTGAGCTATTGCCCCAGCTCTGTAGTTGCTCTCCTAGCGAGAGGTTAAACCTTGGTCATGCCAAAGAAATACGTGTAGCGCGTAGCTACACCCAGTCTGCTAACCTTAAAGACAGATCCTGTTTAAAGCCTCAGATGGCGCTGGTGCACAGGTACACTTTGCCACCAAGGAAGGTTGTCACAGGATTTCCACACTTAACAGTTACATCCTCCCCCCTCTAAATGTACTAATGCCTTAGCCAACCAGAAAACTTGTGGAATACTGAAATTCACTTGTTTGGCTATCTGATTTTAAAAGTCTTAACCATGTTTGGGTGGATCCAGTATTAAGATAAAAGTTTCATTCACTTCTTTATTACAGAAAGGATCTGGGTGGTAGTACCAAAAGATGAACTGAGAATTTTACTTAGTCGAAATCTTACTTTCACTTTGGGTTTTTTCTTTTCTTTTTTTAGAAACATTCTCTTTATTTTGGCTCTAGGTTGGTATTCAGGTGAATCAGTTGGTTCCTCCTAATCCAAACCCTTCCACATGTTCAAGTCGCCCATCAGTTCAGCCAGGCCTCCTCCCTGGTCGGCCGCAGTCTATCCTTGATCTCTTCCACGTTCAGAAAGCTAGGAAACCCACCGAGGAGGAGCACAAGGAAGGTGGGTAGCCACTCGTGTGTGGCTCATTTCTGTCCCTAAAAGCTTCCAATCAACATGTGCCTGTGCATTTTAATTTTTAAGAAGTAAAATTACATTCTAAATTATTTTAGGCTAATAATTTAGAACTATGCAAGGAATTGGGAATTTGGTAAATGGGGAAACTAACGAGGCTATGGTTGTTTTTTCTAAAATTGTAGTATTTCCAGCTGCTGAGGATCTGGAAGTATCCTCCACCTCTAGACCTTGCAGTTTATTGTCACCCCTTTCTGCTCATCTGGCAGCTAGTGTTAATCCTGACACTAACAGAGATCAGTGTTCAAGGAAATGGAAAGGTCTGCACTCTCCCATCAGTGGACAGTCAAGACTTAACCTGAGTATCGAGGTCCCATCACCATCCCAGGTACGTATTAAGTACAAAAACTGGCTTAAATGAAAATCGTATTCTTTACTTTGTAGGTTGGCATACAGAGCCACCTTCATGTGTGTCATTGTGCTGTTCTTGCTTACGCCCCTCGTCTGCCAGTTAGTCCTGGTGCTTTGTTCTTTGTCATGGGCACCCCATCACCTTTTCTACTTCTGTCCTTCAGTGGAGAAAAGCTAAAGGAGATGCAAATGCTGCCTGCAGATCTAGGGAAAGGGGGCAGCTCTCAACACTTGTTTTGGTGACAAGGAGCTGCCGAATGCTTCTGTGCTCACCTTTAAGTATACAGTAATTATATTTGTGAAGGTCTCTCATCTGAAAAGTTAATTTTGTTGATGTTCCCTTTCCTGGCTCAGTTCTCACTTCAAGGCATCTGTGAGTATGTGGACCCCCTTGTGTGGACACTGCTGGCTCTTAAAGTACACTCCCCTCAGACTTGGTAGCTGGCGGTCTGTTCTGTTGTTCCTCAAACCTTTATTTCTAAGCATCTGGTTCACATTTGGTTTTACAGATTGATCAGTCTGTTTTAGAAGCACTCCCCCCTGATCTCCGGGAACAAATAGAACAAGCTTATGCTGCTCAACAAGGAGAGCCACGTGACACCAAGAGGAATGAACCAGTAAATGGTTGCAGTTCAGGGGTATTGCCACATCCTGTTGGCACAGTTTTGTTGAAAATACCAGAGTCTCAAGAACCTAATAGCGACGCAGGAATCAATGTCATAGCCCTTCCAGCATTTTCACAAGTAAGTTCATGTTAGGACCAGTGTCATAGTCCTCTCACCACTTTAGCTCAGTTCTCCCGTTCCATTCCTCTGTACTGCATATACCAAGAATATTGGTCAGCCACTCGAACTTGTTGTAAAGTTGGCAAGCCAGCACCAGAGTTAGAGAAGTGGAAAGCAGGGCAAGGTGTATAGGTGCCTACCATGTCGGGAAGAAACAAGCACACACATTCTCTTGCCCTTCTGATTGGGTTACTCTCCTCTGCATCTTTACCCTACTGAGGTGCTCTAGTGAGCTGCATGGGCCAAACCGTCTACTTGCTCTTGGCTTAACCAGGTTGTAACTAGGTCTGTTGTTCTGACATCATACAGATCTGAGTGCCCGCTTCCATGGTTTCTTGAAAGGTCTTCTCCATGCTCTGCTCTTCAGGACCTGTTAATGCCATCTAGAATTAACTTGAGTGTGGTTTTCCTTCCTATTAGGTGGACCCCGACGTCTTCGCTGCCCTTCCTGCTGAGCTCCAAAGAGAGCTGAAAGCAGCCTATGATCAAAGACAGCGGCAGGGAGAGGACACTGCTCCTCAGCAGACAGCCAGTGCACCGGGTGAGTCAGGCTGACAGGTCACAGAGGTAATAGAGTGATGCTGCCATTGGGTCAGGGCTGACCCTTCATCCTACTGACTGAAGAGGTCAGGTCAGCAGGCAGTGTTTCACGATGCTTGCTGGTTACTGCCTGGGCCAATCTTGGTGCACTCACAACATTTTGGATACATGTCCAGCTACTTGTCCTTTGAGACTGCTATTTGAAAGAATGTAGGTTCCAGATCACAAGGTCTGGAAACTTCTGGACACAAGTCCCTGAACACACATTTATCAAGCCTGAGTACTTGCTGAAAGAAAGTTTTAGTCCTTAGGACCAGCCATTGCACACAAGCAGCATGGCCAAGGTCAGAACACCAGACCTTCAGCCGCTGCGTCCTTGGCCGTGAGGTGTGCTGGAAGGACAGAGAGCCTGTGTGGTGTTACCTAGAGTATTCTGAGGGTCTCATACCTCTTCTTTCAGTGCCGAAGAATCCTTTACTTCAGCTAAAGCCACCCACAGCAAAAGACAAGAGAAACAAGAAGAACCCCATTGGTTCTCCCAGAAAGATTCAGAGTCCTTTGAAAAATAAGCTGCTGAGCAGTCCTGCAAAACCTCTGCCAGGGGCCTATGGCAGCCCCCAGAAGTTAATAGATGGCTTTCTAAAACATGAAGGAATGACTTCTGAGCGGCCTCTGGTAACCGGAAAAAATTTTTGAAAAATACTAAAATCTAATAAAGAGTGGCCTTTGTTAGATTTTAATGACAATATTTTTGCTCTTTCTTTTTAACAGGAAGAATTCTCCACCCCTGGTGTGCAGAACCCCTCTAGCTTACAGCCCAGCCAAACAAGTTGTGTTAGACCAGCAGCACCCAACTTAGCTGGAGCTGTGGAATTCAGTGACGTGAAGACCTTGCTCAAAGAATGGATAACTACCATCTCAGGTTTGCAGGGTCGTTCCTTAATTCAGGACCATGACCCAACCACAACAGATGTAGCCTACTTTTCTAACAATAATGTTCTCACCAGTTACCTCCGGTTGTAAGGCTTGCTTTGACAGCTGTAAATTAGAATATAGCTAACTTCAGATTTCTCCAAAAGATACTGGGGTCCTCATCTTAGGTTTTCTTCCTTTCTAGATCCAATGGAAGAAGACATTCTGCAAGTTGTGAAATATTGCACTGACCTTATAGAGGAAAAAGATTTGGAAAAGTTGGATCTAGTTATAAAATACATGAAAAGGTAATTTTACTGAAAGAATCAATTGAAATGGGTAGTAAGTTAAGGACCTATCTAATTTCAAGAAAACATGAAATACTTCTGCGGGCTCTAGGTCTTTATTTAATCCAAAGCCAGCTTTATCTTAAGACTCGGTTTTAGCTCGGTGGCCTAGGCTGGCCTTTAATTAAAACTGAGATGAGAGATAAAAATATGTTGGCGCTCTCTAAATGAAGCTTTGTTCTCACCTTCAGGTTGATGCAGCAGTCGGTGGAGTCGGTGTGGAACATGGCGTTTGACTTTATTCTTGACAATGTTCAGGTGGTTTTACAGCAGACTTACGGAAGCACACTGAAAGTTACCTAAATGTCCAGAGAGCCTGGTGCCCTCTGCCAGCTGTGCCAGCAGCGCTTGTGAGGTATTTGCAAAGTGCATGATAGTGATGCTCTGAGTTTTTATAATTTCAGATTTCTTTTTAAGCAAGTGTTTTGTACATTTCTTTTCAAAAAGTGCCAAATTTGTCAGTATTGCATGTAAATAATTGTGTTAATTCTTTTACTTGTAGCATAGATTCTATTTACAAAACGTTTGTTTATAAAGTTTTATGGATTTTTACAGTGAAGTGTTTACAGTTGTTTAATAAAGAACTGTATGTATATTTTGTACA
Organism: Meriones unguiculatus; assembly: GCF_030254825.1. NCBI lineage: Eukaryota > Metazoa > Chordata > Mammalia > Rodentia > Muridae > Meriones > Meriones unguiculatus. The sequence goes on along the minus strand of NC_083363.1, from coordinate 59,813,664 downwards.
GGCTTTTTTTTTTTTTTTTTGTGAATCCTTAAACTCAGCCATAGGAACTAGCAACAATTTATATATACTTAAAGGGCTGAAAACCTCCAGGTCACCTTGCTACCGGGTCTATGTACAAAGGCTTGGGATTGCTGAGCAATCCCAGGACAGAATTTTAATAGTGCTCCGAACCAGGAAAACTACTAAAATTCTGGCCTGTGGACTTAAACAAATTATATCGAATAGCTAAAATAAGATTTTCAAGCATACGTGACAGAACACTTTAAGCAAGTTTCTCCAAAGGATGTTGGTGGCTCAGTTAGACCCACATTTCTCTGGGTTAACTACAATGAGGTACAGTCATGAGACTTTAAATCACTGTGAGCAAGCAGTGACCTCCAATAATTTACTGCCTCAAAGTGATGGAATGTACTAAACAAAATAGACGAAAATTAATCAATGGAAAATGCCTCTCCGAGGGTAAAGGTTAGCAGGTGCTGGAGGGAGCTATGCTAACATGGGAGTTAGCATAGCTCCCTCCATAAGAGTTCACTGGACTGCAATGTCTCCTCTCTATTGGCAGTTTGATTACAGTGAGCTCTCAAGACTAAGTGCAAGCAGTGAATGGCAGCCAGCCATCCTTTACACCTTGGTTGTGCAGAAAGCAGAGAAGGAAATAGCAGAATGCCTAAGCTTTCTACTTGGAAAACTCCCAAAGGGCACATGGCAGAAGAATGCTAGGAATGGGAGTGCAGGAAGTCACCGTGGAAAGAATACCCATAGAGATGATTGTTATATCAAAAGAGTCCCAAGAATCACAAAACCCATAAAAGCTTGGTTAATCAAATACTGCAGGACTGATTTAATCAGTATAAAATTGAAAGATTTAGATTTGTAATAAAAATCCAAATTTGAGGAAGGGCAAACTTTAAAACAGCAGCCAAGTCTTGAGGGAAGGGACGGTGAGTGCAGGCACGCTGGACTGTGGGGCGGGGAAGTGACCACTGTCAAACCAGTGTAAGTTGCTTGGTTTATCATGGAAAACATTTTATACACCTAAGTCCATCAGCATCCAAATATGTCTGTTTTGTTGGTAATATCACAACATAATATTACATTTACTCCAAATTCTGTCCCATGTGGAAAAGTTAGATGATTTCGAATACTTTCTTCAGCTCCACAATAAGCTGCCAGTCGCTCTTCTGCATTTCATCTCTGAACCAGTCTTTGAGTGCATCGATGGACTGCCGGCTGATCTGCAATAGCCCAGGCACAAACAGGGTGAGCCAAAGGTGGGGTGTGCCAGTGAAAGCCAGTGGCCCCACGTTGTCACAAAAGAAAGCCTGTGCTTTGCAGCCTCCTTCAGAGAACAGAACCCGCATCTGTGAGCTGTGGCTCAGAGTCCCTGGGATCACCAATGGCACATACCCTCTTTCAGAAGTGCCACCTATGTTCCCAAATCCACACTTCAGTTCTCTGAGCTACTGATACAGGGGACCAGAGAGGAAAATATGGCACCTTTGCTAAAATACTTACCTTGCTGACAAGAATGTCCGTAGCTTCAAAATGTCTCCCAAACATTTTGGGAGACTCCCCAGGGATAGGCTCTATTTTGACACAGACCTCTTGTCCTTTTTTTGCAACATCCACCTGCTTGTGGTTTATTTCGATGCTTGTTACTATCCCAATGTCAACAAACTACAAGAGAAAGATCAACGTCAGAGACCCGTGACAGCCGGACGTGAGATGGTCCTGAGAAACTAGTGTGGACACTGCAGGTTACATTCCATCTACCCTGTGCCTCCCAGATGGCAGCAAAAACAAAAGGCTTCTCCGTGCTGAGGCTACCTGCTGTAAGCTCTCAGGCTGGGGCAGGACGGAACTAAGTCAGAAAGGCGGCCATGCAGCTTGAAAATAAGCTTTGAACAGACAAAAAGGGTGGAAAGCCTGGCTGCCTTGTGGAAGGTACAAGAGTTATTTTGTTCACAGAGTTGACAGCCTGAAGAACAGAGGACTAACTGCAAGTTCTTAACAAGCCACTATCCCAAAATGAGGGCTCCAAAGACAACAGGCAACACATGACCAGTACCCATTGGCCCAACTGGGCAAGCTGAGCACTAAGCTCAAGCATGACATGTGAGAAAACTCTACAGCAAAAATGGAGTAGGAGAATACGAGGTTGTAGCCATTTACAAAGAAATAGTGTGTAGGTTCCTTTACAATAAGTCTGTCTGTTGAGGAGGGAACAGACAAATCCAAATGAATGAGCTGGACTGTTACATAAAGAGGGGTGCTCTCTCCCTATGACTCCAACATGGATCTGCCTAGCCAGGCCCACAAGTGGAGTGAGCAAACATCAGACATGAGGGGTGACTGCAGGCAGGCATTACTGAAGTGACACTGTCTAGGGAAGGCATGGAACCAACACAGAGTTGCAGAAGGAGAACATAGATGTCAGCCTGGAACTTACGTTTTTGCTTGGAACGCACATAGGTGTTCCTTGCTTCACCTGGCCAGCCTCCACCGTGACCCCTATCACTATTGGATCTCGGGAATTGAAAATATACTGAGGGAGGATTTTCATCTTGCAGGGAAATACTGCTATGTGCCTGAAAGTAAAGAGAGGGCAAAACATCTCAAGCTCACAAACCTGTTAAACACAAAAAATGTGCAGATGGGCGTGAGGTTTGCTGGATAAGCGCTACAAGCTCTAACCCAGCTCACAGCTACAATGACGAACACTTTGCACTCAAACTAACTGATGGTGCCTTGGCCCCAGCTATCTCCTGATGTTGGCAACGGGGCAGAACTTGCTGCCGAGTCTGTCACGTGGCAGTCTTCTTCAGAGCTTGTAGTGATCCATCAATAGGATTTTCTTCATCCTGTTCCTGGTGCTTCCCAAAACTGGCCCATGAGGTTACTATCTTTTGTCAGTCATGATGCTGGCAACACATGAGGGCTGTGCTGTCCCGTAGCAACTCTGGTAACTCTCTCCTAGACAGTGTAATTTGGCTCACAGGACACCTGCTCCTGACTCCCTACCGGCTGGGTTACAGGTCCATGGAACCACAGTAACCCCGACGTGATCATGACTATACAACTTGGCAGGGAGGAAAAAGGAAGTCCCCAAAGCTCAATCATCCCCATGCCTAATAACCTGAGAGCCCTATCACTTCTCCAACCTTTTGCCATCCATGTTCTCTGATGTATACCTTGACACTGTTGTGCCTGTGCACACTACACACACCTGACTGATGTCCTTCAGACTCTTACTCCCACCAAAGCCCATTCTCTGCATCTGCTTTACAGCACTCCTCTCTAATCACACACATACTGGTTGTCTCTCAATAACAGAGACTTTGAAAAGCCCAGGAGGAGGAAGCCTAGCTAAAGGCCTGCAGCCTCTTCAGGAAGCATGGACACAAGAAACTTGCAAGGTCTACAGAAGAATGGCTTTGTCTCCCTCAGAATCCTTTGGCGTTATTTCCCAGTTTACACATAGGTGATCCAAGCCCTCCAAATTGTCCCCCACCTCTCCCCCTCTCAGATACGTTCACATGCATGCACTGGGATGTTTCCCCCTGGTTATAACACACCACTTCAGGATGCAGTATGTTGGGACACAAATAGCCACATTTTTGTTATCTGTTTTCCTTGTCAGTATTTGGTGCCTTACCAAAGATTGAAAGTAAATAAAAACATCAACTTACTTAAATTCTTCCTGTTTCTGTTTCTTGTAGTCTTGTCTGTATTTTGTAAAGGAATCAAATAAATGATAAATAATTTCTGCACTAAAGATTCTAACTCCCAAACTATCCGCCATCTCTTGTGCATCCCGCTCGATTCTTACATCAAAGGCCAGAATTACTGCATACCTGAAACATGGAAACATCAAAGGTCACTCAGTGAGAAGGAGCAAGTCACACTAACAGCCTGAAGACAGTCAGAAGGAATACTTACTGCGGATCATGCTCCAACATCACTGAAGCCTTCATAACGTCCTTTTTATGGACTGGGCCAATGTTGATTCCGGCATACTGTAAGAAAGGGGCCAGGTTTGCCGGCACGAAGCAGGTAAGGAAGCAGGTAAGGGCAGCCCATCATGACACCACGTGCTTACAAAACTGGTAGTTACTTACTGGCACCTCTGATGTCTTCAGAAATTCAAGAAGAGCTTCCAAAGAGCCTAATGTAGACGCCTGGACATAAACTCCTTTTTCTTCTAATTTGATAGCATTTAGTGTCTGCTTTAACTCGTGGATCAATTCATCCTTGAAAAGAAATCAAATGTGACAAAGCACACCTCTAGCTTCAGCAGCCTAGAGGTAACTTTTACTCTGCCTAAACACTCACCCGAAAACATGGAATTAAGAGCATGGCAGTTTGTTCTAGAAGAGGCACTATGGCCATAGCCTAGCCCTATCCTAACCCACTGCATCTGTCTGCCTTAATCTATATAACTCTTAAGTCTCACAAATGAGTGACAGCCCCAAAGTAAACTGTCCTCTCCACACGCAGGCCTTGGCCTGTTCCACGCTGTGATCTGTTTTGGCTGTAGAGCTAGCAGCAACAGTTCTATTGGCTCTTTGGCAAGCAAATAAGCTATGACTGCAGCCTGCGTTTTCATTGGATATGGGCCAGCTGATCTTCCCATCAGACAAACAGGCTTTAAAATGAATACTAGTACCAAAGAAAGATTCCCTTAAAGTTCTATGGGTTAAAATATCTAAACAAAGAACAACCACTGGCATGTTCCCAGCACATAGAAGTTTGAGGCAAGAAAATCAAAAGTTCAAGATCAGCTACATAACAAGACTTAAAATACAAAAATAAATAAATAAATAAAACAACAACAACAAAAAAAAAAACCCACAAAGTGTGTACAGCTGTGTTTGGATATGTCGTACATAAGTGCTGGTGCCCTTGGAGGCCAGAGGCAGTGAATCCTCCTAGAGCTACCAGGTATGGATGCTTGGATCCAATGTGCCCCTAACTGCTAAGCCATCTCTCAAGACAATTTATTTTTAAATAACTTAAAGCCGTCTTCTCCTTCCTCCCCACCTCCCATTTTTGAAAAAGGATTCTATGAAGCCCAACATTACCTTGAACTACCCGTGCAGCCTATGACAGCCATGAGCTTCTGATCTAACTTCCTCCACCGTCTTTGTATATCACTCTACTCATTTTTATGTAGTGCTGAGATCTAACCCAGGGCTTCCTGTGTGCATGTATACTAACAACAGCATGCCCAGTCATTTGGAATCATGCATATACATTTATAAAACTTCATATGATATTACAAACAAATAACTTGAAAGCAACCCATTTCCTGAAACAGGTCAGCAGACAAGACCCTTTATAAGTTGCCCATTTTAGTGAGCATCCCTAACATATGTCATGCTGACACAACAAGACTCTGAGCTAAGGAGAACAGCAGGATACAGATGATACGAAGAAATGGGAAAAATGGGAGTGGACCGTAATTAGGGATGGAAGAGGGAGGTCGAAACAAAAGAAGAGGGCAAGTGGATGTTTGATAAAGCCTCAAGGAATGTTTTTTATTGACCTAAAAATTATATATAATACATAAGTATATATACATACATATCTTTTAAAATTTACATTTATTTTATCAGCATGAATGCATGCATGTATGTATATGCATGCATCACATGGAGGTAAGAAGGGAGTCAGATCCCTGGAACTACAGCTACAGGTGGTTGTGAGCCACCACATGGACACTGGAAACTAAACCTGGACCCTCTGCAAGAGCTATTAAGAACCATTCCTCCTCAGGCCTGTAGGCCACCTTCAATGGCAGAATCAGGTCACATTCATGATACCTCAACACTATGACTACCTAAGCAGGACCCAGAAAACAATACACACACACATACATGCATGAAGTTATTCCCCGTTGGCTGACAAAACTCCCCATAAAAGCCATAGGTTAACAAACTGTAGTCCCAGGCATGAGAAACTTCTGTTCAAGTTGCTGATCAAGATGGTACAAGATACTCCCCAAACAGCACAGGTTATTGCTTTTGTCCCTAGTTGTCTACCAAAGCTGAGGGTGAGTGAGGCCCTACTACTGAAAGCACCAGACACTTGAGACACAGGACTGGGAAAAGCTGAGCTGGAGTTAACCAGAAAGTCTCCATGAAGTCTAGCTTCCACAGTACCAGAAGGTGTCATACAAGCTGCCAAGGGAGGAAAACAACCGATAGTACTGTCCAGGCTACGAACCTCAACAATGGCCAGCATGATAACATGTCCCTAAAAGTTTACAAGAGTGACATTCATATGCTGATGGTAAACAAAAGCTGTCTAAGGCCCACTCAACAGTAGGGAGCTCATGCCTGGCACTAGGAACCTGGACAACTAACCATGGCTACTGAGGACATAGACCTTACACTAGACCAGCATAATTCCTAAAAGCATATCTTTATACTCACAGTTCCTATAGCTCTCACCCCACATCACAGAACTCTCAGAGAGGCTTCAGAAAAGGACAGTCATGGTCCAGTGATCACAGAACGGAAACCCAGTCTCAATGAATACAACAAAACTCCTGCCTACACCCAAACTCTGCTAATATCATGAAACAGGAGGTGGAAAGATTCTAAGAAACAGAGGACCAGGAAATGTGCTGTGTCTCCTATCAATGACATGAAACCTCAACAGTATAGCTGCCTAAACAGGACTGTGTAAACAATACCAACAGACGCGTTAACTAGGAAGGGGTCAATCTCAGAGAGAAGGGGAATTATAGATTCTTCCAGGGACAAACCCCACATTAGTTATCCAGTATAAAGCAGTCAACCCTGAAGTCATATACACACAAGCAACATTAATGCATTCAAGAGGCTGTGTTTATATATTTATGAATGTGTGAGCTATAACAATAAAAAAGAGGCCATTAACTTGAGAGGGAATAAAGAGGAGGACATGGGAGGGTCTAGAGGAAGGAAAGAGAGAAGGGATACAATTACAGTTTAACTAAAATAAAAACAGGAAATAAGAAAAATAGATCTAAGGCTGAAGCAGGAAAATCATGAATTCAAGGTTACTGTGGGCACTGGGAGGGAAAATGGGTAGTCCAAACTGGAAAAGAAATTAATCAAAAGTAATGAACTTACTTTGAGAACAGGGACTTCATCATCCTTGTAAGCCACTAGGAGAGGTAAACCAGCCAGGGTTTTCTCAAGGTCCTTCCCAAGAATCTTCACTCCCTGAGCTGCTTCCACTTCTTTATGCTTCTCATACTGGTTCTAGAGATAAAAATACTTTCCACTGAATTTATCTGAACAGCGGTAGCACTACGGTATTTTGTGACCTTGGAACGGACAGTTCTCAAACCCTGCTCAAGAAATAATACCTACAACATAAGGAATGGATAAATTCAACATTCAGCTTACGTATTTCTGTTTTTCAAAATAGCACAGAAAAGATAGGTCAGAATAGAAGACATAAAGTAAAATCTGTGGAAACAGGGACAATGAAAGGGTAGGGCATGAGCAGCTAAACATAAAGCCATGGCTATTTGGACAGAGGAAAAGGTTTTAAAGTGATGGCGCCACAGAGCAGGCAGATGTGAAAATGAGAGCCACCATGAAGAACAACTCAGAACTTCTGCTGAGGCAACAGTGAGATGGCCCTGCACACACTGGGAAAACTGGCCCAAGTTCATGGCACAGCATGGCAGTGCACACACTCCATGTGCACAAGAGCGCACAACAGAGTCATACTGGATTACAGATCTGAAATATTCTTCAAGTCAGAAGGGCCAGGTGCCAAGAATGACTGCACTTTCACTGTCCACAGATAAGATTCTGTTCCTCACAGCAATCTGTACAGCAAGGCTGTCTGTCCTTAAGTCCTACAACCTGTTAAGTAGATATTATCACCTACATCCACTTCTGCAGTGACACAGGACAGGGACAAATGTGTCCTGTGCAGTAAGCCAAGCAGGCCTCAGAGATGGCATGAGCAGAAATAAACGTCGAGAAGTCCCCATGTTTACACTCACCATCTTTTTTTAAAAGATTTATTTTATGTATATGTTTTATCTGCATGTACACCTGCATCTCAGAAGAAGGCATCAGATCACATTATAGATGGTTGGGAGACACCACATTATAGATGGTTGCAGGGAACTGAACTCATGACCTCTGGAAGAGCAGACAGTGCTCTTAGCTGTTGAGCCATCTCTCCAGCCCCACACTCACCATCTTAGCTTACCTTCACGCGTAATTCCTTCATAGGAGGAGGTAAGAGGAGGCCACGAATCTGAGTGACAATGGGCCCTTCTACTCCAGGGACAATGATCGTATCCCCTTCCTTCAAACGTCCATTGATCAATATGACATCTATTGTGGTGCCCATTCCTGGGAGAGCTTTAACCTAATAGGCATGTTTTCAAATGAAAAACAAAACATACATGATGGCATATCATGAACTATTGAAGAGTCCAAACCCTGCAGGGAGGGAAGCAAGCCCACAGTTACCTCCATGACCTGTGCTCTCAGCTCTTCACAAGGTGCAAGCCTCTTGCTCAACATGGTCTGAGTTAACTCCACAAGAAGGTAGATGAGACTGCCCATGCCATCACCAGTATGTGCAGAGGTAGGTACCAAGGACACAAAAGTGCGGGGATCTTTATTCTCATAAAACAAAGCAGCATTCAAACCCTAGAAGCAGAGTCAGCCCAAAACACTCCATGAGAAGAGGCACCGGGAAGAGGGCGACTGAAAGTCCTTCAGAGATGCGCAGAGAACTGAGGTGCTGTCGGTGAGCAGTCAAGTGCTGACCTCCGTGTGAAGAGCCCTATCTCCCATGGCCAGCACTAACACACAAACCCCTGAGCAAACACAATCCAGAAACAACTGCCTAAACGTTTAGAGAAAAGGGAAAAGCAGTTTCTACATCAGTGCAGTTCATCATAATGCTCAGGCTGCAGAGACAGCTCAAGCACCAGTTTCTGATGTTAAAACTGGAATGAGCTCAGAGTTCTGCATACACTACCCAGTCAGACATAAGGCTGAGGAAAGGAAGACCAGGAACCCTGGACTTTAACATCAGCCTGGAAACAGTAAAACATCAAAAAATGGAAGAAGGAAAAAATTACTGAGCTGAATGGGGAACAAATTTTTATTAATAAAAATAGTGACTTTACTAAATAGACAACAAAGGAAACACTCTGATAGGTTCTTCACAAAGAAATTCTCCCACCTCGGTGGTGCATGCCCATAATCCCAGCACTCTAGGAAGTGGAGGCAGGTGGACTCTGTGAGTTCAATGTCAGCCTAGTTTATAAGGCAAGTCCAGGACAGGCAAGGATACACAGAAAACCCCTATCTCAAAGAAAGAGAGAAAAGAAACTGTCCCTACCTGCTGGGCAAATTCTACAATAATGGCCTTTGCACGCTCCTCAAATTCATCCTTTGTATTTTTCTTCTGCTTTTTTAACGTAACAGCCACATCAGAATCAGGACTCTTCTTCCAATCATATAACCTGTCAATCTGGAAAACATCAGAAACATTTCAAAAACCCACAACTTCAAAAACTCACAACACCAAAGGTTATAAGCTCCAGAAAATCCCCTGTATATTTCTGTCTCTGTCTCTTTCACACACATAGTATAACGTACTCAGGCATTTTATTGTACAAAAGGCCCCTGCTGAGGTGACACACTGTCCATTTTACCCTCCAGTGAGTTCTTGTAAAACTGCTCTTTGTAAAACAGAAGGTTCTAGAATTATCCTGTGAACATTAACACATACTGTTGGCAAAGTTCCAAAATGAGCTTGTAAATCCACAGACAGGAAGGACTAATTAAAGCAAGCGCGACTGTCAGGAAGACTACATCAGTTGTGTTCTTACTCAAACTAGGAATGAGTCTGCTCTTAATAAGAGACTTTTTCCCTCAGCTGTCAAGCTATGGGACGTTTCAGGTGAAGGAAATGCTAACTGCAAACAGGTATCTAAATATACTGAACCCATAAATTTATCCAATTATGAATTAATTTAGAAAATACTAAATTTTTAACATCCGTATCTCTGCCATGAGTGGTAAGTGACAATATGAGAGGAAATCAATCAGTACAACAAGACTGTGTGCACCTGAGCACAGCCTATGCTGTGATGTTACTGAAGGCACAGTGAGGAGGGCTACAACCCAGGATGCTTGGTAAGATCGGGGTACTATCTGAGGTCGTTAAAGTAATTTCTAAAAATACACTCAACATAAAAGTTCTAACCTTGAAAAACAGGCAAACAAAAGAAAAAGCCATAATGTTCATAGAATTAAAAGGAAAGCCATGGGATGAGCTTAAAACCCAATTTTATTGAAGAAAAAGAAAGAGGAGGCATGGAGGGAGGGAAGCAAGAAGGAAGGGAAAAGAGAAAAAAGAGAAAGAAAGAGGGGGAAGAAAGAAAGAAAAAGAAAGAAGGAAGGAAGGAAGGAAGGAAGGAAGGAAGGAAGGAAGGAAGAAAGAAAGAGAAAAGAAAGAAAATAAAGAAGAAAAGGTCAATGACCTTGAAAGAGCTAGCAAAACCGAAGCATATAGGAAAATACAATGCGGGTGGGGGGAGAAAAAAATACTCCACTGCTTCAGTTGGCTTGTCATGTGACAAGATTAAGAAAAGCAACTGAAATACCAGGATTGTCCTAGTACTCCACCAAATAGTTAAAGAAACTTCTAGAAGCAAGGAAACTCAACAGAGGATTTTGAAAATAACACCCTTTTTCCACTAAAAAAAAGAAAGGTAATAGAATTTGTTATCAGTTACTTACAGTATTTAGAGGTTAAAATGCACTTCTAAGAGTAAACCAAATGGCCCTGCAGGAAACACACCCTCAGCAAAATTAAAAAAAAAAAAAAGCCCCGGTTTTTATGTGGGCATAAACACCAAGCCCGAGTGTGTTGTTTTGTAGCCTGCACATCTATGTTTTCTGTGTCTGTCTGTCAGTGGCAGGGAGGAGGGTGAGCACATGGATGCATGGGCCTGGGCAGTCAGAGGCCTCCTGGGATCCCTGGAGATGGAGCTACAGGGTGTTGTGAGCCGCCCAACACAGGCACTGGCAACTGAACTTAGAACCTGTGGAGATCAAGGACTGGGCCATCTCTCCAGCCCCTATTTTGCTATTTTAAAAACTGCTTTAAAAGATAGAACAGAGCATTCAAAAGTGAAAATAGTAAATTTTGGGGTTTATAATAAATAAAAAGGGAGGAAAAGCAAAAAGGACAGGAGTAATGGACCGGTTGTAAGATTCTTGTAACTCAAAAGAGATGTAGGACAGGAGTCAAGTTAAAAATGCAAACCTGAGGCAACCTGGTGGCAAAATACCACAAGGAGCTCATAATCCACTGCCGACAATAAGACGTGACACGAAGAATAACCAGTCTGTAGAGGGGAAGGAAATGAGGAAAAGAAAATAAGCTCATGTGAGATAACGGAAAATCAAACATAGCACGGTGCTGACAGGTGCCGTGGATGCAGACGAGTGAGATGCCTTGGCTCAGAGGGAAAGGTCAGTACTTTGGACACGTAAGACAAACACGCTTTGTACAAAGAAGGCATCTTCAATGTAAAAAACGAGGAAGAAGGCAATAAAGATGTGTGCATTCCTGAGGAAAGGAAATTAGCCACACTACGATCACAGAAGACTTGTGGTAAAAGACTTCGCAAAGACATCAAAGCAATGTGTCAGGAAGACCCAAATCTTAAATGTTATGTGTACCTGAGATACCTTCAAAATATACGAAGTATAATCCATAGAACTTTAAGGAGACAAATGAAAAGCACAGAAGGAGACTGAAAAGACAGCATGAACAGCCGAACAAAGTCAGCACACATTGTCAAGTAAACATCACACATCAACGCCAATCACAGGAGACCACAGCCAGAAAAAAAATGACCCTACAGTGTGTGTCCCCTGATCACAAGGCAATAGCTAGAAAATCCCCACACACTTACACATTAAACAACATTCTTCTGCAAATGAACAGATCATGGACAAACACAAGATGAATAAAGTATTTTCTTTCCCCAATGAAAATAACAACAATGACTAAGTATTGCTTACAGCAAAAGCTGGGCATAGCAGCACTTGTAAGCCAAGACAGAAGGTAGGTCAGCCTGGGACTACAACAACTTGGTCTTTAAAAAAAAAAAAAAAGAAAAAAGAAAAGAAAAAAAGGAGGGGTAGGTGCTACTCAGTGATAAGAAGCACTTACTGCTCTTGCAAAGGACCTGAATTCAGTTCCCAGCCTGAAACTGCCAGTAACTCCAGCTCCAGTGTAGCCAATGCCTTAGGATACAAAATCTTTAAAGGTACAGGGAGATTGTTTTATAAAAAAATGTAGTTCTTTACAAAATGACAACCAGGTAGGATGAGAAGGGGCAGGAGAGGTACAAACTCATATAAGATCACATCTCAAAACAAGCAAAAAACCAAAAACAGACCCATAACAACGGTGGCCAGGTTGCCTAGAAATTCTAGAACACAGATACAATCCTGTTGAAACACAAAATGATACTGTTTGGAATAATTTGTTTCTCATAGAGCTGATCATCCATACAACATATGATTCAACAATTCTGTTCTTAAGTATTTAAGAATAAATGACTAAACACACATGGCCATAGGTACCTTACTAACTGGGAACTAGAATCCACATAACCTACAGTAGAAACTGTGGTATTCCCAGATAATAAAATAGTATCCTATTACCTTAAGTAAAAACAACAAAAACAACACAAAGTTCCAGCCTACCTAAGAACATGGAGAAAGCTGTAATAATGGAACAATAAGCTGACAACTGAAAACACCACACACTACAGTCCTATCAAGTATGAAGACAAACTTTTTAAATATCAGCATTTGCCTGGAGCTAGATGGAGAGGCAAGGTTGGCTTCAAAGGAGTGAGAATAGAAGGTGATCTGTATTCTGGACAGTTTACCCAGCTGTACAGATGGATGGAGCTGACCAAGCTCATCAAGCAGTCCAAGCATTCTCAACCATTTCTTTAAATGTTACACTAGAATTTCATTGTTTTTAAAATTAGCATCTAATAATGAGTATTAATGATTAATGCATAAAATGAGTATCTTTATTTTCATAAAAGCACAAAATATAGTTTAAACAAATTCCCCAGTCCCTATTTCCTTCTTATCTCTTTTCTCCTTGTCGCTTGATTCCATTCTTCTTCCTAAATAGTTCCTCTGCTATTTTTGCTTGGCAAAAATTAACTCTAACCAGGTAAGTGATAGCAAGCACCTTTAATCCCAGCACTCAGGAGGCAGGTGGATCTCTGAGCTCAAGGCCAGCCTGGTCTACAGCATGAGTTCCAGGACAGCCAGGGCTACACAGAGAAACGCTGCCTTGAAAAACCAAAAATAAGATTAAATGAATAAATAGTCTTATTAACATGATGGTGTTTGGCTCCAGCCATTTTCCTAAAGATGACACCTTTTCATTCTTAACCCTGATGGACTGGCTGTCCTGAAGACGAGGAACTCAACCGTGCGCATGGTGTGCAAGCATTCAGCCACTGGGCCACATCCCCAGATCACTCATCCTGTGACTGAATACACATTTTTCTTCACCCACTCGTCCACAGATGCACACCCAGGCTCAGTCCATAATTTGGCTACAAATAGTTCTGTGATTTAAAAAAAAAAAAAATATATATATATATATATATGGCTCAGCGGTTAAAAGCTCACACTGCCTTGCAAGAGGAACCAAGTCAGTTCCCAGCAGCCATGTCGGGCAACCCACAAACAGCTGTGACTCCAGCTACATGAGGTCCACTCTGTCTGGACCCCTTGGACACCAGCATTCATATGTACAAGCTCCCATAACGACACACACTTTAATTAAAAATAAAAATCTTACAGAAAATTATTTTCAGATGAGGGCTTACCTTATTAAGTGCAACAATGAAGGGACATTTTTTAGATTTTAGAAGGTTGATAGATTCAATTGTCTGGGGTTCTAAACCATGCATAATGTCAACGACTAGAATGGCAATGTCACAAAGAGAGCTTCCTCTGTTTCTCAGGTTACTGTCAGAGAAGAAAAAGCCATGTAAGTGGACATCTTGTCAGTATTTTTCTTACTTAAAAGTTTAATTTCTTTGTAAAGCCTAAGGAGACAGAAGAGAACACGAGCAGTCTCCGGCTCTGCAGGGAACTGACTGGTTGTGAGCACCACACAGATGCCAAAGTGAGGATGGTCTGGTCCCATAAAGCAGCACAGCATCTGCAATCCAGACCACACAACCCTCTCACAGTCACACAGCATCACCTCTAGGGTACATATGCGACAGCCATCTCTGACCAAACATCCAAATCCAAGCCTCCCGAGAACGGACAGCGCTCAAGAACGGACAGCGCTCGCTCTGAGTTTCTGATGTGGAGCATTTTGAACCTCAGACTTTTAGAATGTTTAACAAGAAAGTGTGTAGAAATGTACGACATGCCCACTGCCAGGCACTCGACAAAAGGGGGCTCAAGTGGAACAGAGGCACAGTGTGAGTGCTCTGTGAGCAGCTGTGCCACACTGTCCAGGCTCAAAGGAAGGGGAGAGTCTGCCTGTAGCTGGCATGAGCACAGTCTTCCTCCCAGAGCCTCACTGCACCCTGGAGATGTGGGGCATGCAGAGTAGCAGGCCAGCGTGTGCATCACAGGGATCCACCATCCCTTAATCTGCACAACACTCACCTGGCAAAAAAATTGAGTCTGCTGGGATTAGCTAATGCCAAACGTTCCTCTGTGTGTGTGTGTGTGTGTGTGTGTGTGTGTGTGTGTGTGTGTAAGAATGTAGTGGAGCGAAAACATTCCTTTTTGTAATGATCTGCAGAAATTAAAGCAGGAATTCATGAGGAAATGCTCTGCTCTCCACAGTAAGGATGCTCTTTCCAATTATAAAACACTTTTGTTTATAAAAGCCAAGAAAACACATGACACACTATAAAATCAATGATGATCAAAAGACTATTTATGACACGGCACATATGAAGGAACTATTCAAAGTTAATGGATATGTACTTTCCTTGATTACAAAAGGCTTGGTCTTACCTGAAAGACTCATGTCCGGGAGTATCAATAATCAGCATTCCTGGAATCCGGACATTCTCTCTGTCAAACTACAAATGGTAGAGAAAGATGCAGAGTTTAAGGGAAGTAAAAATGGAAGCTTCTTTACAAAACAATTTACCCAAAACTTGAAAATATCATTACTTCCTTTTTCCCAAAGGAATAATCTAAATCAGAATCAAACAGCACAATGGTTAATGGAGAGCAGGTAGTCTTGTAGAAGAGTGGGGGATGGGGGGAGCATGAGGATAGAAGGACCCAGTGGGGAAAGAAAATCCAACTATCCAAGGCCCATGGGGGGGCTTGTGGAGACTGAAGCACCAACAAGGACCATGCATGGACTAAACCTAAACCTAGAGCCCTCTGTTACACACAGAGATGTATCCAATGGGCAGCTTGGTCCTCATATGGGTCCATAGTAAGGGAATGGGGGCTGACTCTGACATGGACTCTGTTGCCTGCTTTTCCATCACTTTCCCCTGGTGGGGGTACTTCAACAGACTACAGGGAAAGAGGATTCACTCAGTCCTGATGCGACTAGATGTGCTGGGGTGGGTGTGGGGGGAGGAGTCTCCCCTTCTCTGAGAAGTAGGGAAAGAGGGATGGGAAAACAAGGAGAGGGTGGGACCAGAAAAAAGGAGGGAGGGGGCAATGACTGGGATGTAAAAATAAATAAAAATTGAAAAAAAATAATCTATCTGGATTTATCTGGATGCTGGATGCTTCAGTGGTTAGAGGCATTTGTAGGCTTTAACCATCAGATCTCATGGTGGAAGGATAATCATCTCCTAAAAGTTGTCCCCACCATGGCTTGTGCACACCTGCATATACACACTCCATAAATAAGAACATAAAAATATATCTGGTCCAATTTTAAGCAAATCTAAAGTACCAAAACTATTTCAAAATTATAGCCAAATGGATCAAAACAGTTAGAAGAATAAATGCATATCCTGCTTTAAATATAACCATTTGATTACCTGCACTTGAATACAAATGTTCCTTAATTCACTCACTCACTCACTCACTCTGCAGTGAGAGGTGCTGAACCAGCTCTGGACCACTTAAGGAAGCATTCTAGCACCAGCCCTTGGGGTTTGTCTGAGAGTCTTACTTACTATGCATTTCAGGCTGGCCTGCAACATGCAATCCCCCTGCCTCAACCTCTCAAGTGCTGAAATTAAGAGCATGCACGACCACGCACAGTACACATTTCATGCCTTTTTATCCTGATATAATAATCAAGTCTCAAAAACTAAACTTCATGGTTTTGTGTGTTGTGTTCTCCCACCTTTTTTTTCCAAAGTGTTATCTCATCTATGACTAAATTATTGAAATTTACTTAGTTTAAACTATGTTTGTCTTAACCATTTATTGGGAACTATGTTTTTTCCACTACAGTGTCTTAAATATATGGTAAATCACAAATATACTAGCTGTACTGAAAGC
Source organism: Meriones unguiculatus (assembly GCF_030254825.1). Taxonomy (NCBI): domain Eukaryota; kingdom Metazoa; phylum Chordata; class Mammalia; order Rodentia; family Muridae; genus Meriones; species Meriones unguiculatus. The sequence goes on along the minus strand of NC_083363.1, from coordinate 59,797,129 downwards.
TGCAGCATAGGTCTAATGGTGAGTTTGATCTTTAGGTACAAAACCAGAAGATTAGAAGTTTTGGCAGCTTGAAAGTAAACTGTTAGGAACCATAAAATTGTAACATACACATGTATTACTTGAGTGTGCTGAAAAGCTGGCTCAGTGGTCAAGAACTCTGGTTGTTTTTCTAGAGCACGCAGGTCTGGGGCCCAGCCCCCACACTGAGTGGCTCACAACTAGCTGTAACTACAGTTCCATGTGATCCAACTGTTTCTTCCAGCCTCTGCAAGCACATGCACGGACATGATACAGGGACTGACAAGCAAACACAGAACATATAACTAAAACTTTTTTTTTTTTTAAATTTTAGAGGAAAATAGTTTTGAAAATGCAGCAAACCAGGATTGGGGAGCTCTAACTTGTGCAAGTTTGAGTACTTTATTATAATGCCCTAAGCCTAGTGTGCTGGCATAATGTGCTTCAGAGCTGGGGGGATGGAGACAGGCAGCTCACATACAAACACAGGTCAGTGAGGCTTGCTTGTGTCTGTGACCCCAGCAACTGGAAAGCCAACCTGGACTAGGGAAAAGCCATAAATGAAGATTCAAAACAACATATTGTAAAAATACAATATGAAGCAACTGGAAAACTGGCCAGAAAAACAAACACCAAGATACGAAATGGCCATATGCCTCGTGATCAAATTTATAATTATACAAAAAGAAAAGTAAACTTTAAGTCACACTCAAGTATTTAAAAAAAAAAAAGTGAACTAAGGATTTCTACACAGCTCAGGTAAGTAGCAAAGCTCTGTTTAAGGTCACGCAGGATACTGCCATGGAGCTCCACTGAGCTTTACACTTACGTCACTATATTTAACATTAAAAATCTGGGAACATCCACACAAGTAAACAAAATATTCAGTTAGCTGATTTATTTTGGTTTGATTTTTAAAGAAAGTTGCTATGTAGCTCATGCTTGTCTGGACTAGGAAGCTCAGACCTGGCTTCAACATGTAGTAATAATCCTCCTGCTTCAGACAGACATCAAAATGCTAGAATTATAAACTTCTGCCACTGTTCCTTCAGCTTTGTTTGTTTGTTTATCTTTTGGTTTTGAGCCACTGGGTAACTGACACCAGAACTGTGCACACGGCAGGCAAGCACTCCCCTACTGAGCACCCATGGTTTCCCAGACAGGGTCTCTTTATGTAGCCACAGCTCTTCTAATACTCTTATATTAGAAGATCTACTTCAGCAGCCCCCTTAAGTGCCAAACTTGACACCTTCCACATATGTGTAGAGACCAGCTTTTGAATAGGAAGATCTGGGATAACAGTAGTAAAATATGGAAGGAAACAGTAACTTCAGAACAATGGATGCCTTGACAAAGGGGATCTAGAGTAACACGGTAAACAAAAGGGTCTGGAGCATCCTTCTGACTATTAAGTAAATCCTTTGGGAATGTGCTCAAAGCTACGAACACCATATAGGCATCCAAGTATAGGAGGAGTTTCTCATACCTGGTATTTCCACCGGAGTATTTGAAAAGCATCTGACTTATGACTTTGTCCTATTACTATAAAAACTTCCTTACATTGTAACTGCTGAAACCTGAAATGCAGTGTAACCTGGATCTGTGTTCCTGGACCAAACTCACTAGTAACTGATTTCAAAAGAAACCATCTCATGCCTTTTGAGGTGAGAGCTATTTCTTTTATCTTTTTTTTTTCTTAAATAAATTTTTATTTTAATGACAGTTTATTCACTTTGTATCCCAGATGTAGCCCCTTCCCTCATTCCCTCCTAATCCCACCATCTTTCCTTCATCTCCTCCCATGCCCCTCTCCAAGTCCATGGATAGGGGAGGTCCTCCTCCCCTTCCATCTGACTCTATTATCAGGTCTCATCAGGACTGGCTGCATTGTCCTACTCTGTGGCCTGGCAAGGCTGCTCCCCCCCTGGGGGGGGGGGCGGAGTAAAGAGCCAGCCACTGAGTTCATGTCAGAGACAGTCCCTGTTCCCCTTACTAGGGTACTCACTTGGAGACTAAGCTACCAAGGGCTACATCTGAGCAGGGGTTCTAGGTTATCTCCATGTATGGTCTTAGTTGGAGTATCCATCTCAGAAAAGACCCCTGTGCCCGGATACTTTGGATCTGTTGCTCTCCTTGTGGAACTCCTGCCTCTCCAGGTCTTACTATCTCCCCATTCTTTCATAAGATTCCCTGCACTCTGCCCAAAGTTTGGTTGAAAGCTATTTCTTATGTAAAAAAAAAAAAAAAAAACAAATAACATATAAGGTAACTTACATTTTTAATCATCTTAGTTTGCTCATTAATAGCTTCAAGAGGAACATTGGTGGCACCAATCTGCTGTGTAATGCCACCTGCTTCACCGTCTTGGACATGTGTGTGACGGAGCTATGAGAAGACAGCAAATTGAGACTGTTATTTTGGTATGGAAGATGAAAGCACAATCAGTAAGGAATTGGCAACTCAAAGACTAAAGCTCTGAAAAAAGAAACACTGCAGCCCTCCTGTCAGCTATCCCACTTGTCACTTTTATTCATTTACAGAATCATTCTATAGATTGATTCTGACCTACTAAGAAAAGGATAAAAGGCTTTCCACTCTGTATCCATCAAAGGAACAAAGAATCCTGCAAGGCTTGGAAAAAGGTGGGAATTATAGTATCATAAAAAAAACCGGGACACTTTCCTCTTTCAAGAATGGACCCCATTTTCCTCCCCATGATACCATTTGGCCAACGTGTTAAATAAATCTACAACCCATTTTCCTTTACCAATTTCTATTTCCTAATTTCTTTGAAAACCAGGGAAACATAGAGCAGCAGATTTATAGACCCACCATGCTGAATGATATTAAAGCTTTACAGAGGTACTGCTGATTTTTCAAGAAATATTAATGGACATTTTTTCTTACCTTATCTAGAATTTTTGTCTTCCCTGTGTCTACATGTCCAAGCACACAGATGATAGGGGCTCTTAACTTTTCTGTATTTACATTTTTACTATGTTCAAGTCGTCGTTTCTAGAAGTGGGGAGATCACAAATTAAGTCCTGCTTCAAGTCCTCTCTTTGTTCCGCTGTCCTATTTTCCCATGGCTCAAAGACAGAAGCCTATATATCCCAGCACTTTGGTTATATGGCCACACAAAACTGCATTTTACTCTGTCTCTTTTTGAGAGACAGGGTCTCATACGGCCCAGACTAACTTCAAAGTCACTGTGCAGTGGAGGGCGACAAGTTCTCGACCCTCTAAGTGCTAGGCTGGCTGGCCAAGAGCTCAGTGCTCACGTGGTGGCGCACATTGGCCAGCCAGCCTAGCACTTAGTCATGTGGCTGCACCCAGACTTCACTCAGGGGTGGGAGTGGAATTCAATCCCACATCTGTGCAGCAAGCACCTTACCTATCAAGCCCCATCTCCAGTCCCTAAACTATGTTTTAAAGTATCATTTACATTTAACTGACAGAATTCTGAAATCTCTCTTGAAGCTGATGGCATTAAATAGAAAAAACACAAAAGGCTAACAAGGCACAGGTACTTCACTAAACAGAAGTGGCACCTGGATGTGATATCATATGCTTGTAATCCTAGCACTCAGGAAGTAGATGCAGAAGGGAAGTGGATGCTTAGGCTACCTAGCAAGACCTTGTCTTCAAAGAATGGAAAATAAAACTAAAAAAGCAAAAATATGCAAAGAAGCTTCATTAGCACTCCAGATTTCAACAACTGAGATCAGCTTCTTACAATGAGCAGCTGGACATGCAAAGCAAGCGTTTGCCTGATGAGACAGCAATGCTCAACATAGCCACCCACACAGGACACTCCTGGTTTAGACCAGCACCCAACAGCACAACCAGAGAGACTAGTCACGATGACACTTTCTTAAAGCACTGACTTAAAACCTTAACTATAATCTAATGAGCACAGAGGACAGAGGAGGCAGAGAGCAGAGACAAGTACCTCAATCCTCCGCTTTGCCTTGTCATAAGCCCGCTCTTCTTTAGTTCTGTCGTCATCAGAGTCATATTCAGAGTCTGAGCTAATGTCTTTGCTCGGCTTTTTATCTAATGTTTTCCCTGAATCTTTCTCATCTGACATCTTTTCATCTTCCTCATCACCTTCACTGCCTTCACTTTCTCCTTCCTCTTCCTCATCTTCACTCTCTTCTTCTTCCTCCTCTTCTTCTTCTTCCTCTTCTTCCTCCTCTTCTTCAAGGTTTTCTTTTACTTCTATGTGAATTGTATTTCCTTCTTTGACAAAAACAATTTAATTTTAAAATAAATGAAAGTTAACATCATAGATTTACATCAAAAGAACCGAGACTATAAAGTATGGACAATAACAGTGAAAAGACACTAATTTCAGCAGCAGCCTTACACTGCGTATGACATAAATACCAAGTATTCATCTATATTACAGTGAAGACTGAGCTTGCCAGGACCCACAGCAGGACAGCAGGGACAGCACTGCCTTCCCCCGGGGTGCTTTAATGATTCTGGAAGCAGTAGTTAAAATCTGCGACCAACCAAGACTGAGGCAGGGAGGGAGAAGAAGGGATAAGTGAGCAAACACTGGGTTCTAGTACTGTTACTGTGGGATAAAATCCCAGAATTCTGTACCCTAGAAGTAACAGTAAGTGAGAAATAACCGCAGTGCCTACAATGAAATAAGTGCATGTGTTTGTTATTCAAAATGTTGGTGTACAGACTGAGTACCTGCGATTTAAAAATTCCCAAATCTGAAATTCTCCAAAAATAAGACTAATTTTTTTTTTCTCTTTTGACACAGGGCCTCAATTTTCTATGGTTCAAAACAAACTAGAAATACCTGAAACTTAGTGTCAAAAAGAAAAAAGCATACCAAATTAACAGTTGATATCAAAGAAGTGGCAAGAAAAATGAAGCAAAAAAGGTTTAAAAGTTTCTTCTATCCTGAAAAATAATCTACTATTAAAAAAAAAAGGAAGAAGAGGAACAAACAATGGAGGTTTAAAAAAGCACAATTTGGAAAGAAAAAAGGAAAAAAGCAATGATAGATATAGATATAGATATATTACATGAAGTTGCATGGATGTTCAAGTACTTTAAAGTTGTCTGGAAAGAAGGTAGCACTAGAACTGTTAGTTGAAATGTGCAAGTTAAAAATCTGTCAGCAGGCTGGAGAGATGGCGGAGTGGTGAAGAGCACACACTGCTTTTCCAGAGGTCCTGCGATCAATTCTCAGCACCCACATGGTGGCTCACAACCATCTATACTGGGATCTGATGCCCTCTTCGAGCATGCATGCATACATGCAGATAGAGCACTCATCCACATAAAATAAATCTTCAAAAAAAAAAAAAATTTCTAATAACACCTTTTTAGAAATTAGGCTACAAAGGATGGCACACTCCTATAATCCTAGCATTCAGACAGAATCACACATTTGAGGCCAGACTAGGTAGAGATCCTGTCTAAAAAATAACATGAAATTTTTATGCCCTGAGAAGTAGAAACAGAAAGACCCTGGCACACAGCAAGTTCTAGGACAGCTGAGCTGGATAATGAGAACCCATCTCAAAAGCCATGTAAAACACAGACTTAGAAACCAAGGGGGCTGGGCATGCAACCAGTAAGAATAGCGAGTCCAACACTCCAAAAGAAGGTCATGAAAGAGATGGACTACTCTTAACACAGGCTACTGTTACACAGACCTAAGCACAAAGACGAAAACTCAAGAGCGAAGGTGTTTCATTAATTAAACAGTAGTAAGGCACCAGGCAAGCAGTCTAGGTAAACTGTGCTGGCTCTGCTCTGACGGCAGTGTCTCCTCCACCACGGTGGTACTGACAGGGCGGGCCTCGGGAAAGCAGGCTCTGGACTCCTGAGGTGATTACTCAATTCCCCCTCCAATCCTTGCCACCAAGTGAGAACAGAGCTCTTCCCTCTCACAGGGCAGCAACAGCACCTCCCTGGAGTGCACGGGCCCCTCACCTGCCACCCACCCGTGCAGTTCCATCATCTGAATCCTCAGACTCCAAATCTAGGAAACATTTCTCTATTTTGATAACACATACAATCAGTGTTTTATTATGGCAGCAATAATGTATTATGGCAAAGCCATTTAAAGAGATAAGGAGAGCACTACAGACAGAAAACATTCCCATAAGTTGATGATAGCATAGCTGAATACAAGATACTTAAGATGGCAACAGCCACTACCTGGAAAGAGAACTATAATAGAAGGCCTGGCTCATCAGAAAGATCTAAGATTATATTCACCTGATAACACAGACTCAAAATATAGAAAGCAAAAATTAACAGAACTCTGAAAATAGACCATCTATAATCCCAGTGGGAGACCTGTTCAACACATGGGCTAGTAACAGAGTGCACAGATGAATGTGCTCACACATAAACACACGAACTCTCAGAATAATAAAGTCTTAAACAAAATAATCAGTAATTATTGATCTCAATATAAAATAGCGTCTAATTACATTGAAAACAAATTATCTGAGGATACACTGGCTTGTAAGGCACAAGCCACCATATTTCTACAAAGAGAACCAATGAACCACTCAGAAATAACTCAGCACGAGTAGAAATCCAGCTTAGTTAATGCAAAGTCCCAGCACGTGTGCGCGCGCACACACACACACACACACACACACACACACACACACACACAGAATGAGAAGGAATCGTGGGTATTCTGTAGTTACCACATTCTGTAGGTTAAAAAACACACTAAATAAATTATATAAAATATGTAAAACTAGAATATACTAACATCAAAACTTACAAAATTAGGTAAAACCCATGGTTAACTAAAAATCTTAGTTTAAAAAAAGGAAAAGGAGGGATCTCAAAAATCAAACAGCCAAACATTCTCAAATAAATAGGAAGAAATTAAATTCAAAGAAAGGGGTTTTAGTCATAAAAAACGAAAGTTTGCGTCTTCTTCACCGTGAACAGGAACTGCTCCCATCTTTGCCTGTGTTACTGGGCTCTGTGGAGGTGAGCTTTAGGGACAAGGCTCTCGCAGCACCCTGTCTGGATACATGTGTTCTAGGTAGTCACCCCCTTAGACGACCTGAACACACTCTCAGGATTCAGGAACACACATCAGTGGCTCCCTCAGTATGCACTCATGAGTTACCTTTCTCTCTCTCCTCATCGCTGGCCATAGCTTCCCAGTCATCTAACCCAGCATCTTCAGCTTCTTCTTCTTCATCTGTAAGCACAAGTTCCTTTTCAGACAAGAGAGCACTGGAAAGCAAGTAGCTACTTTCAGAAGTGTTCAATTATGAAAAACTGTCTATGCAACTGTTTTCTCTGGAATTACCTCTTCAATATACCTAGCACGCTGTAATTTTACCACGTCTCAGCATTTCACTATTTCTTAATATAGTTTCAACATAACATTAATTTTAAATCGGACTTTATAGTTTGAATAAACTAAAGTAGAAACCTCAACAACAAAATGTTTAGATTTTTAAAAGGATGTATAAATAAACTCAGTTCTGTAAATCTTTCAACTCATACATTATACAAAGGATTTTTAGTTTGTTCTTATCAGACTTATATTTTTGAACAGTGTTTGCTAAAAAAGAAAAAGCGAAAAAATTTTGCTAACTCTTGCAAGCTGTGTGTACACACAAACACACACACACACACACACACAAATACTAATAAGCTGAACATACTTGGACTGGTAAGTAGGAACTAACCTCTAAGGTTTCAAAATATTCGTTTCATGGTTTTTATTAAAGATATTTCCAATTTCTGTCAAACCATAACATAAAAACTTCAGGCTTAGAGATTTGGGGTACAAAAATTAAAAACAAAGAAATTCTGAGACCCTTCAGTGTCTTTCATTTTACTGACACGGCCAAAAAGAAACAAACCGATTCAAGTATTGCTTGGATATTTTCTCAAGGTAGAAATGCAAAAACATGGGCCAAAAAATGAATGACAAAGAAAACATTCAAGCCAATAATTTATCTGGCTCCAAACTAAATTGTGAGCACTATCTAACAGGGATTAATGGAAACCTGATGCTACTGGCCTGGTTCAGCAGGAGGTGGTGTCTCTTCTTTGTCTGGTACCGCTTGTTCCACAGCCACCACAGATCCACTGATTTCCAAAGATTCAGACACTAAATGGGAGTGGAAAGTGTATTAACCACATTTTGCAGTCTGTAATTTCTCTTCAAATATCCTATTCAGCACAGTATGAATCCCTGATTCTTTCTTAGTCTGAGAAACGTGATAGCACTTATAAAAGAAATCACTTTTTCTGCTCAAGCAGAATGTAAAACTCACATGGCAAGCAGAAAAATAATTTATATATTGTTCTTCAGATTTAATAGTACCTATTCACATAATAAGACGAAGACATTTCAATCCTAAGTATTTTTTGAACATTTACCCTATGTGTTTGAATATATGTGCACACCTGTGTAGAGGCCAGAAAAGGCACTGGATACCTGGGAGCTGGAGTTGCAGGCATTTGTGGAGTGCTCAGCTCGTTAGCCAGATGCTAGGGTCCTAATTCTTGTCCTCATGACTGAGCAGCAAGTACTCTTTTAGCTACTAGACATCTTCTTTAAGCCCTGAAGTACTTCTTTTGTCTCTCACTTGAATCAAGTGAGAATGATTAAAATGGTAGGAAACAATAGGGAAGTGCAGTTCAGGGGGCTCAGAATGAAGCCAAGGACCAGAGCCCCTTTGACTCAGCAGGGCCTGGGCTCAGTCCCCAATATCCCATATACATGCATGCTTGCACAAAGATACTTTGTGTTGAAAGCTGTGAGGGAAAGGCACATGTAATCCTTTCTAAACCAAAGGCTACTTTATACACAAACCTTCTTTATTTTCTAACTGTTGCGGTGTTTTCTTCTTCTTTTTATCTTCATAAATTGGCCTCTTCTTTGGCAATGAGTCTTTTGATGGCACCTCAACGCCTAAAGGGGGAAAAAGAGGAAAATTTAACCTTTACACTGTTACATGATTCACTTGCTACTGAAGAGAGAGTATGTAAAATATGAGGCAAGGCAGCACACACATGTAATCCCAGCACTTGGGAGGGTAAGGCAGAAGGACCACCTATTATTACATTCAAGGTCAATGTGGACTACATGGTAAGACCCTTTCATCTCAACACTTCCAAAAAAGCAAAGTATTTTAAAGGACATGATTTTGTTCATTACAAAGATACAAACGAGCATTCCTAAACTCCTGGCTTCTGCACAAGGTGTCTGCCCATTCACACCTAGACACAATAGGAGCTAACAAGTGCATAGGCCTTATAAACGCCATGGCCATGAAGCAGAGCAGCTCTGGCACTGGGTACCATCTCAAGCGTCAAACCTCTTTAGTCTGAGCTCACTCATCTGCCTCACCATCCTCCTCAGCTTTTCCCAAAAGCATCAAATAATTAGTAGCATCTTCAGTCTGGCTTTTGTCATCAGCATGGATATGTGAATCAAAAGCACTTTATCTTTTTGTTTTATTTTGTATAGCTCAAGCTGGCCTACTCATAAGATCAACCACCTCTGCCTCAAGAGTGCTGGCGTTAAAAGTGACTGCCCCCAAGCGTGGCCAAGCACTTCATCTTTTAATTTCTTAGTTATTGTATTATACCAGTTCATTAATCCACTTAATACCCGAAGACCTCCTGATCATTTTAGTCTGGAGTAATTATGAGGAAAACAGGTGAGTATTTTCACACAGACTTCTATGTGAGTTCTCTCTCTAAATGAGACAGAAGTTGAGTATATGATTAATTTTGTTCAAAACTGTCAGTTCTTTAAAGTGGATTTAGGCAGAGCTTTCTTTTCATGTTTACTCTTTATTGTTGAAGAGGCACATGCTTTTATATGAACTGCTGGGCTTCTAACTGCTGAATAAGAAATTTTTTTATATACCTTCAATAGTCTTTATAAAATATGAAATATGTAAAAACCTATGTAAA